>NC_037675.1:89731819-90035336 GCF_003255815.1 Theropithecus gelada
ATGGAAGTAGAAATCAAACTCGAGCTATCTGACTGAAGTTGAGGACCCACTAATCTCTAAGTCAAATTACCATTCCCAATGCCAAGATGATTACACAAAGTTTTGATATCTGGCAATTGCTGTTGAAACACTCTTGACCCTTTTTCCTTTTCATTGTTATCTCCCCAACTCTGGGGTACTATTCCCTTGTATTATTCTCCCTATCGAAGTGTGTTGTCTGTGTTCTTTGAGAGAACTGATGCTCAAAGACAATGTTCTTCCTATCCCAGAGGTATTTGCATTTTTAGCACCAGGTGAACATTTAAGCCAAAGTAATGAAAAATAAATCTTAGACCATCAGACATTATGAAACAAATCAAAGAAGTATGGGGAAGAGGTGAGTAGAGAGGGAGGTGAGTAAACCTTTGTTACGTCCCTGAAATCATGGCAAATTTGTGACCATCCTGAAGTATTTACCCAGATATGCAGTCTTCTTGGAATTACTTCAACTTTTATCCAGTGTCATATACAACCACATTATGTTGCTCAACCTACTCTACTCTTTTGGTGGTCAATTAATAATGCTGGGGTATAGAAAGAGGATCTATTTCCAGTTTATATAATGCCTCTATATTTAGATTCCAATACTATGGTTTTATTTAGGGGTTTTCTTTGTTTGTTTGTTTTTGTTTGTTTGTTTCTTTGTTTTTAGATGGAGTCTTGCCTCTGTCACCCAGGCTGGAGTGCAGTGGCGAAATCTCAGCTCACTGCAACTTCCGTCTCTTGGGCTCAAGCGATTCTCCTGCCTCAGCCTCCCCAGTAACTGGGACTACAGGAGCCCGCCACCATGACTGGCTAATTTTTGTACTTTTTAGTAGAGATGAGGTTTCACCATGTTGGCCAGGCTGGTCTCGAACTCCTGACCTCAAAAGATCCACCTGCCTCAGCCTCCCAAAGTGCTAAGATTACAGGTGTGAACCACGTGCCTGGCCCTAGTACTATATTTTTAATAGTCATCTAATATTACTGATACGCATTGATATGCTGATCCTCTTGGACCTGCAAAAGAATTTCATCAGGAATCAAAGTTCAGTTGACAACTGTAATTTCTAAGAATCTTATGGTATCTTTTATGAAAAACTATTCTTTTTCTTTTTTTTCCAAATTTGAGTCCTTATTTTTCAAGAAGAGTTTCAAAAGAGTCATGTCTTCAGGTTCCAAAGCATTGTAAGTGACTATAATCTTCAGGTAGAAGGAATGCAACATTTTTAGAAAACCTGTATCAATTATTGCCTCACTATGTAATGCACCGTAGTAAAATCTCAACTAATCAGAACTCACTCAATTAAATCTACCTCCAGCAATGTCGTAGAAGAGAAGGTCAAACACTGCAAGCCTAGATGGCCACTGCTAGCCTAGATGGCAGTTAGAGAAAGGCACTCCCCTCTGGTGGGAAACAGCGCACTATGGCACTGTCTTAACTTGAGACAGTGTATTTGTTCTTTGTTCACCTCAGAAGACATCTCCTGGGGACAAGGGGTGCGGTATGAGACAGGAAGGATGTGCCAATATCAGGAAGCACAGCAGTATGTCCAGAACTTGAACTGGCTTTCAGTCCCACTCACCACCTCAGCCTAGGGCCTGTATACAATGTGCAAACTGAACAATTGTGTGCTCTGGTCCTTTAGATAAGATACACAGATGAATGCAATAAGCAAGAATATATGATGAATTCCAATCCTTCAAGGTCAATTTTTGGAAAGAGAATATTTAAGTACTTTATGTCATACATGAATTCAAATTAAGTTTAGATTAGTTTTGAGGGAGAAAATGTATTATTGTGTTTGTCATCTCTGGATATTTTGAGCTTCTCTTGTTTTCCTAAGTGCTATTTTTCTCCGTTGGAAAGAAATCAAAACATTATGGCTATGCAATATCATAACAATGTTCTTCCTCTAAATCACAGTAACTTTGAACTTGATATTACGGGGATGCCTCCATTGCTATTGAGCCATGCATGAGGAAAATAATAAGTTTAATTCTAAAATATTGGGAGTAGGGAATCTACACTCTGCCTCTGACTAGCTGGGTAACTTGCTCTTTTATTAAAGAAGCTACCGCGACCACGTAAAGCTCATACTTTCATGGTGATGGTTTGCTTCACTTTACTCTACTCCTAGGAGATAGCATCGTCTATTATTTTGCGTCTTTGGAGACAAGACTTTTATTTGTAACATGGGCACATTGCATATGGTATATTTTTTCTGGCATATAGAATTTGTTTCTCAGAGACAAGGCCTCACTATGCTGTCCAGGCTGGAGTGCAGTGGCTGTTCACAGGTGCAATCAAAGCACACTGCAGCCTCAAACTCCTGGACTCAAGTGATCCTCTAGCCTCAGCTTCCTAAGTAGCTGAGACTATGGACGTGGGCCACCATGCCCAGCCCTGGCATATAAATTTTATAAGCTGACATCAAAGACTCATCCATTCAATTTTATATTCAAGAAAGAATGAATAACCTGGAGCCAGTGCATGTATCCATTCTTTTGTCCTTTACCCATAGAAAGTTAGAGAACCTTACAATGTTTTCCAAATTTGCAGTTATCTTCAGTCCATCAAATAGAGATTCAGTTGCTTTAGAAATTCTGAGCTTCCACTGAGAAAACTGAGTCATAAATATCATTAGTAGGGACCGTGGAGATTATGTAGTGGGAGCTTTGCAAAATTTGCTGGTGACAAGAAGCAGATTCCTAGGTCCAAGTGCTTCCTCTGAGATCCTGTTTCAGTGGGTCTAAGGTGGAGCCTGGAGATTCATTTATTTGACAAGAGCCTCAGAGCCCCAGGTGATTTTTTTTTTTTTTTTTTTTTGAGACAAAGTCTCACTCTCTCACTCAGACTGTAGTACAGTGTTGTGTTCATAGCCCACCGCAACCTCAAACTCCTAGGCTCAAGCAATCCTCCTACCTCGGCTTCCAAAAGTGTTGGGATTACAGGCATGAACCACCAAACCTGACCACCAGGTGATTCTTCCATGCAAAGTCTGGGAAATTCTAATGTACTAGAGCCCTTTGTTTTACTGGTAACAGTGAGGCCCTGAGAGGTAACGTGACTTCCCTGAGGGCAAACAGCTGGTCTGTGATAGAATTGAGACTGGAACAGAAATATTCTGACTGGCTTCAACTCTTCATAAAATAAACTAATGTATTTGAGAAATATTTGCAAGCATGATGGGAGTTAGAGGTTGTGAAAAAAGCAAAATTACACAATTAGAAATTTCAGTAATCTGAAACTCTCCATTTCAGATGCATTCGGGTTGCCCATTCACCATGTTACCCAGCCTGGGCTTGAACTCCCGGGCTCAAGCATGTATAACACCTCTGTCCCTTATCAGTGGGACTATTGAAGTCTTTTCTCCACTTTTTCTCTGATTGGTCCCAAAAGCCACATGGTTTTCTGGGCTCCCCTTAGTAACTTTGGGCCTATCAACACCTCCATCTTTCTCATACCTCTTGGACAATGCTCTTCCCCCTCCTTAAAATTCATGTAAAGCCAGACATCTTTCTCTTGACTCATGTTACACAGCTCCTTTCTCTACTGTTCGCTTTGTCATCCATTCATTTAATTGCTGTATTTCTCAAGTCCTTTGTGTTTAACTTTTTTTTTTTTTTTAGACAAAGTCTCACTCTTTCACCCAGGCTGGAATGCAGTGGTGCTCTCTCCGTTCACTGCAGCCTCCACCTCCAGGGCTCAAGCAATTCTCACCTCAGCCTCCCAAGGAGCTGATATTACAGACACGCACCTGGCTAATTTTTGTGTTTTTAGTAGAGATGGGCTTCACCATGTTGCCCAGCCTGGTCTTGAACTCCCCGGCTCAGGTGATCCACCCACCTCGGCCTCCCAAAGTGCTGGGATTACAGACACGAGCTGCCATGCCCAGCCCCTTTTTGTTTAACTGTGGTGCATGCTTGCTTATATGAATGTTAAGTTTTTCACATATGAGATAGCTGTCCTAGAGTGGGAAGACCACTCTCGTAAAAATTGAAACTACTAATTTCTAGTCTCAGCTCTGCCACTGATAAGCTGTCTGAACTTGACTAAGCCACTTTGCCTGTCTGAGCTTTTGTTGCTCAATGAAAGGGTTAAACGCTGAGATTCTGAGTTCTTCTATGTGTCTGTCTCTTTTCTTTAAGGAAGAAACTATCTTTCCTGATTTGTCTTCTTTCTACTGAGCCTATTTCATAAAGCTACTTAGTGTGCTCTCTTGATAAATGCTGACACTTCCTTCTTGGTCTAGTTTGGCTTCCCCTCTCCACCTGCTCCCCTCACAGATGGTGCACGAGCCACATATCTGATCACCATTGAACTTTGATTTTGGTAAAGACTAGATTTTTTTAAAGCAATACTCACCATGTGTCTTTCCAGTATCACCATTCCCTCCCATGAAATGGCACACCGTGTTCCTTGGCCCTCCACTTTTGCCATTAAAACAAAACATTGTTTCCACATGTCCCTTTTATTTAACAGGTTTTTTTTTTATTTTTGCATTTATTGAATCTTAATATTTAATTTTATTTCTGATGTACTAGATCTCTTTCTTTAAAATTTCTATTTACAGTGAGCTCTCTATTTAGCTGTGATTTAGGTCATGTTGGTTTATGTTTTTGAGTTTTTAAAGAAAATATTTGGTCTCACAATCACAACCATAATTACATTTATTTGTTTTGGTTAAGTTTTTTAATAAAAATAGCTCTTAAAAATATGACACTATATCACACATAAAATTGGTCTACTCAGTCAGTTGTCCATATTGAAGTGGACTTCCTTCCTTCCTTCCTTTCTTCCTTTCTTTTTCTCTTTCTTTTCTTTCTTCCTTCCTTTTTCTCTTTCTTTCTTCCTTTCTTCTTTCCTTCCTTCCTTCTTCCTTCCTTCCTTTCTTTTTCTCTTCCTTCCTTCCTTCTTTCCTTCCTTCCTTTTTCTCTCTTCCTTCCTTCTTTCCTTCCTTCCTTCCTTCCTTCCCTTCTTCCTTCCTTCCTTCCTTTCTTTCTTTCTTTCTTTCTTTCTTTCTGTCTGTCTGTCTTTCTTTCTTTCTTTCTTTCTTTCTTTCTTTCTTTCTTTCTTTCTTCCTTTCTTTCTTTCTTTCTTTCTTTCTTTCTTTCTTTCTTTCTTTCTTTCTTTCTTTCTGATATGGAGTCTCACTCTGTCACCTAGGCTGGAGTGCAGTGGTGCAATCTCATCTCACTGCAACCTTCATGTGGATGAACTTTAGATACACATAAATGATTAAAATAGAGTATAAGAAACATGAAGTGATAGAACGTGTCTGCTCAATGGAAAACACTCTGAGTTCAAAATAATACACAAAATTGTAGACTAGGAAAATGTGAGATTTCAGGACCTTGGACAGTTAGAAGTACTCTGTAATCCCTGGTATTGCCTCACAAGCAAGTATGTGATACATTTTTACATCTGCAGTACTATATAAGACACAGTGCCCTGAAATATCCTGCTGTTATTTTTTTTTTCAGATGAAGCAAAATAAAATTGCCTGTTCAAAAATAATGTGGAAAATGAGGGTTTTCCTACACATTTATCTGACCTTCTTTCTAAATAAATGTAACAGGAAAATGTATTGCTGACTATGCTAATATATCAAGCTACGTGAACTCCATGCTGAAACTTAAAGATGATCAAAACCCCAGACAATGGCAAGTGCAAGTTGTTGGGCCCCATTCTGAAACTTAGATTTTAAATCTATAATTTCTTGTTTTACCACATGTATTTTCAGAAAATGCAAGCAATAACTTTGAAGACTGATCATGGAGGGCTTTCTGTGATTTATATTTTACAAGAAGAAAATCAAGTCTTCCCTAATAAGGGCTATAAAGCCCAGGCTGTATGCTCAGATACAGGAGAGCAAACGACTTAGAGGCATTGATGCAACTATGCTCTCAGGCATAGTGGCAGGGCTACTGCAATTTGGCACTAAGTGGCTTTCACAAATGCTTTTTTAGCTCGTTTGCTATTTCTTTTTAAAATATAACCAAATACTTTGTTACACAGTTATAAAGAACTATAGGTGAGAAATACCAGGAAAAAAAAAAGTTCATTGTCACAACCATCCAAGAAGTGCAAATTGAACAATAGGATGCTGTTTTTCATCTCTCAGATCAGCTGAGATTAAAAAAGATGTCCAGGGATGTGGGGGAATGGGCACTTTCATGCTCTGTTGCCGAGAATGCAGATTAGCACAAGTCCTGGGGAGGGTGATTAGGACATATGGATCAAAAGCCTTAAGAAAATGATGAAATGGTATATGTAATGATGTGAAAAAACACTCTCAGTTCATTGCTAAGTGGGAAAAAAAACGTTACAGCCAGGGGCAATGGCTCATGCCTGTAATCCCAGCATTTTTGGAGGCCGAGGCAGGTGGATCACTTGATGTCAGGAGTTTGAGGTCAGCCTGGCCAACATGGCAAAATCCGGTCTGTACCAAAAATACAAAAATTAGCCATTAGCGAGACATGGTGGTGCACACCTGTAATCCTAGCTACTCAGGAGGCTAAAGCATGAGAATCACTTGAACCTGGGAGGCAAAAGTTGCAGTGAGCCGAGATCATGCCACTGCACTCCAGCCTGAGTGACCGAGCAATACTCCATCTCAAAAAAAATAAAATAAAATAAAAGTTACCAAGTTATACAATCATATGTTTGTAATATTTAAGCATACATTCTGAACAGATATGTATGAAAATATTATTATCTCAGAGGGTGGGAAGAGGGATGAGTATTTATAGTTTATTTACATGTTTTCTAATGTATCTGTATCCAACATAAATTACCGTTTCCATCATGAATTATTATTTCCATTTAAAAAATGACAATTTGCCCAATTATCAATAGAGTTCTCATAGTAAACACTGTCTGGTGTCTCCTTTTCCCAGGTTTATATTTACTGGAGTTGGCTTTGGTGTGTTTAAGACACTGAAGGGAAGCCAGTGGGGCTGGGCAGTTGTGGGTAAGAAAGGGAATAGCCCCAGATAAGTGTAGACAAAGTTGGACGATAAATTATGTATTCCCACCTTTGAAGCCATGGTAGTGTTTGGATTTTATTCTAGAAGCAATGGACTACCATTTCAATACAGAGCAAGGAAGAGATGGTGATTAGATTGTAAATTTTTGTTTTGTTTTGTTTTTAATTAATTATTCTTGGCTTCTGTGGAGAGAAGAATGGAGAGAGGTAAGATTAGAAGCCAGGAAGATCAGTAAGACCATCATAGAATATGATAGATGAGATTAAAGTATTGAGAGTGTAGTTGGAAAGAAGTAGAAAGATTTCATTTACTTTTTTTTTTAGTGAAAATGACAGGACTTGCTTATGTGACAAGGTAGGAAAAAAATCAAGGATATCTCACACATTCGTACCAGAAATAACTCTGACAGTTACTCCTTATGGTGAAATTGAGAAAGATAAACTGTGCTTGTTAGTTATTAGTTTTCAGATCTTTCTACTGAAATATGCCATTATCGTGGGTTGGATGGTGGCCTCCCAAAAGATATGTCCACATGTTGGAAAAAGGTTTGCAGATATCATTGAGTTAAGAATTTTGAGATGAGGAGATCATCCTAGACTATCTGACGGGCCCTAAATCAGAGGACAAATATCCTTATAAGAGAGGCAAGAGGAGAGTACACAGACAGAAGAGGAGGCAGCAATGTGACCATAGAGGCAGAGACTGGAGTAATACGGCCACAAATCAAGTAATGCCAACGGCCACCAGAAGCTGGAAGAGGCCCAAAACAGATCCTCCCCTAGAGCCCCAGGAGAGAGCACAGCTCTGCTGGATTTCAGACCTCTGTCCTCCAGAACTTTGAGAGAGTCCATTTCTGTTGTTTTAAGCCATCAATTTGTGATACTTTGTTATGGAAGCTACAGGAAACTAATACAGCTATTGATATGGTTCGGATCTGTGTCCCCACCCAAATCTCATGTCAAATTTTAATTCCCAATGTTGGAGTAGGAGCCTAGTGGGAGGTGATTGGATCATGGAGGCAGATTTCTCCCTTGCTGTTCTCATGAAAGTCAGTGAGTTCTCATGAGATCTGGTTGTTTAAAAGTGTGTAGCACTAGCCTCTTCTCTCTCTTCCTCCTTCTCTGGCCATGTAAGACATACCTGCTTCCCCTTTCCTTCTGCCATGATGGTAAATTTCCCGAGGCCTTTCCAGCCATGCTTCCTGTACAGCCTGCAGAACTGTGAGTCAATTAAATCTCTTTTCTTTATAAATTACCCATTCTCAGGTAGTTCTGTATAGCAACAGACTAATACAGTCATTGATATAAAAACCCGCACAAATATTAAGTATGCAATTTAATAAATTATCACAAAGTGTTTACTTTTTCCCATTAAAAAAATTAATTAGGCAAATTTTCAAACATACATAAAAACAGAGAGAGTAATATAATGAATAATGTAATATTCACTAAAAGTAATATAATGAATCTTCATGTGCCCAAAACCCATTTTCTTTTTTTTAATTATTATTATACTTTAAGTTCTGGTATACATGTACAGAACATGCAGGTTTGTTACATAGGAATACATGTGCCATGATGCCAAAACCCGTTTTCAACAATTGTCAACACATGAGCAATCTAGTTTTATCTACACTCCCACTCACCACCCTGCCACTGGATTATTTTGAAGCAAATCCCAGACATCATATTGTTCCATCTATAAGTACCTCAAATACATCTCTGAAAACAATGTTTTCTGCTGGGCAAGGTGGCTCTGGCCAGTAATCCTAGCACTTTAGGAGGTCAAGGCAGGTAGACCGCTTGAGGTCAGGAGTTCAAGACCAGCCTGGCCAACATAGTGAAACCCTGTCTCTACTAAAAATACAAAAAAAATTAGCTGAGCATGGTGGTGCGCACCTGTAATCCCAGGTACTCGGGAGGCTAAGGCAGGAGAATCACTTGAACCCAGAGGCAGAGGTTGCAGTGAGCCAAGATCATGCCACTGCACTCCAGCCTGGGTGACACAGCAAGACTCCATCTCAAAAAAAAAAAAAAAAGTTTCCTTTTTTAACATAACCAAAATATGATATATCACCTAAAAAATTAACAAAGTATTTTAATAGCAGATATCTATTCAGTATTCAAATTTCCCCCAATTATCTGATATTTGCTTTCTTTATTGAGTTAGTTTGCTTGCAACAAGATTTAAACCAGGTCTATACGCTGCATCTGGTAACATATGTCTTGTTCTATGAATTTCTTCTTTTCTTCTTCCCTCTAAATTATTTGTTGAAGAAACCAGGTCAGGTTGTTTGCGTTGTAAAACTTTCCAGATTTTAATTTATCTCTGAGTATCTTTAGTATGTTCCTATCTTCCCTGCATTTCCTGTAAATGAGAAATTAGATCTACAGCATATTCAGGTTCAATATATTTGGAAAGAATGCTTCGTAGGTGGGATTTTGTACTTTACATCTTATCACCATAATGCCTGGGTATCTTTTTGTGTGACACTGAGATTGGCTAATGGTTTCATTTGTTGTCAGCCTGATCTACCTACTACAAAGTTCCACATTTGCTTTTCCCCTAATTATTTTACAACTATTCGTGATCATCGTCTTGAGCCATTTTTGGGAGTTGCAAAATGATAACATTTTAATTCTACTCTTTTGGCATTTATTAGCTGGAATTATTGTATGATGAACTCTCCTTTATGATCTATTCGATTACCCTGAGGTATAGTCCATCCACAACAAATAGGATAAGTGTTCAGTTCTTTCCCTTTATGTACTAGTTGTCGGAATAAGTAGTTGGTTCCCTAGCATCCTCCAAAGGTGACTAACAGGATTTGTTTTGTTTTACATCATTAGGAAATAATGAATTTTACTTTGGTTATTATTTTATTTCTTATTTTTTGGGTTCTGCCCAGAAGACACAGTATGTTATTTCCTTGGCTGAGTCTCCTAAGAGTCTATGTCAGCCAGTGTCTAGCAGCCCATTCACATTTAGAACTATACATGGATCATTGGCCCTAGCCCCTGTTAAAAGAGAGGAAGAGACGGAGGGTCAGAGTGGCCTGATAATTTGCCAAAATCATTCCCGTGGTTAGTAGCAGGATCCAGGTAAGAGCCCAAATCCATGCTTTTCAACTGTAACCTAACTAAGATGCTAAGCTATTTAGATTGCTACATATTTTGCTTCCAGATGCAGAGTAACCACAATAATTGCAGTAATAAATATATTCATCTGGTAGATAAAAAAGTAAAATTTGAACATCTTGTGGTTATATGTACTACTTCTTATTGTAGTTTGGCCAAAAGAACTGTAAATAACAATTCACGCACCAAAAAAAGTAATCTGAGTCAATTGTTAAATCAAAGGATTTGAGTTTGGTTAGGGAAAAAAACACTTTGGCACTGAAAAGAATCTGTTTTGCTTACATTTTAAAGCAGAACATGAAATAGCCAGACTGAAAGAAAGGTTCTCACAGTTAGTTCTACTCAGCTTCTATTTCTATTTTAATTGTATTTAAAATTAAATAAATATTTGTTTGAAAGTAATTTTTAAATTTTAATTTTAAAACAAATTTAAATTATTTTTTATTTTAAATTAAATTATTTTAATCTAATTAAATTTAAATGGCTTTAATTTTATTACATTTAAATATTTTTATTTTAAAATAAGTAGCAATTTAAATTTTTAAAACAATTTTTCAATATTACATACAATGTAATATACAAATCGGAATTCCCATATTCATAGCTCTTTATTACAGGGATTCGGATAGGATGTAGTTCAAACTATATGCCCCTCCTGCCTGAAATACAGCCAATGATGGTGAAGTGTAATGTGATACTCCTGGGGTTGTAAGAGAATCATTAGCTATTTTTCCTAGAGCCGGATTTATAAAGTAATTTCAACATCAATTATTGGGCATCGGCTACAGTATTTAAGAACAAAGTCTGGAGTCTTTTCACATACAAAACTGTATTTGAAGTCAACATATGTCCTCTAATTAACCTGTTATATTTTACTATATATGATATGCATGCTAGTGGAGTTGAAGGAACTAGAAAATTTTTATTTGGAGATGATTAATAATAACAGTTTTTTCATCAATTTTACTCACTACTAAATAGGTAAGGGAGTGGATGTCTTCTTCGTGACTCCATGCAAAAACCAATGTGTGTGAAATACAGTAAAATCTTGAACAACATGGGTCTAAACTGCAAGAATTCACTTACATACAGATTTTCTTCCACCTCTGCCATTCCTGAGATAGCAAAAGCAACTCCTCTTCCTCCTCCTCCTCAGCTTATTCAACATGAAGACGAAAGGGATGAAAACCTTTATGATGATCCACGTCCCCTTAATAAATTGTAAATATATTGTCTCTACTTACGATTTTCTTAATAACTTTTTCTTTTCTCTAGTTTAATTTATTGTAAGAATATAGTATATAATAATATAACACACAAAACATGTATTAATCAACTGTTCATGTTATTGGTAAGGCTTTCAGTCAACAGTGGGCTATTAGTAGTTAAGTTTTGGGGGAGTCAAAAGTTAAACACCGATCACTGACTGCACAGGGAGTTGGTACCCCTAACTCCTGCAGTGTTCAATGCAGGGTCAACTGTACACTGACATATACATACACATACACGCGCGCACACACACACACACACACACACACATATATATTTAATTGAGACAGAGTCTCACTTTGTCTCCCAGGCTGGAGTGCAGTGACCCAGTCTTAGCTCACTGCAACCTCTGCCTCCCCAGTTCAAGCAATTCTCCTGCCTCAGCCTCCCAAGTATCTGGGATTACAGGTGCATTCCACCACACCCGGCTAATTTTTGTATTTTTAGTAGAGATGGGGTTTTACCATGTTGGCCAGGCTGGTCTCAAACTCCTGACCTCAAGTGATCTGCCCACCTCAGCCTCCCAAAGTGCTGGGATTACAGGCATGAGCCACAGTGCCCGACTCACTGACATATATTTTGAGTCAGCAATGCCACAGGAAAGAGAACTGGGATCACTTCTTCCTCATTATTTTCCCCACGCATCCAGGTAGAAATGAGGAATATACATGCACCTTTGCATTTCCAAATAAATTTATTTTTATTTATATTTTTTATTTTTTTCTTCTATAACCAACCACCTAACCTATTTTTATTTCTAGAAAACTCTGATTCTTTAAAAACAGTATTGATGTAAAATCTCTTCCCTTCCCCTCTCCACCCCAGTATTCTTCAGTCCTTTAGCAGTTATGCTTTTTTCATGGCCTATGTGTACCTCTCTGTTTCTTCTCTTTGTTTTATTCCCTTGTCTGGTTCAAAGTTCCTGGAAAAAGTTAAGCAGGAGCCATCTGTGTCCCACGATTAGGAGGGGGAGTCCTGTAATAAAGCATTGGTTCCCAAATCTTGGCGTTTGTTTAAAATTACACACTCTACTCATCATCCCACATTTAGTTATCCAGATCTCCAAGGTTAGAGGCCTAAAATGCGTATTTATGGCGAGCTCCCCAAGCAATTCTGATGGAGAGAGTCGAAAAACAGGTACTAGGGAATCACTCTTATGAAGCACAGTAGTTATTCTTGACCATAGACAGAGCACACATTTCTCTTTTCCCACCTATCGCCATTAAACAAAACCTAACCAAACATTTTCACCATAATAAACTTTAATTCCATCCACAAACCCTTAAGGAACTTTAAATCCTGGTGCCTAAATTATAAAACTATTATTTGAAAGAATATTTACCTTTCAGGAAAAAGTCTCTGCTTCAAGCCATACCATTATCATACTTTGTATATCACATACAATGCTACTAACATCTGGGACAGATATTTGCACAAGTTAAGGCTCTTGCAGTTTCAAGTATCAGAAAACCCAACCCAAACTGTATTAAGCAGACAAGAAATGTATAGGCTCACATTACTGAAAAGACCAAGTATCATTTGTTTCAGCCATGGCTTGATCCAAAAGACTCAAAATATTTCAATTCTCTCTCTCAGCTGCACCTCTTCTGGGCTGGCTCTGTTTTCAACAAGATCTTCCCTTGAGGTTGCAAGGTGCTTTGCAACAGTTCTACGTCTCATTTTCCAAAGGTCAAATTCACCAGGGAAGAGTCTTTTTCTCCCTCTGTGGTCCTAACACAGGTCTTCTTACATGTCAATGCTTCTGACTGGGTCACATGCCCAACATTAAACCAATGACTGTGCCCTAAGGAATATGATGCTTGATTGGCCAGGTGTGAATTAGTAGCTCGTACTCTCTGCTGGAGGTATAGGGGTGGGGTCAACACACATAGACCAGCTGTGGATCTAGGATGGCTCTCCAGAAAGGTACTGGGTGCTGCTACCAAAAAACCGACACTAGGTAGTCCAAAATGGCCAATGTCTTCCCCAGTATATGGTGATTGCAAGGCTATTTTGACCAGGAAACACTACTAAGTTGCAAAACTGAAATCCAAACCAGGATTTTCAATCGTCTTATGAGCATCACCATACATATGCCCAAAATGAGATATTACGGTCTATTCTAACAAAATCAAAGCACATTTATTATCTCTTCCTTTCCCTTTGTCCTTCTGATTTTTATATCCAGTTTTAAACAATGTATCGAACAATATTAAAAGGCTAAAACTAAAAAAAACAGAATGTGAATTTAAAATGTCATTAAATGATGATGACACATTGCATACAGTAATTTTGACTTTTGAATAAGGAAAATTTTTTTTACCTGAGTGTCATCTGAAGCTTTCCAGACTTCAATATACAGAGTCCTGAGGTGCATAATAAACAGAATACCTGAAAACATAAAAGCATACCAAGCAAAATCTGAACACTTAAATATTCATTATACATAAGAAAATGAAGAAATTATCCATTACATACAAAGAATTCCTGTAAATCAATAAGAAAAAAAAACCAAACAAACAAACAGAAAATCGGGCAAAAACCTGGAAATTATATTTCACAAAAGAGGCTATTAAAATGGACAGTATAGGTGTGAAAAGGTGCTCAACTTTATTAGTCCTCAAGAAAATGCTAATGAGAAAACCATAATCTGCTACCACTATTCATCCAACAGAAAATAATAAGTGTTGGCAAGTACAGATGACCCTTGAACAACATGGGGGTTAGTGGTACCAACCACTTGCTCTGTCAAAAATATGCATATAACTCTTGAATCCCCAGAAACTTAACTACAAATAGCCTCTTGTTGACTGAATGCCTTACCAATAACATAAACAATTCATTAACACATATTTTGTATGTTATATGTATTATGTGCTGTATTCTTATTAATACAATAAAGTAAGCTAGAGAAGAGGGAGTGTTACTAAGAAAATCATAAGATAGAGAAAATACATTTAACATTCAGTAAGTGGAAGTGGATTATCACAAAGGTCTTCACCCTCATCATCTTCACAGTGAGTAGGCTGAGGAGGAGGAGGAAGAGGAGAGGTTGTTCTTGCTGTCTCAGGAATGGCAGAGGTGGAAGAAAATTCCCAGGATTTCTTGCCCACTACTGTTGAGAATGTAAATTGATACAATCATTTGGAAAACTATTTGGCAGTCCCTATGAATTTGGACATATGTTTATTCTATGTATGACACAGCAATTTTACCCCTAGATATGTAATCAAAAAATATGATCAAGAATGTTCATTAGAACACAATTTGTAGCAGTTAAAAACAATAAAAGCACCAAAATGAACATCAGCAGTAGAATGGTCCATAAATTGTGGCATAGTTGCACAATTTAATATTCTTGATCAGAATGAACAATTACAAACAACAACATAGGTGAATCTCACAAACATAAAAGTTAAATGAAAGAAGCTAGACACAAAAGAGTACATACTGTATTATTCCAGTTATAGAAAAGTTAAAAACAGACTGAACTAATTTATCCTATTAGAAGGCAAGATACCAGGTAACCCTGGTGAAAGGACAGTGATTAGAAGAAGCAAGAGCAGAATTTAGGGAGTTTGGAGATAATCAGTTTCTTGATATGGGTGCTAATTACACCAGTGTGTTAAGCTGGTGAAAATTCAGCTAGCTAGCCCTTGTGTGTATTTTTCTGAACATGCATTACACTTTAAAAGTTTAAAATAAAAAAGGAAGAAACAGTTAAGTCTCCAGCCTATCATTTCCTTCTATTTCTAATTCCCTTGCTGTTTTATAAAGTTGCATTTCAATGTTAAAATACTTGTTCTGTTTTAACAAGCGGTGGGTGGTTGGTGTGATTTCTCTATAAATGATTTGTATAATGGTTTGGGAAACACATAAATGTTAGGGGTGTGTATAATATTTTTTTCTCCTAGGGATTATATTATTAAATCATAGTACTTTTATTCAGCTTTATTTTATCTGTGTAGCACAGTGCCAGGAAGCACTCATAATTTCCATCTGCAGATTATAACACAATTGATTCCTGTGAAGATCACAGCTATTGAAAACATTAAAGTAAAGCAAGAATCAGGCATAGCTGCCATTGTTGATCCTGAAATATTATTTGAAATAATGAAGAAAGTCTGAGGATATCTGTTATTCTTTCTTATATTATCACTGTTGCCCATGAGTAGTCTATGTTTAGTAGACATAGAATAACTAGTGATTGGGTTTTCATAAAAATCTCCATTTTGGAACCCAAACCCCAGCTTCCTCCATGTGAGCTCACAAGTGTTTAATCCAACCAGAGCTCTTCTCAATATTTTAGCTTCCTCTGTAAATAAAAGTGTTCTTGTACTTTTCTTTACACTAGCAGAGGCTAGATTAACATTGAGGGTAGACAAGTTATCCTAATAAGCAGCATTCTATTATTCAGAATATGGAGTATGTGGACTGTGCAAAGCCACAAAAAAAAAAAAAATCCAAAAGAATATAAAAATTATGAAGCGATGAGTCAATGGGTAGACGTTTGTAAAAAGACAAAACAGCCAAGGGCATGCATCAAGCAGTAAATCGTTTGACTCTGAGGTCTCATAACAAACAGGCAGTGGGGAGATGACTCAATTGAGTGTCCCTTGATGTCAAAATACAGATAGTCCCCAACTGTACAATGGTTCAACTCATGATTATTTAATTTTTTTACTTCACCACAGTGTGAAAGCAATGTGCTCAGTAGTCAAGTACTCATGCAACCATTCGTTTCTAAGATAACCAACACTTTTTTATAAAATGGGCTTAGTGTTAGATGATTTTGCCCAACTGTAGGCTAGTGTAAGTGTTCTGAGGACATTTAAGGTAGGCTAGACTAAGCTGTAATGTTTGGTAGGTTAGGGGGATTAAATGCATTTTGACCTAGAATATTTTCAACTTAAGATGGGTTTATCAGGATATAGTCCCATTGTAAGTTGAGGAGCATTTGTATCAGAAAAGCAACAGTTTTTCTAACCCATAAAGTCAGAAAAAAAAAAAAATACTATGTTTTCAAAGTTGCTATGCTTTATCTTCATTAGTATAGTATGAAAATTTCTTTTTTTTTTTTTTTTTTTTTTTTTTTTTAATATGGAGTCTCCCTCTGTCGCCAGTTTGGAGTGCAGTGGTGTCGATCTCAGCTCACTGCGCCCTTCGCCTCCCTGTTTCAAGCGATTCTCCTGCCTCAGCCTCCAGAGTAGCTGGGATTACAGGCGCACGCCACCATACCAGCTAATTTTTGAATTTTTAGTACAGACGAGGTTTCACCATGTTGGCCAGGATGGTCTCCATCTCTTGACCTCATGATCTGCCCGCCTCGGCCTCCCAAACTGCTGGGATTACAGGCGTGAACCACCAATCCCGGACGAAAATTTCTATCTTTTAAAAAAATTATTATGGCATTATGTTTTGAGATTTTTCAGAACCACAGACCAACTTTTAAGATAAAATGAGACGTTAAAATTTGTGTAAACAAATGGCCCTGAAATTATCCACTGAGGAGCGCTGTGGGCTCTTACTTGGTATTTCAAGGGGGTTAGAAAAGTGACAAGAGAGAAGCACTCAGGACCCTGCCAAACCCAGGACACCTTTAAGAAGTAGAAATCCACTTCTGTTTTCATAATGGGCTTCTACGTGGCTTTATTTGAAGAAAGCATTCAACTATTTAAAAAGAAATAAAAAATTTAAAATAGGTAATTCAGGCAGGGCACAGTGGCTTACGCCTGTAATCCCAATATTTTGGGAGGCCAAGGCAAGTGGATAACCTGAGGTCCCGAGTTCAAGACCAGCCAGGCCAAAATGGTGAAACCCCATCTTTACTAAAAATACAAAAATCAGCTGGATGTGGTGGTAGGCACCTGTAATCCCAGCTACTCGGGAGGCTGAGGCAGGAGAATCGCTTGAACCTGGGAGGTGGAGGTTTCGGTGAGCCGAGATCACACCACTACACTCCAGCCTAGGTAACAGAGTAAGATTCTGTCTCAAAAAATAAAATAAAATAAATAAAATAGATAATCCATCTGGTCCAAATATCCTCGAAGCTGATAAGTGTACAATTAAGGAAACTGAGGCCTCAGCAGGTTAAGTGATTTGCCTCAAATCCTGGAGCCACCCACGGACAGGACTAAAACTGGAATTTCCACTTTCTGATTCCAATTTGAATGGTTTCTCCAAATACGATGTGTCCATCAAAGAGCTCTTGCAGTTCCAAAACAAGGAATTGAAAATCTTGAGTTTGATGTTATTGAATGCTTATTTATCCAACTTATGTAGATTTTTGTTTACCTTCAGTGTTGAAGTCTTTGATACAGAGACCATCTGCATTTTATATTTTATTTTTCTAAATTTTTTTCACTCTTCACAGAACTCAGTCTACCATCTGCATTTTAATAATGCGTGGCATGTTGCATGAAATAATATAGATAATAGACTCAAGGGTAAACTATTAAGAGCCCACCTCCTGTTTGCTTCAAAGTGCTATTTGCAAATGGAAAAATAAATTAGCTGCTAAAAACATTAAATTGGTTACAATCAAATCCTTCAACAGAGTAAAGCTGCCATGGGAACTGACTAGCTGATTTTAAAGCTAAAATAAGCCTTTTCAATACATACTTCAGATTTTTTAAAAAAGAATATTAGGATGTCAGTTCAAAAACGCCTATGTAATTAGAAATCAGCTTTTTCTGTCATGCCAGCTTACTTTCTGAAAAGAATCTATCGTAATTAATTTCTTTATTTGCTTCGGAAACCAAAGGGTTAATTAAAGATAAGGACCTCTAATTTTAGCTGTTACTATAGCCAGACTTCCATTCAGTCTAAAAACAGCCATGTCTTTTACACCATTTTTAACCCTGCAAAGCTGAGACTCATGCCTATCCAAATTAAGGAGAAGTTTAAATAGCCCATCCTCAGTCAAAACCATGGCAACCAGTACACAGTACACATCCTGCATCTTGCCCGGTAGTCCTTCAAATTCTTTAATCACAAGAGAGGAAATCTGTTTTGTTTGGATGTCACTTAAGGGCAGATTAATGTTACATGATGGTCAAACACTTGCTTTTATTTAGGAAAATAGAAACCTATTTGATGGTGTAAGCTTTACAATTAGGGAGAGACAAGAGTACTTTTTATTATTTATTTGTTTACTACCTTTTTTCAAAAAGATCTGTGGTACGTCCCAGAATCCCAAAAGGAGAGATGAAGAAAGTGGGAAGTATTGAGTTGTGGGCTTTCTGCAGTTATGACTGCAGAAATAACTAGGTTGGCAGTCAGGGTAAATAAGAAAAGTAAAATTGGAGTCTATACAGTGACGCTGCCCGAGCACCACTCTTAAACTGGGCAACATGAAGGGATCTTTGATATTTCTGTCTTTTGTTTCAAGTTGAAAATAGCTTCATGATTTTTTTCTGATTATAAAGTTAATAGATGTTCAAGTAGACAATCCAGACACTTTAGAAGGTATAAAGAAGAAGGCAAACATCAGCCTAAGTCACGCAAAGGCAACTGTTAAAATCTTGGTGACTATCATCCCAACAGCACTCTGTGCATGTTTTCTTTTTTTGTTTTTTTGAGATTTTTTTTGACACTGAGTTTCACTCTTGTCACCCAGGCTGGAGTGCAATGGTGCAATCTCAGCTCACTACAACCTCCGCCTCCCAGGTTCAAGCGATTCTACTGCCTTAGCCTCCTGAACAGCTGGGACTACAGGCACCCATCACCATGCCTTCCTAATTTTTGTATTTTTAGTAAAGACAGCGTTTCTTTGTGTTAGTCAGGCTGGTCACAAACTCCTGACCTCAGGTTATCCACCCACCTCAGCCTCCCAAAGTGTTGGGATTACAGGCATGAGCCACAGTGCCTGGCCACATGCATTTCTTAATAACTGTATACGTGAAACTACTCTGCATGATGTTTTGTGACCTGCTTTTCCCATTCAATTCATTGTGAAGGTGTTTACATTCCAATCAATATAGATTTGTCATACACTCTACTGCATAAGTGTGTCATAATTTATTTAACTAATCTCCTGTTTAGAAATATGTAGGGTATTTCCAGCATTTTGTTATTATGAGTAATACTACAAACAAAATTCTTTTACATGCATGTTATGTACAATTGACCAACTATCTCCACAGGATAAATTTCTAGATATGAGATTGCTAAATAAAAAATATATATATACTTAAATTTGGTGTCCATATCACCCAGATTGTACCCTAGAAGAGTTAAGCCAATCTATACATCCACCAGTAAGGCGTGAAGATAAAGCTTTCCTGCATCTTCACAGATATTGGTTATATCAGTCTTTTTATCTTTTCCCATCTAATAGACAAGATGTCATTATATTTTGATAGTAGCAGCTATTTCCCATCAATTTATAACTCCTAAAATAAGGAGAAGTGTAATTAAATTCAATGAGATAGTTGACCTAGATGATTTTGAAAGGCTTTTCCAGTTTTAACATTCAGGAATTCTATAAAAATAGTCTTAATTCAGTTCTCTATCAAGCATCTACTATAAGCAAGACCCCAGAGAAAGAAAAGCTAACCTCAAACACCTAATGAAAGTGAAAGCAACCCTTTGACATAGTTGTTTTGATGCTCATTGTATACAGGAAAAATATGGGGATTAAATAAGAGCAGAATCAGATCAGATTGATTCAACTAGAATCTAAGCTGAGATTTTTTTCTCCCTATCCCCTGCTGAACCTCATTGGTGCTTCTGTCCTTCAGGAACATACAGGCAAGGTAGCAGTTGTAGGAAAAACCATATTCACATAAACATAATTCAAGTCTCATCTTCTGATTTCTACTTTCAGGCTCTTGTCTTCCTCCACCCACTCCCACCCACTACCATCTTGTGTTACCACTTGAGCATTCAATATTGCACATTTAATAGGTGCTTGAGAAATGTTGTCCACGTTCCTCACTATCCACCTGTCTGACTGAGGGGAGGGAGATTTTTCTTGTTGTGGATGAGGCAGTCCCTACTCCCTGCACCATGTAATAGCAGCCTGGCAGCTAGAAAGCTCTTAGCCTCAGGATTGAACATACCACTTAACTGATAGCCCCATCCTCAGCCAAGCCTCACCAGGCTCGGAGCTATGAGCCCAGAGAA
The DNA here is from genome assembly GCF_003255815.1 of Theropithecus gelada. NCBI lineage: Eukaryota > Metazoa > Chordata > Mammalia > Primates > Cercopithecidae > Theropithecus > Theropithecus gelada. Next base: position 89,752,363 of record NC_037675.1, read on the forward strand.
ACAGACTGAACTCCAGAGACAGCAAGACACTCAGTTCCAGGACACAAGTAAGACAGATTATACTTTTAAAGTTTTTCTTGGACTTTTCTGTAAAATCTGATTAAATCATTATTATTTTTTATCTTTGACATTTTCTCTTTTGTCCTTTGACATTCTTAGAGTGTCTTCAGACTTTATTGAGATTATTATCATCATTATCATTACTATTCGTCATTAACCATGGATGTCTTAGTCTATTCAGGATACTACAACAAACTGTTATGGACTGGGTGGCTTATAAATAACACAAATTTATGTCTCAGTGCTCTGGAGATCAAGGTGTTGGCTGGTAAGGGCTCACTTCCTGGTTAGTCTTCTACTAACTGTTGTTCCTTTGCTGTGTCTTCACATGGAGGAAGAGGTGAAGTATCTCTCTGAGACCTCTTTTGCAAAAGCATTCGCCTAATCACCTCCCAAAGGCCCCATTCCTAATGCCATGTCCCGGAGAGATACCTCTCAATAAATGTTTTTGTCCCCTCCAAAATTCATACATTAAATCCTAATGCCCAATGTGCTGGCATTAGGAATGAGACAGAAACATTTAGAAACATTTAGACCATAGTAATGAGTAATTCACATTTTCTGTAGTTCAATGTTACCTGAAAAAATCCTTTAAACTACTAGTACTCTAGTTAGTACATTCTGAGAGTTAGAGCTGACACATTATGTAACAGCTCAGGACCAAGAAGTTAGCGTTGAATGGTTATGTTCACTTGTAGTCCAAGAAGTCAAGATTGTCATTGGTTGGTATGCATTCCTGATGGTGTAGGACCTAGACTCTACATAACCACTCTTGTATATAAATCATTTCATGCTCATTTTATATTTCACATAGTACAAAATAGCTTTTTAATTTGGTTTGTGTAAATATATGACAAGCTGCAATTCAATGATTTCTGGAGACGAAATACCCTGAAAACAACTGGAAAGACATATGATTTACATTGTAAAATGCATGTAAACCTCACCTGGTAAATGACCACATTTCCATGCAATAATGAAGTGTTCTATGTGCTTTGATTAGGCTGGGAAAATCTTGATTTTGGTGAATGCCTATGGTTCTTCCAGGCTGTTGGATAGAGGCTATAACAAACTGCTATGGACTGGGTGGCTTATAAATAACACAAATTTATTTCTCACAGCTCTGGAGATCAAGGTGTTGGCTGGTAAGGGCTCACTTACCAATCAAGGTAGGCCTTGATTGTGGCCTACCTCACCATAAGGTTAGCCCCTGTGTTAAAGAGAATGGCCATGGTGAGGACATTGAGCTACAGTGACAGCCCATTCCCAGGAAGAAAAGCAGGCCTATTACATTTGCTGCAATAAACTCATGCTTTCTAATTTGCTGTCTTTCTTTTTTCCAAACAAATGTGTTATTACTCAACAACAAAGGGTCTGACAAGATCCCACAGAGCTTATACTACAAAGCTACATAAAAGCAGGAAATGATGAATGTTAAGTGCATTCTGACTTGATTCAGTTTAAAGAGATCACTTCCAAGAAACACTTGGGATCGGTACTTGTGGTGTAAGAGATGTGTCCTGACAGCTGGGGTTTATTGGAACAAGTGGAGCTTTGTTCTCTTTTATGTCCATTTATTCCAATGCATTTGTCATCAGAAACTGCTCATGCAGAGGGCAAAGCAGAAGATTACACAATGGAGCACCAGCAAAGAGGTGAGAGAGTCTCTCCAACTAATGCTGAGGAGGAGGGATTCGCTGTCAGTTCTATTTTTAGTGGTTGCTGCTGTGATGATTTCTAGGGTGCCTAGTCCAGCCTGTCCCTACAAATGAATTCACATCTGGGCATTTCTATAGTTTGGTTTTGTTTGTTCCCTCCAAATCTCATGTTGAAATTTGATACCCAATGTTAGAGGTGGGGGCCTAATGAGAGGTGTTTGAGTCACGGGGGCAGATGCCTCATAAGTGGCTTGGTACAGTCTTCATGGTAATGAGTGAGTTCTTACTCTATTAGTTCCTGAAGAGCTGGTTGCTAGTGGCACCTTCCCACTCTTTCTCTCTCTTGTTTTCTCTCTTGTCATGTGATCTCTGCACACCTCAGCCCTCCTTCACTTTCCATCATGAGTAGAAGCAGCCGGGCCCCTCACCAGAAGCAGAAGCGGGTGCCATGCTTCTTGTACAGCCTGCAGAACAGTGGCCAAATAATCATCTTTTCTTTATAAATTGCCAGCCTCAGGCATTCCTTTATAGCAACACAAATGAACTAAGACAGTCATTAATATCCATGTATACAACCAATCCCATAACCTCTTCTTCCTTTGCACATAGCTAGACTCTATTTGTCAGCCTCTCTTGAGGTTATAGCTAATGAAATATGAGCAGAAATGATGTGGGCCACCTCCAGACCTTGCCCATAAAAACCTCCATGGTTAATTCTCCTTGATGTCTCTTCCCCCATCTGCCAGCTGGATGTCCATGCCCCGGTAACCATGAAGTTGTGTTTGAAGGATGGTGGAGCCTCCATAAGCCAGATCCTAGAATGATTACAAGGAACTCAACTTATCCACCCCTCTACCCCTGTCTATTGGAATTTACATAAAGAAAATATAATTGTCTATAATATAAGATCTCTGAAATGTGGGCAGGGAAGTAGGGGAGGTCTGTTACAGCAGTTGGCCTACCCTGACTCAAACAGCATTCAAGTGCCCACAGGAAGAGCAGGTGATGTTCTCTGAATGCACCTACTTTTGCAGCATTTCTGACTATCTTTTTTTAATGTTCCCCTCTACTTGATTCCAACAATGATACTGAGCTGGGGAATGATGGAGGAGAAGCATGTTGGGTTGTTACATACTAGCATGTTGATATGACTTTGTAAAAGAAAACGTGAAGATGGCAAAGAACACACATTCCTGAGGACAGAAATGCTATCCCAACCAACAAATCCTTGTTGGGCACGTTCCCTAAAACAGTCATTCTGCTAGGTGCTGGGAATACAAAGGTATGAACCTTCATCTCCACCTTAGAATGAAAACAAAAACAAACAAACAAAAAGATACAGTCCTATTCCTCAAGCTTACAAACTATTTGGGGAAACACAACTTAAAAGATAGTTGACTAATCAAAGAGGACAACCTTTACAGTCAGACAGAATTAGGTTGCAATATCAAATATGGTACTTAGTAAATAGATGGAAAATTATTTCATCACATTGTACCTCAGTTTCCTCATCTTTAAACTCATATAATACCTGATGTATTAGTCTGTTCTCACGCTGCTATTAAAGACATACCTGAGACTGGGTAATTTATAAAGGAAAGAGGTTTAATTGACTCACAGTTTCACATGGCTGGGGAGACCTCACAATCACGACTGAAGGTGAATAAGGAGCAAAATCAAGTCTTACATGACAGCAGGCAAAAGACCTTGTGCAAGGGAATTTCCCATTAGATCTTGTGAGATTTATTCACTACCATGAGAACAATGTGGGGGAAACCACCCCCATGATTTAATTATCTCCACCTGGCCCCTCCCTTGACATACGGAGATTATTACAATTCAAGGTGAGATCTAGGTGAGGACAAATCCAAACTATATCACTCTGCCCCCGACCCCTCCCAAATCTCATGTCCTCACATTTCAAAACCAATCATGCCCTCCCAATAGTCCTCCAAAGTCTTAACTCATTTCAGCATCGACTCAAAAGTCCACAGTCCAAAGTTTCATCTGAGACAAAGCAAGTCCTTCTGCCTATGCGCCTGTAAAATCAAAAGCAAGTTAGTTACTTCCTAGATGCAAGGAGGGTAGAGGCATTGGGTAAATACACCCATTCCAAATGGGAGAAATTGGCCAAAATGAAGGGGCTACAGGCCCCGTGCAAGTTCAAAATCCAGCCGGGCAGTCAAACTTTAAGCTCCAAAATGCACTCTTTTGACTCCATGTCTCACATGAAGGTCACACTGATGCAAGGGATGGATTCCCATGGTCTTAGGCACCTAATAAACAGGGTTAAGCTTTTTAACATTTTATTTTGAAATAATTTTAAGCTTAAAGAAGAGCTGCAAGAGTTCCCAACTACCCTTCCTTCACCCATCTTCCCCTAATGTTAACAATTTACATAGTTTGTTCTTATTTTACAGAATTGTTTTGACTACTCTGGTTTCTTTACCTTGCCAAATAAATTTCAGAATCAACTTGTTGATTTTTTCAAAGAAGCATACAGTTGACTCCTGTTTTTTACCCAGTCTGACAATGTTTTTCAATTAGTGTTTATATCATTAATGTGTAAAATGCATTAAAATTACTTTCTTACTAGCTGTTTTCTATTTGTTTCATCATTTCTTTGTCTCATTTTTTCTCCTTTTTTGCTGCCTATTCTCAGAATCATTGAATATATCTTAGGATTCCATTTGATTACCTCTACAGACAATATATATAAGAATTTTTAAAGAATATTTAGTGGTTACCCTAGGTTTACAACACATGTGTTTAATCAGTCTGCCTACAAATATATTACACCACTTTATTTGTAGTATAAGGAACCTGTAACAGTATATCCTCAGTGCTTTTTAACTGTGCTCCACATGAAAATCAGGAGAGGATATCTGGAAAAAAAACGCTAACGCTCAAGCCCAACCCAAAATGAATTCAATCAGAATTTCTGGGGGTGGGAGAAACCCAGGTGTACCTTTTAAAAAGCTCCCCAGGAAATTCTTTTTATTTATTTATTTATTTATTTATTTTTTTGAGACAGGGTCTCACTTTGTCACCCAAGCTGAAGTGTAATGGCACAATCACGGCTCACTGCAGCCTCAACCTCCCAGGCTCTAGTGATCCTCCTGACTCAGCCTCCCAAGTAGAAGTAGCCAGGACCATAGGCACACAACACCACATCTAGCTAATTGTTTTTTAGTAGAAACAGGGTCTCACTATGTTGCCCAGTCTGGTCTGAAACTCCTGGGCTCAAGTGATCCTCCCACCTCGGCCTCCCAAAGTGTTGGGATTACAGCCATGAGCCACCACTCTGGCCTTCCAGGAGATTTTTTTTTTTTTTTTTTTTTTTTGAGACAGAGTTTTGCTCTTGGGGCCCAGGATGGAATGCAGTGGTGCAATCTAGACTCACTGCAACCTCCGCCTCCCAGGTTCAAGCAATTCTCCTGCCTCGGCCTCCCAAGTACCTGGGATGACAGGCATGTACCACCATACCCAACTAATTTTTGTGTTTCTAGTAGAGATGGGATTTCACCATGTTGGCCAGGGTGTTCTCGAACTCCAGACCTCAGGTGATCCACCTGCCTTAGCCTCCCAAAGTGTTGGGATTACAGGTGTGAGCCACTGCACCCGACCCTAGGAAATTATTTTCTTTTTCTTTTTTTTTTTGAAGGGTGTGTGGGGGAGATGGAGTCTCACTGTGTTGCTTAGGTTGGAGTGCAGTGGAGCGATCTCCACTCACTGCAACCTCTACCTCCTGGATTCAAACAGTTCTTCTGCCTCAGCCTCCCAAGTAGCTGGGATCACAGGTGCCCACCACCACATCTGGCTAATTTTTGTATTTTTAGTAGAGATGGGGTTTCACCGTGTTAGCCAGGCTGGTCTCAAACTCCTGACCTCAGGTGATCCGCCTGCCTCGGCCTCCCAAAGTGCTGGGATTACAGGCCTGACCATGCCCAACCGGCAGAGATTCTTAACAAGCAATGAGTTTTGGCCACAAGCGCCTTTAGGTCATGGGTTATCACTTGGTGTTATATGCAGTGTGCAGCCTGGGAGTGTGTTTAATTATGCCTGTTATTGAAAAGGCAAAGTACCTGGTCAGTGAATACACCTGGTAACAATACTAGTGACTTAGCACTTATTGTCCTGATATAATTATCTCAACTCCCTACCCACTTCGGTCTTTTATAATGTCTGCTTTAGACTGTAACCACTAGAAGACACCAAGGAGTTTGCAAAAAACAAACAAACAATAACATCCCGTTTAATGAAAGCGCATACAGAAGAAGCTACTTATAGGTTCAGTACAAGATGTCCCATTCCAATCAGTGAAGGAGGTACTGGACAGAATAATTTGGTTCCTCACCCTGAAACGTTTCACTTTTTATAAATGATAGTGTTAATAATTTGAGTGTTTGAACATGATTTAAGGCCATGAATAATTTTTCTAAGAGCAAAATATCAGTGAAATCACTAACACTAAATCTGCCATCTTTCATAGAGCAGCTTGTGATAGCACAGGTCCTAAAATAACTCCAAAGTTTTAGAGATTTGGCCTTTGTCAGAACAGTAGCTGAAAAAGCTGTCTTAAAAATACCAAGTTTTTCATAGAAATAAAGGACTGGAAGCAACATTTATTGCAATTTAACTCTTTTGTTTTAAAGGTTAGGAAACTGAGACTCAGAGATGTATCTATTCAAACTCATACAACCACTTAATACCATACCAGCCAAGAATTTTGATCTCATAATTCTTTACTCTGTAATGTGTCCATGCAATTGCCAAACCTTTAGTATTGTTAGAACAATTATTCTGGATAACCTCAAGAGCGGAGAATATAATAGGGGAAAGGCAACCGCTAATAAAATCTGATACGGGTTTGGCTCATTTCAAGTCAGTCTTCCAATTGCTCCAAACTATAAAAATATCCACATATAAGAGTAGAAATACTGTCACATTTTCAGTCCCATCCAAGTAGGCATTCTGTAATGTACATTCTGCATTAACAACTATTCCAAGTTGTCAATAAAGGTAGTTTCTAGGAGATTCCATTTTCATAGTCTAGTTTGAAGGCTACAAAAAGCCTGACTGTGATTGAATAGGATTATGCCTAACTGTAAGTAATAGAACATTTAGTTCCCTCTTCTGAAAGTCTGAAGATAGTAGCCCTTCTAGGTTGGTATGAACTTCCATAGTATCAGGGACTCAGGTTCTGATGTAGTTTGGTTCTGTGCCCCCACCCAAATCTCATCTCGACCTGTAATCCCCATGTATTGAGGGACGGACCTGTAATCCCTGTATGTGGAGGGAGGGAGGTGATTGGATTATGGGGGCCCCCATGTTGTTCTCATGATAGTGATTTAGTTCTCATGAGATCTGATGGTTTTATAAGGGGCTCTTCCCCTTTGCTCTTACTTCCCTCTCTCCCCTGCTGCCACGTGAGACCTACCTGCTTCCCCTTCCGCCATGATTGCAAGTTTCCCGAGGCCTCCCCAGCCATGTGGAATTGTGAGTCAAAATTAAACCTCTTTTTTGTTTTAATAAATTACCCGGTCTCAGGTATTTCTTTATAGCAGTGTGAAAACCAAGGGAGACAGGTCCCAAGAGAACCATTCTTTTGTAGGTGCCAACAAAAGGGGAAATGCGATTCCACTTCCTGGTTTAATATGTCTATGTTAGTCAGTGGATCTGCTCATCTGCCCCTGTGATCCAGGTGGAGGGGAATGAATTAAGAAGACAAGGCATGATGGAGGATGGTAAGATTCTTTGCATCCCTCCCATAGTTCCAGATCCCAAGAAGTACAGAAAAAGATCCCACAGGTACTTGTAAGTCTATGAGTCTGGGGCCTACAGTCTAGCTGGGGATTGTTGCAGCAGGGGTCAAGGAAGCAAGTACACTGAAGCAGTGGGGGAAAATGCAGACAGAGGGTCTTCATTGGAAGTCAAATCTCACAACATATTACCAACATCTGGGGAAGCTGCTTGGGGAGGCTGTCATCAGAGGGGAACGCTGGAGCCACCACTTGTCTACATTGAACCCTCAGACAGCAACAGTGTCAACCACCCATGAGAGCTACGTAAAGACAAGTCAAATAAGGAGCTGAGTCTTTCTTGTTCCTTTTCCTTCTCCAGCCCAGCATCAGAGAAGCAGGTGCATGGAGGTAGGAGGAAGCGGGTATCTGAAAGCAGATCATGCTCCTTCAAATGCCAGCCCTGGAGCCCACTGGTCTAGCCAGTGCTAGGAGGAGTCGGGGAGAAGCTTTGGATCTGAAAAAAATTAAAGTTTAAATAAACAGAGCTGTGTCTTTAAAACTGAAAGTGACTTTTAATTACTGAAAATGACAAAAAGCTAAAGCATCAGGCTGAAGTGTTATAAAGAGCCCCTGTAACCCAATGAGGAGGGGACTTGGTTACAGCAGAGCTGAAAATAGTGGTTGGGATAAATAAGCGTTCTGTGTTTTTACCTGTAAATGAATTGAGACTCCTCCCTCAATGAACCATACTTGTCCTTTAGTGAAAATCACACCAGTGAAGCAGCCTGTGCCAATTTGAATGGATCCTTGTCTACTCCCTCCTTCCTCCGTTTGGAAACAGGGATACCACTATACTAAGCAAGAGATTCCCAAAGCTAAGACTTCTAAGTACCACCTACATGGCTTTTGCCATATTGTTATACCCCCTGTACTATTATTACTTTATAGTTTTCCCTTGAATTTACTCACTTTAAAACTTAACCATATTTTTAAAAGAAACTGGCTCAATTATAATTGGAAGAACAGTACAGCAGTCCCTTCCTAACCATGAAAAATACATTCCAAGATCCCCAGTGGATGCCTGGAACCATGGATAGTACCAAACCCTAAACACACACTGTCTCTTCCCATACATACCTACCTATGATGAAGCTTAATTTATAAATTAGACACAGGACTAGATTAACAACAATAACTAATAATAAAATAGGACAACCCTGACAAAATACAGTAACAAAAGTTATATGAATTTAGGTTCTCTCTCTCTCTCTGTAAACATCTCATTGTACTGTACTCACCCTTCTTATGATGATGTGAGTTGATCATTGAGAGGGCTACTAAGTGACTCATTAGTGGGAAGTGGAGACAGCGTGGAGACACTGGACAAAGGGAGGATTCATATCCCACATGGGACAAAGCAGGACAGTGCAAGGTTTCATCATGCTCTTCAGAACAGCACACAATTTATAACTTAGAACATGTTTATTTCCGGAATTTTCCACTTAATATTGCTAGAGCATGGTTGACCATGGGTAACTGAAATCTTGAAAACGAAGCCCAATTACTACTGTAGAAATTGCCATAAATAAGCACAACAAAGATGATACTCTCAAATCTTATCTAAATACTGTGCCCCGAGCCCAAGCTTTGATCTTTGTTAGAAAGGGAGATTAGCAAGGGTGAGAGGTGCTAAAGACATATTAGTAACAAACAGAGACTTTATCCTTGATGTAATTAGGGTTGAAAGAATTGCGAAGTGAATGACTTTCTTATGGGGTAATTCGAAGTTTTTTAACACTGTGACTGAGCAATAATGTATGAAATACCAAAACCTCACCTGAGAGGAAGCATGTTCTGCTATATAATGATGCCAGCAATACATACCTGCCTCCAGCATCTTGCTAAGCAGCTTTTATAACTACTGGGGAACTTACACTGAAAGGTGATGTGCTAAAAGATAAATCTTAGAATCTGAGGGCGTGAAGTGCTATGGGTACATATTAAATGCTCTGACAGGTAGGACTCTTAGATTGCAAGCAACAGAAAAGAATTTGTTGGCTTATGATATGGTCTGGCTCTGTGTCCCCACTCAAATCTCACCTTGAATTGTAATCCAAATTGTAATCCCCACGTGTTGGGGAAGGGACCTCGTGAGAGGTGACTGACTTGACCAGGGGAGTTCCTTTGTGCTGTTCTCGTGATAATGAGTGAGTTCTCATGAGATCTGATGGTTTTGTAATGGACTTTCCCCCCTTTCACTCTGCATTTCTCTAATTCTTCTCCTTCCTGCCTCCATGTGAAGAAGGACGTGTTTGCTTCCCCTTCATCTGTGATTATAAGTTTCCTGAGGCCTCCCCAGCGATGCTGAACTGTGAGTCAATTAAACCTCTTCCCTTTATAAATTATCCAGTATCAGGTATGTCTTTATTAGCAGCGTGAGAATAAACTAATACAGCTTGTATAACTGGTAGGGCCAGATGCATAGCTCGCTTCAAGCAGAGTTGTATTTGGGTGATAAAATAGTGTCTTCAGGATGTATTCTAGAGTCTCTTTGTCTCTCTCTTCCAGCTTAGCAGATGCAGCAGAAAAAGTACTACAATCTCTAGCAGCTATGTCCCAGGGAGGTTGCCAATAGGATGGTGTGCTGACTGGGGCCCCACACCCACCTGGAATCAATACCTGAAGCCAGCTGGCTGAGAGTACTCTCCTGGATCCCATTCCCATTTCCTGTGATAATAGAGGGCTAGGAGAAAAGAAGAGGCTGGGAAAGAGGGAAGATCAAGGCCTGGGATGAATTTCCCACAGGAAGAAAAGGGAAAAGGTGCTAGGCAGTCAAAAACCAGTGTTCACAACAAACGCCCTCCCTGTGCCAGGCATAGCCAATATGAAAAGATCCTAAAAGGTCACTTAATGAGATTTTAAAATACAAAGAGTAAATGCGTGTTGAATGGCCCCTGTTGCCTAGGCAGCAGACACTGCTGATGCTCAGTCCCCATCTCCTCAACCCTCGCCACTTTCTTGAACGCCAATGCCAACTTCAACAGCCAGTGCATGCACCTTACTGCTTAGAGCTTTCTCTGAACGTGGAAGCTTCCTTTTATGCCAATAGGGAAGGTCAGAAGACCAGGGAATTAGCCACCTAAGGCCCTTACAGTCCTTAGACAAGTACAGTTGGTAGATGGTGGATCAATGCCCTAGCTTCCCCACCCCTGGGGTAGGATAAGTGCTGAGTTCTGTACTGTTTCCCAGCTTCCTCCTGGTGGAATTGAGTTCCACTTACCCACAGTGGTAACTTGCTTGATAACATTCCTTTTCTGGCTTCCTTCCCTTCTCTTTCTCACTTCCATGTCCCCCTTCTAGTGTTTATTTGGACCATCTCCTAAATAAACTAGTTGTACTTGAATTCTTGTTCCAGAGGAACCCAAACTATGACAGTCAAACGTTGTGGTAAGCTATTTAAATGTATTACCTCCTGTCATTCTCTTAACAATCACATGAATAGTACACTATTATTATGCTATTTTGCAGATAAAGAAATGAGGCCCTTAGTAAAGGCCACACTGCTGGGGAAAAGCACAGCTAGAATTCAAAGCAGGTTGAATCCAACACACACTTAACAATGGCTGCTGTGTTTCCTGACACTTTACAATATCCCTATAGACCCCCAGCTTCCAGTGATGCTATTCAAAGCAGGTAAATCCCAGAGCATCACTGAAGGGGATGTAAATGAACTGGAGAAAGTACTGTTGTTCTGTAGAATCTGAGGGGGAAACGTGACCTAAGTAGCCTTGCACATAGTAGGTGCCCATTAATATTTATTGAAATAACATGTGGCAGTATTTACTTTACAAAACATCATTAGTGTTATTCTTTATGCTATCCTTGAAAAGGGAAGGCTTTCTGAGGGATAATTCTCCAGTGAAATGTTTCTAAATCAATACAAATCACAGCCTCCCCGGATTACGATAAAGTAATCATCTCCAGAGTAGAAGAAAATTAGACTCAACTGTGTTCAGAATAATACATGTTGCTCTTTTACAAAAAAAATGTATAACTTCAAAATATACATATTCTTACTTAACTAGGAGAGCTTAGGTACAGGTTTGCCTAAGACCAAAGACTGAAGCAAATTCTCATTGATCTTTTCCATTTTATACGTCCATAATTGCATATGAAAATCATTTTTCTATTATTTTAGGTAGCACATGCATAAGAGAGTGAACCTGCCTAAGGACAAGTCACTGAAACAATTGTCTTGCTGCCTATTTCCTGATTTAGTGGAATAAGCACTAAATTAAGAGTCATAAAGCCCAATTGTGTGGGCTAATTACTTATCTTTTCTGGGTTCCATAGCTTTTTCTGCAAAATTAGAACTTTTGTTTAGCAATCACCAGCATCCTCCTAGCCCCCAAATTTTCAGACAAACAAGGGAAAATGTTTGCTTACTTCCAGCCTTGTGTACAAACTGAATTAAAGAGTGTCGGAACATCACTTCTACCTTTTTCAGATATTGTACAGAAACATTCACTCTGCATGTTATAAATAACACAGAGGAAGTCTTTCTGTACCCAGGTCAGCACCAAAATTTCTATCTAGACTGTGCTTTCACTGTGGGAAATATTAATACTCCTGTGTTAATTGTGACCTCAATGTTATTGTAATCTCAGGTTGCCTATAGGTATAAACTTCAGTGAATACTTAATGTTACATAACAATAGGCTGTTTTTGTAACACATTTTCACACTTTTGGATAATTTAGATTTTGTTTAAAAATATAATGAACACTAAGCAATTGTTTGCAGATAAGGAAATGGAAGACTTCAAAGAGGATAAGAGAAATCTCACATTTAATTCAATTAAGTCAGAGACTGAACATGTCTAAAGATGTCAAGAACTACCCTCCTACCTCCATTTTCTAAGATTACTTACTCAAATATTCTAAAGAAATAATTAATGTAGTCTAAATTAAATCTGTTTCTAATAGTGTTCTTCAAATACTTCAAACTACTAGGTAGAACCAAGTGATATTGTCTATTTGACCATTTTTTATGTATAAAATAGCAATTTCATGTCATTTAATCTAGTAATTTAAAGTGTTTCTGTATATTGCAGGCAGACATCTAACAAGACAAAGAACTAAAGTGTGACTGGAGTGGAGGCTGAAATCTCTTAGAAAGACTAGGCAAAGTATCAATAAAGAATGGTTTTCATTGGTAGCTTACATAAATCATGGCTTTTAAAAATTCATTTGTGCATGGCAGTTTGTGAATAGTAGATGCACTTATAAGAGCTTTTCAAAAATTCATTAACTGTTAAAACTTCAGATTCTATTTTTTTAAAGTGGAAAAGATATTATCAGGATAGATGAACAGATTGGTTAAGCTTTTTGTTTCGCTTTGTTTTTCATGGTGAAGCCACTTGTAAACAGAGAATGCGTTTGGTGGAGATTATCAAAGCTTTAGGGTGAGCATCCTCCCAAATGTACTGTTGTGGAGATTGATTGACAGTGGAAGAATAGATGGAATGCTCTTCTTAAGCTATGGGGACAGGTTACCTAGTAACCACCAAATGATTAAGTTCTGTTCACGGAGACTTGTTCTCTTAATTGGACGAAAAGATTTAAAGAGCGCAGCTGGGGAGAAATGCAAAGATGGAGGACCATGGCCATTATTAGTGGACCTGACATCTGTAGTCCCAGCAGCCTTAGCCAAATGGTCACAATATGAGTGAACCTTCTGTTAGTACAAAGAAGTCAGTGAAGGTACCTACAGAGTCACTGTTTTGTGCACTTTTCAACTGTAGGAAAAATGAAAATAGAGTGTGGAATTACACATATTAAAAAGTGCAGTGAAAACTGTGTGGTGTTATAGTTATAAGAGTGATCATTTTCTGTGGACAAGATTATATTTGTGTTCAGATATCAGAGTTCTATTCTATAAGAGAACTCAAAATAAGCACTTGGGATCAGTATATCCTATCACAACTCTCTTTGGTCTAATACCATCAGGCACATACTGCTTTATAGAGAATTGTGGTCACTTCTGCTCTCTCCTGCTTTTAACAATAAAATTAAGAAAAATCAAGGTATACATTGGTAATAATGACATTTTTCATTCATTAAGGACTAAGAAAAATCAAGGTATAGTTTGGTGGTAATGACATTTTTTATTCATTAAGGATTTTTAGACGATAGAGTGCTTTTTGCCTATGCTCAAAAAAGAACTCAGTATTTATATATTAGAAACAAAAAAAGTATCTGAGACAAGCCTCAATCAATTTAGAGATTTATTTTTCCAAGGTTAAGGATCATGACCTATGACACACCCCCAGAGGACCCTAAGGACATGTGCCCAAGGTGGTTGGGTTATAGCTTGATTTCATGCATTTTAGGGAGACGGAAGTTACAGGTAAGACATAAATCAATACATGTAAGGTATATATTGGTGTAGCTGGGAAAGGTGGGACATGTTGAAGGTGGGGGGTAGGCTTCTATGTCATACGTGGATTTAAAATTTTCCTGATTGGCAATTGGTTGAAAGGGGTAAGCTCTGCCTGAAGAGTTGAAATCAGCTTGAGTGAAGCTAACTGGGGAGGGGTGGGTTGTGGAAACCAAAGTTTTTGTCATGTAGGTGAAGCCTCCAAGTAGGAGAGTTGAGACACAATAGATGTGAATGTCTCCTGTGGAACTTTAAAGGTCATCAGACTATTCAGAAAGACCTAATAAAGGAAGGAGATTCTCTACAGAATGCAAATTTCCCCCACAAGAGACAGCTTTGCAGGACCATTTCAAAATATATCAAATAAGTATATTTGGGGATAAATTACTTTCATTTCTTCAGGGCCTACTATCTGTCACGTGATGCCATACTAGAGTCTGTTTGGAAATTGCTGGCTTATTGCTATAGAGCCTGTTCTGTCAGTCTTAGAATTTCTATTTTCATATTAATGCTGGTCAGTTGTGCCTGAACTTCAAAGGGAAGAGGGTTTAACGAGATTTGTCCTACCTTCCCCTTCTCGTGATGGCCTGAACTGGTTTTTCAGATTCCTTTGGGTCCCCTTGGCTAACAGGAGGATCCATTCAGTCAGTTGGGGGGGCTTAGAATATTATTTTGGTTTACCATATATATATGTATGCACACATATATATGTACACATATATTATTTAATTGGAGAAGCTCTATCTTGGAGTAGAGCTTTTTTGTTTGTTTGTTTTTTAATTTTTAATTTTTGTGGGTACATAATAGGTACATGTATTTATGAGTTACATGAGATATTTTGATACAGGCAAGTAATTGGTAATAATCACATAAGAGTAAATGGGATATACATCTGCTCAAGCACAATCCAATTATGCTCTTTTCATTGTAAACCAAAAAGTATCTGAGGCAGGTCTCAATCAATTTAGAAAGTTTACTTTGCCAAGGTTAAGGACATGGGCCTTGGAAGCTGCACCTGGGAAACAGATCTGTGCTTCTCTCCAAAGATGATTTTGAGGGTTTCGATATTCTAAAGGGGAAAGAGGAAGAAATTTTTTAAAAATGTAGATAGATAAGAGACAAGTGGTTGAATTCTTTTGAATCTTTGATCAGCCTTTCATCAATTACAAAGTGTACATGTGAAAGGGGATAGAAGAATAACCCCTTATGCCTTCTCTAGCTCAGCGATCTGCATTTTTACACCAGAGGAAGCAATCAGATATTCATGTGTCTCAGAGGAGCAGAGAGATGACTTAGAGTTCTGTCCTTTGTCCTGTACTAGTGAAGATAAGCTATTACTTACGTTGTTGGGATAAAATTCAACAGAGCTACTTTAGGATAAAGATCTTGGGCCCCACAAGGAATTTCCCAGTGGGCAAACTGTGAGGCAGGTGTGTTGCTTTTTTATCTTTGTAGCTGTCTTATTTAGGAATAAATTGGGAGGCAAGTTTGCCTGATGCAGTTCCTAGCTTGAGTCTTCCCTTTGGCTTAGTGATTTTGGGGTCCTGAGATTTATTTTCCTTTCACATAGTTATTTTAAAATTTACCATTAAATTATTTTTTACTATAGTCACCCTTTCGTGCTAGCAAATATGAGGCCTTATTTATTCTTTCTAACTATTTTTTGTACTCATTAACCATCCCCATTTCCCCCTCCAACCCTGTTACTCTTCCCAGTCTCTGGTAACCATCGTTATACTCTCTGTCTCCATGAGTTCAATTGTTTTGATTTTTAAATCACAAATAAGTGAAAATATATGAAGTTTGTCTTTCCGTGCCTGGCGTATTTCAGTTAATATAATGACGTCCAGTTCTATCCACGTTGTTGCAAATAACAAAATCTCATTCCTTTTTATGAGTGAATAGTACTGCATTGTGTATATGTACGTTTTCTTTATCCAGTCATCTTGTCGTTGTTGTTGTTGAGACAGAGTCTCGCTCCGTCACCCAGGCTGGAGTACAGGAGCGCGATCTCGGTTCACTGCAACCTCTGCCTTCTGGGTTCAAGCGATTCTCCTGCCTCAGCCTCCTGAGTAGCTGGGATTATAGGCGCTGCCAACACGCACAGCTAATTTGTGTGTGTGTGTGTGTGTGTGTGTGTGTGTATTTTTAGTAGAGACAGGGTTTCACCATGTTGATCAGGTTGGTTTTGAACTCCTGACCTCAAGTGATCTGCCCACCTAGGACTCCAAAGTGCTAGGATTACAAGCATGAGCCACCATGCCCGGCCTATCCATTCATCTTTTGATGGACACTTAAGTTGCTTCCAAATCTTGGCTATGGTACATAGTACTGCAACAAACTTCAGAGTGCAGATATCTCTTCAATATCCTGATTTCCCTTCTTTTGGGTATATACGCTGCAGTTGGATTGCTGATTTATATGGTAGCAGTATTTTTAGTTTTTTGATGAATGTCCAAACTGTTCTCCATAGAGGCTGTACTAATTTACATTCCCACCAACAAGGTACAGGTGTTCCCTTTACTCCACCTCCTTGCCAGCATACGTCACTGCCTGTCTTTCAGATAAAAGCCATTTTAACTGAGGCAAGATGATAGCTCATTGTAATTTTGACTTGCATTTCTCTGAGGATTTATGTATCTGTTGTATGTTTTTTGATTTGAGGTTACCATGAGGCTTGCAAATACTATCTTGTATTTATTATCATTAATTATTTTAAGCTAATAACAACTTAACACAGCTTGCATAAACAAACAAGCAAAAAAAAAAACAAAACAATAAAAATTCTACACTTTAAATTCATCCCCCAGCTTTTTAACTTTTTGTTGTATCTATTTATATCTTATTGCACAGTCTATGTCTTCGAAAGTTGTAATTATTATTTTTGATTTCATCTTTTAGTCTTTCTACTTTAGGGTACTTTACACTCTACAGTTACAGTGTCATAATTTTCTGTGTTTTCCTGTATATTGACTATTACCAGTGAGTTTTGTACCTTCAGATGATTTCTTATTGCTCACTAATGCCCATTTCTTTCTGATTGAGGTTCTCTCTTTAGGGGAGTACTTGTAAGACAAGTCTTGTGTTAATGAAATCCTTCAGCTTTTGTTTATCTGGCAAGGTCCTTATTTCTCCTTCATGTCTAAAGAATATTTTCACTAGATATACGATTCTGGGGTAAAAGTTTTTTTTTCTTCAGCACTTTAAATATGTCATGCCACTCTCTCCTGGCCTGTAAGGTTTCCACTGAAAAGTCGGCTGCCAGATGTATTAGACCTCTAGTGTTTCTTTTTCTTGCTGCTTTTAGGATTCTTTCTTTATCCTTGACCTTTAGGGGTTTGATTATTATATGCCTTGAAGTAGTTTTCTTTGGATTAAATCTGCTTGGTGTTCTGTGGCCTTCTTGTACCTTGTACTTGGATAGTGACATCTTTCTCTAGGTTTCGAAAGTTCTCTTTTATTATTTCTTTGAATAAACTTTCTATCCCTATCTCTTTTTCTACCTCATCTTTAAGGCCAATAACTCTTAGATTTTCCCTTTTGAGGCTATTTTCTAGATCTTGTAAGCATGTTTCATTTTTTTTATTCTTTTTTCTTTTGTCTCCTCTGACTGTGTATTTTCAAATTGCCTGTCTTCAAGCTCTCTAATTCTTTCTTCTGCTTGATCAATTCTGCTGTTAAGATACTCTGATTCTTCATCAGCTGTGTAGCCTGGGGTTGGTGAGGGGGGACAAACGGGGAGGTGTGCAAGCACGCTCTTAGCTTCCCCAGCTGGTGTCCTAATAGGTCATATGTCCCACCCTCCAACCCAATCTACTGGCTCAACACTAGGACTTGCTTAGGAACTGAAGTTCTTGTGACCTAAACTGCCCCTCAAGTTCACTTAGGGCCCCAGTGCCTCCAGCCCACAGTGACAAGGCTTGCCAGAACTCAAGCTCCAACCGCTGGAATGGACAATTACCCTCTGCCTTGGGCCGGTCCAAACGCCCCCTCCATGGGCAGGCATCAGCTGAGTACAGCTCAGTTCGCCTTCTGCTGTGTTGGGGCAGCACTGAGTCTAATGCAAAGCCTCATGATCGCTGTGCTCCCCCTCTCTGAAGCACAGAGACTGTCTGTACCAGGCAGCTGCTGCTGGGGAATGGGGGAGGAGAGAGGGGTAGCATCAGCAATTTAAGACTGTCTTTCCTACCCTCTTTGGTGCCTCTTTCAGTGATGTGAAATCAAAGCCAGGCACTGAGAGTGCTCCCTTGATTTTTCATTCCTAGGAAGGTTACTCCCTTTGTGTAGACAGTTGTCAAGCTAGGTGTTCCTGAGAAGGGATGACTGGCGGAGCCTTCTATTCAGCTCTCTCACTCCACCCCTCCCCTGGAGTCACTTTTTAAAATGTTTGTCAGTTGCACATTACATATTGCTTGAATAAGATTTGTAAGCAATACTGCCTTGGCATGGCTGCTTTCCTCACAGGGATGGAGCTTAAAACTTTCCTAAAGCCCCCTCTAGTGACAAACAGCAAATTAATTCATTATTTCATAACATGCTAATACCCCAAGCTCTAAAGTTCCATTTCCTCATTTAGTTACTAGATGAATCAATTGCTACATTATTTCAATTAGAGAATGACTGAGAAATAGTTAATAGCTCAAATTCTTAAGCATTCTTAAGTCCCCAAAACCTAAGCAATTTTGTTTTGAGACTGAGGTTAGCACAGTGCACATTTAAGTCTATAATTTTACTCTGCCCTCATACGTATAAGTTTTAAAAATTCCCAAAATTTCCTTCATTTTTGTCTTTCAGGAACTTTAAGGATTAAAATACGTTCGCAATAACTCAATAAATAGAAAAATGTTGTTTTGATCTTTGACTTCTTGTTTTCACTGTATTTACTGGAACATTTTCTAAACACAGAAATATAAATTCCAGGAATCCTCTGAATTATGAAACTAGGGGTCATCCATAAAGACATAGATTAAATGTATAATAATAACATAATATTTAAAATAATAATATATAATAAAACAGAATAAACAATAAACTATATATTATTTGCATAACTATAGGTTATGGTATTAAAATATATCGTTTATTTCATTTATATAAAATTGAAATATATATTTCAGTTATATGAAAGCCCATTTCCAAAGGGCTTAAAGCTCATCCAATAAGACAGGTCTAACTGAACCATTAAAAGAAGAATAGAAGAATGGAAGTCATATTCCTAATAAAGGGAATTAAAGAGATAAATTTTTAAAAGTCCATGAATATTTATTTGCAACTGAGCACAAATCTTAGTTTTGAGGTTCCAGTAAGCTAATACTAAAAAAGAAACCCAATAATTGGCTAGTTCATGCAAATTCATTAAGGGAAACAAAGTATTTCCGTCTAAAATACACATATGGGTCAGGCACAGTGACTCACGCCTGTATTCCCAGAACTTTAGGAGGCTGAGGCAGGGGGATCACTTCAGGCCTGGAGTTTCAGTTTCAGAACAGCCTGGCCAACACGGCGAAACCCTGTCTCTACTAAAAATACAAAAATTATCCAGGTGCGGTGACTCACCCCTGTAATCCAGCACTTTGGGAGGCCAAGGCAGGCGGATTGCCTGAGCTCAGGAGTTCAAGACAGCCTGAGCAACACGGTGAAACCCCATCTCTGGTAAAATACAAAAGAAATTAGCCGGACGCGGTGGCATGCACCTGTAGTCCCAGCTATTCAGGAGGCTGAGGCAAGAGGACTGCTTGAACCCGGGAGGCGGAGGGTGCAGTGAGTCGAGATCATACCACTGCACTCCAGCCTGAGCAACAGAGCAAGATTCCGTCTCTATGAAAAAACAAACAAACAAACAAAAAACACATACACAGATTCCTAAATGTCAACAACAAGATTATAGCATCGGAATAATTTCAGAACATGAAATTCATGTGTAAACATATATATTCAACAAAAGGTCTTCAGAATGCCTACTCTCTAAGGCCATTGCAGCTGGTGATGATTTCCCCAATAGAAGGATGTTTCTTGGGAGCTCACTCTGTAATAAACTCATACCAGCTGTATCCATCACCCATGATTATGAATTATTTCCTGGGAATAGCAACCAGAAAGAATCTTCTCTCATGTTTACATACATAGAGCCACAGCAAAGGACAAATTAAATTGCACTTAGGATAATATGTTCATTGCTAAAATTGGAGAGAAATAGACCCTATTGTGCACACATTCTTGAAATAATTGGAACAAAATGTTGAAAGAGAAATAATGAAATAGATGGCTTCAGACAAAGTTGGGTACCAGGCAATATGGTCTTCAGAAATTTCTCCCATTCTGCTGTCCTCTCTAGATCACGGAGTCCCCTTTCTACTTTGAAAACAAAATCTACTTGTCATCCCAGAGTCTACTTTTCTAAGAGGAGCTGGTATCACCTTCCCTGAGTCAGGTCACTGTGTTGCTTATTCCAAGGGTGTTTGCCTTGGGTTCTTTATTTCTAATTCAATTCAACAAATGCTTACTGGGGCCTATTATATGCAAAGTATTTGCAGTTGCAAGTAGTGAAATAAAGGCCTTCATGATCTTAGAAATGGATTTCAAGCAATAGTCAGTACCTAGGAAGGAGTTTTTTTTCTCTGCATGATATGATTTGGTTCTGTGTCCACCTCCAAATTCCATGTTGAACTGTAATCCCTAATGTTGGGGGAGGTACCTAGTGAGAGGTAATTGGATCACAGGGGTGAATTTTCCCCTTGCATTCTCATGATACTGAGTTCTCATGAGATGTGTTTGTTTAAACGTGTGTAGCACTTCCCTGTTCACTCTCTCTCCCTCCTACTGTGCCATGTGAAGAAGCTACTTGCTTCCCCTTTGCTCTTCTGCCATGATTGTGTTTCCTGAGGCCTCCCCAGCAATGCTTCCTGTACAACCTATGGAAATGGGAGTCAGTTAAATCTCTTTTCTTCATAAATCACCCAGTCTCAGGTAGTTCTTTATAGCAATGTGAGAATGAACTAATACACTGCATAACATCTGACTCCCTGCTGCTGTATCCTTCCAAATGACTTGTTGGGGCCACAAAGCCAGCACACACACACTTCAAGATGCCTCCAATTTTGAATCATTGTCTATCTACCCTGGGTTTTAGGAAAACAGGGGTTCAAGTGTTACTATAACCGGGTTTCTGATTTATTTCTCCTTCCTTATTATAGGGTTTCTGACTTATTTCCTCAAGCCTGAATTCCCTGATACCCAGCTCTGCTGAGATAGGAATCTTAGAAGACAGAAAGCTAACATTTTTTGAATACATTCTTTTATTTGCCAGGCACTGTTACTTCTTTTAACTACAAAATTAGTAGCATCATTTTTTCATCCTAAGCAACAGAGAGGTAGACTGTTGACAAAAAGAGTCAAACTTAGTAAAATATTTTTAGAGATTTATTCTGAGCCAAATATGAGTGACCATGGCCCATGACACAGCCCTCAGGAGGTCCTGAGAACATGTGCCCAAGGTGGTTGGGGTGCAGCTTGGTTTTATACATTTTAGGGAGGCATGAGACATCAATCAGATACGTTTAAGAAATACATTGGTTTGGTTCAGAAAGGTGGGACAACTCAATGCATATGTAAATTTAAACATTTTCGGGTTGACAATTGGTTGAGTTTATCTGAAGACCTGGGATCAATAGAAAGGAAATGTTGGGGTTAAGATAAAGGATTGTGGAGACCAAGTTTTATTGTGCAGAGGAGGCTCTCAGACAGCAGACTTCAAAGAGACAGCGGGTTGTAAAATGTGTCTTGTCAGGACCTAAAAGGCCTGGCTTTCAGTTGATTATCTCCTGGATTTGGAAAGGAAAGAAGGAAAACAAAGGGGAAAAGAGATTCTCTACAGAATGTGGATTTTTCCCCACAAGAGACTTTGCAGGGCAGTTTCAACGTATGGCAAGGAAATATATTTTGGGGTTAAATATTTTGATTTCGGTGAAACTCCGTCTCTACTGAAAATACAAAAAAATTAGCCAGGCGTGGTGGCGGGCGCCTGTAGTCCCAGCTACTGGGGAGGCTGAGGCAGGAGAATCGCTTGAACCCGGTAGGCGGAGCTTACAGTGAGCCAGATCGCGCCACTGCACTCCAGCCTGGGCGACAAAGCGAAACTGTCTCAAAAAAAAGAAGAAAAAAAAATTTTTTTTTGGATTTTTTTTCCTTGTCTCATAATGTTGTGCCAGAATCAGATTGGAAAGTAAGTCATGATATATAGAGTCAAATAAAACTCATCTGATAAGAATTTATGGTTTGTAGGGCATGACTCCCTAGACCCCTTAGATAGGAATTTGGGCAAGATAAAAAAATCAGAGCTTAGTCCTCACATCTCCAGAAGAAAATGACATTTACCCAGGAAAGGGCATTGGAATGGGAATATGTGTGCCATGGCAAATTGTTTGCATATTCAAGGAATTAAAGGAAAATGAAGGTTTTTTAAAAAATAAAAAAAGGAGAGGATTACATACATAATTGTTTTGAGGTAATTAGCCTTAGCTCCAAGCATCAATAACAAGGGTGACGTCAGTTCAAGGTTGGACAGACAATTGCTGGGCAGATGTCCTCATAGAAGTATCTTTTTGGGTAAGGTAAGTCTTTGTTCAAGCTTGCGGTTTTTGCAGTATTTTGTGATAGTTTTTATTATCAGGCATTCATGCATGACAACTCTCCTTCATGGCCTTCCTCAACTCCACTTGTCAGGTTTTCTTTTTTAATACGTGTGACTCTATTTTAATGCTGACGACTTTCACAATTTACATTAGAAAAGAGGAAACTCAGGCTCAGAAAGTTTTAGAAACTAATTCAAGATCAAGCCGGTAAGTAGCAGAAAATTCAGAATTAAGTTCTGCATATCTGGCTTCCAAACCAGGATTCTTTTCATTACAGCAGTGGTTCTCAACAGAGTTGCGATTTTGCCCCCCAGGGAATATTTCACAATGTCTGGAGACATTTACGACTGTCAGGATTGGAGGTGGAGTGGGTGGGGTCTGCTTCTGAGAAGCTACTTGCTTCTAGTGAGCAGAGGCCAGGGATGCTACACGAAACAGTTCATAGGGACAGCACCCCCACAACAGAGAATTATACAACCAGCCCAAAATGTCAATGGACATTTGGGCTGAGAAGTCTTACGTGACAGAATGCTTCCTACCCTGTTCTGACGTTATTTCCAAGGATTCAAAGGTAACTGCTTCAAAATTAAACAAATTATAGAAAGCCATAAATAAATCAACCCCTTATTCATGTTGCAGCTCTCTTCCATTAAAAGAAAAATGGATTGAAACTTACGATAAAAGGGAGGCAGGGTCAGGACGGGGGAAGCTTGGTGAGCAGAAAGGAAATTCAAACTTATTATTAAGGTTAAGAATTAAGATGTAAATATGTAGATTTTTTCACTCCTAGGATTTTCACTAATCCAAAGGTTCACGGACTGCTTTGAAATTTAATTATTTGGAACTGGTTAAATGTTACCCTGACCTCAACTAACATTTGTGTTTGACTTTTCTCCAGGACCCAGGGGACGTGGATGCCAGATGAGTCCACCTCCTCTCCCTGCTCTTCCCGCAGGGACAGAGCCTGCCAGGTGCTGGTGACTTGGATCCTGACAGGAGGTCGCTCTGCGGAAAACTGGCAGGATCCCAGAGCAACAGACCGGGGCTCGATGCACCTTCCCCGCCAGGTCTCTCCGTCCGCAACTGTCCTCCTAGTACCGGGCACCCCCGGCGCGGGGCTGCGGAGCGCACGTCCGCTGCGCCGTGACGTCATAATCGCGACTCACCGGACCCGGCCCTTAGCAACCGGCCTGGCGACGGTTTCCCTGCTGCTGCCGCCCCCGCAGGCTCTTACTTTCCAGTTCTCCACTGCCGGGGCTGGGCCCGGCCAGGGGAAGGACCGAAGGGGATCCTCCGTGTCCCTACGGCGGCTGCAAGAGGACTAAGCATGGATGGCAGCCGGAGAGGTAAAGGGCAGCTGTCACGGGCTACCGCCGCCTCGCCCCTTGCTCCAGCCGGCGCTCCCAGCCTCGGGTCCGGGCAGCCGAGTGCAAGGCCGCCCCTTGGGCGCTTCCTACCCCTGGCTGAATCGCCAGTGTTGCCCGGAGCTGCCCGGGCCCGCGCAAAGGAAAAGGGAGAGACTGCCTGCCAGCCTCGCAGGTCCGCTTCTTTGCCCTGAATTTGTCGCCCTGACACCAGGGGCCCCTGTGTGCTGAACTCAGGGTCGTGCAGCCGTTTAAACCTCGGTAGCTCCCAGGCAGAGGAACCAGGTTTGGTCTTTGGAGTCAGACCTCCCCGGGCCCCAAATCAAACCCCTCTGCTCTCCATGGAGACGACCCTCAGTTTTCTCATCTCTTGAACATGAGGGTCAAATACTCAAGCCATGGAGTTCTTGAAGATTAAATGCAGATAATGTAGAGAAGATCCTGGCACATTTTAAGTGGTCAGTAAATACGAAATCTCCCATTCAGTAACTACCTCCCCCAAAGCTATTGAGTAACCCAGGGCTTCTGTAACTTTATGTAAATAGGAATCCCCTCAGAATCATGTTAAAATGCAGATTATGATTCAGTAGGTCCCTTGGGGGTGGCTGAGATTTTGCATTTATAATAAATTTCCAGGTAATGCAGTGTTGCTGGTCAGCGGACTGCAGTTTTAGCAGCAATCCGTAATCACTATATACACCTGTTCTCTACTGATTTCTTAAGTCAGGTGGACATCATGGGGTGAGGTTGGGGGGTGGGGAAATATAACCTTAAATCTCTACAAATCGGCCCAAACCAAATAATTTGCATTTTCACACTTTCTGAACCAGTAGCATTCTTTCCTCGAGTCAAATGAGGCAATCTTTAGACTCCCCGCCCCTCCTAATACAGTGTTTTTATCTATTTAAAAGACTGCCTTTAAACCAAACTGCTAAATGATTCCTGGATGTCTTTTTTTGAATGAGTCTGCCTTTATTATGTAGTCATTGATCAAAATAAGTGCTACTCTGATTGTAGGAGATAACTATTCATTGATCAGCAAACTGTATATTCTGACACTTTACCAACCTAGGTTTCAGAAAAAGCAAATCAAAACGCTTTATGATCTTAAGAAATTTTGCACATAAACTAAAACCCTTACTATGTACTAGGAACTATTTCCAAATTATCTCATTTAATGTACAAAAATATCTTGTTGGGCATTAGCCTTATTTCATAGTGAAGAAACTAAAGCAAAAGATCACAAATGATTTGCCAAGGTCACAGTGGCAGAACAGGATTTGAATCTAGGTGAAAAATATAAAATCTGAAGCCAATGCGTTTACTTACTATTCCATGGTAGGGATGGGCAGGGGGAAAGGATATATGTAAAATTTAGAGTATAGTAGATTTAGTAAGTTGTCAGTATTTGATTTTTGAATTATTTTAAAAATTGGGTTCATGCCAAATGTAAAAGTTAATATTTTTACAACTTGCACAATTTAGTTAGCTTCCTTTTTAGGATATAATATATGATAATATCAAATATTGTTATTAATTTTGAATTTTTAAAATAAATGTAATCAGCAAATAACTGGGGCAGTCAGCTTTCATATACTGTAAATTATTATTAATAGGAAACCATAAATAATTTTAGACAAAGCTAAAATACTTAATTGAAAATAAATTTCTTAGATTTCATTAGAAGGTGCTTTTAGTTATTTCAGATGATAAAATGTTAAAATATCTAAAGAAAAATTATGTTTTGTCATGCTCTTACTGTAATCACGTTTTAGACATTCTTTTGCAAGGCAGACCTTCTAAATGGTGGTATAATAGAGCAACAGACTGAAAAACGGTTAGTCTTGTTTGTAATCTTTGTTTCCTATTAACTAGGTCATCTTCACCTCACTCTACATCCCTGGGCCTCAGTTATTTATCAAATGGGGGCTTGGACTAGGTAATATATAAGGCGTGGCTTCCAGCTTCCTATGGGGGAAGATGAAGAAAAGATTGGTAATAACAAATTGCCATTCACTCTAATATCAATGACTTTTGGGGAGGAGAGGAGGCAACCTATTAGTATAGGTAACTGAAAGTAACTTGAAAAAAATTTTTTTCCCAGCACTCTGGGAGTTTCAGGTCTGGAGTTCGAGACCAGCCTGGGCAACATAATTAAACCCCGTCTCTACCAAAAAATACAAAAATGAGCCAGGCATGGTGGCATGTGCCTGTAGTCCCAGCTACTGGGGAGGCTGAGGCAGGAGAATCACTTGAACCTGGGAGGAGGAGGTTGCGGTGAGCCAAGATCATGCCACTGCACTCCAGCCTGGGCAACAGGGCAAGATTCCATCTCAAAAAAAAAAAAAATTATTTTGATCTATTGGTCTCATAGAGACATTTATCAATGGTAGATTCCGAAACCTTTGGTCTTCCGGAGAAACCCTGCCACAAGAAACACTTTCATCTTTCCTCACTGGACTTTCTTCTGGCTATTTTAATCAAATTGTGTAGGAAAATGGGCTGCTCTCATATACCCGTGAATTTCCCCACTAAGATCTTCGATCTCATTGACAGGATGTTAGTCCTAATAGTTAGAGAATGATGTTCTTTTCCTTGGCATTTGGTTTTTAGGCTACTTCTTCATGCCCCTTTGGCTCATTCTGGGTCCAGTCAGGAGATAGAAACCATACATTAGTTTATACAAGGAAAAGTTAAAGAATTGTTATACTTTCATAAAAGAGTATAAGATGTAAGAGGCTGGGTATGTCAGCTCATGCCTGTAATCTCAGCATTTTAGGAGGCTGAGGCAGGAGCATCACCTGAGGCCAGGAGTTTGTAAACAGCCTGGGTAACATAGCAACACCCTGTCTCTAGTATTTAAAAAATTTAATGAATTAATTAAAAAGATATAAGAAAACTGTATTTGGTACCTAGAATTAAGGGAAAGTACTCAAGGAAGGACAATTTGAAAGAGACTTTCTCCCGAAGACTGGGGTTCAGACCTCATTAGCGAAGGCGTGATTGTGCATGTGCCCAAAGCTTCATCACTGAGGAGTGGTATCAGAGGCTTCCCATTCCATGGGAAATAGACTGATAAATTGCTTAGCCAAGTCACTAAACAAACAAGTGAACAACAATGGAAACAAGCTCAGGAGAGGATTCTGTATCTAGAGTTGCTACAATATATTACCTAAAATGTTAACTTTTCAACAAAAAGAAATTACAAGTCATGCAAAAAAACAAAAACAAAAACAGGACAATGTGACCTATACACAGGACACAAAGCAGGACCCAGAAACTGTGAGAGGGTAGATGAATTAAGTTGTCTGTTTCTCCCATCAATTCTGTTAGGTTTTTGGGTTTTTTTTTCTTTTTTTGAGACAGGGTCTTATTCTGTTGCCCAGACTGGAGTGCAGTGCAGCCTCCTGGACTCAATCATCCTCCCACCTCAGCCTCCTGTGTAGCTGGGACTACAGGTGCACACCACCACACCCAGCTAATTTTGTATTTTTTTTGTACAGTTAGAGTTTCACCATGTTGTCCAGGCTGGTCTTGAACTCCTGAGCTTAGGTGATCTGCCTGCCTTGGTCTCCCAAAGTGCTGGGATTACAAGCATGAGCCGTTGTGCCCAGCCCTAATTCTGTCACTTTTAATATGACATTTATCTGTAAGAATATCAGAACCCAATGAGTATATGCCTTGGTGTACATCTGATGGTAAATAGACAAGGGAACATAGACATCAAGGAACATCTAAATTCCATGTTTGTTCTTATCACCATCTTATGCTAAAGAGAAGCTGGTTTGATTCCTGGGGCCAAATATTAACCACCTTGTTCACAGCTGTCACCTACAGATGGGTGGGGAAGCATTTCTATCCAAGGCAGTATCACTAGGTTCCAACCTTTTTTCATTCTCTTTTCATCCTTTCACACTTCTCTGGGTATACCTGTTTTTCCCTTTTCTGTGACCTATAGTGAAACATACATAGAATAGAATGGAATTTGAAGGGAATAAACTACATACAGTTGAGATATCTTCTTGATCTGTTTCACATGATTTAGTAGCTTAGAGCATGGTTCAAGTACTGAGCAGTTTATATTGGTCAAGACAGTGTAATAAGTAAGATCCAGGAACCAGACTACTTGGGCTCAGATCCCAAATCTGTCACAATCTTGTGTAATCTTTGGCAAATTATGAGTTTAACCTCTGTGCTTCAATTACCCTCATCTATAAAGTAGGGAGAATTGTAAGGATTAAATGAATTTGTACCAGTAAAGTGCTTGGAGCACTGCCTGGCAGGGTTACTACTAAATTAATTAGCATTTTGACTACAAATGAAGAAATCAGCTCATACTAGTTTAAGCTAAAATGTAATTTTTTTTTTTTTTTTTTTTTTGGCTAATATAAAGAAAAGTCTAGGTAAGGTAGAGCATCAAATATGGTTGGCCTCAGGTACTCAAATGATGTCACCAAGGAATCTCTTTCTATCTTGGTTCCACTTGACTGTGTAGGCTTCATTCTCAGACAGGTTCCTTTATATGGTTCGGGATGGCCACCAGCAATACAGGGCTTGCTTAGACCCTTCACTGGGTTTAGCAAGCCCAGTGAAATGAAAGTACCTTTCCTAATAGTTCCAGTCAAAGGCCCAGGATTGTGTATCTCATGGCGGGACTTGGATCACATAGCATTGCTGACGCTGGCAACGCAGCTGTCCAGATTTGGGTTTTATGCCTAACCCTGACAGTGGGGTCAGCTCTCTTTGAACCACCTGGGCTAAGAGTAAAGGAATAGCAGTCGCCCAAAAGAAAGTTGAGTTGTCATTTCCAGGTGAAGAGGCATTAAATTCTGGACAAGAAAAAAGTCACAGTTCTTTCTATCTGGAGAAATGAGGTTTTTCTGAGAGTTTGTTGGTATTTTTTCTACCCTCCTTCTTTCTTGGTAGAAGCTATGCTCATTTCATCACTATCTTTTTTCCCAGTTCAGATGGCATTGCCTTGGCTTGTATTGTCCTAAGTATTTTTTTTCCATCCTGCACTCTGACCTGTGACATAGAAAGAGCT
Organism: Theropithecus gelada; assembly: GCF_003255815.1. NCBI lineage: Eukaryota > Metazoa > Chordata > Mammalia > Primates > Cercopithecidae > Theropithecus > Theropithecus gelada. The sequence continues at coordinate 89,781,300 of NC_037675.1, forward strand.
TCATAGGTATTCTGACCTCAGTTTGTTTTTCTGTTTTAATCTATTCTGATAAGCTTTGTTCTCTGGTCCTAGATTTTAGTTCTCCTATCTTGATACTTCTTTTTTCTACATTTAGTCATCCATATATCTTCTAGACTTTGTATGTGTCCTCCTTGTTATAGCTTTTAACAGCCCACCTGATAGTGAACTAGCCATCTTACCCTCTTAAAACGTCTCTGTTTGGGGGATATAGCATTTATATTTTGCATATTAAATTACGTTTAATGCCGTAACTCAGACTTCCTGTTTTGGAGATTACCACTAAAAACATAATCACCTTTTGGGAAAGAAATTATTTTGTGATAAATTTATTATTTAAAAAATATTGAATATTGTTTTTGTAAAAGTTGTGTTTCATTTATCCTAATTTATTATTTTTTTTCTTGTTAAAAGTCAGAGCAACCTCTGTCCTTCCCAGATATGGTCCACCATGCCTATTTAAAGGACACTTGAGCACCAAAAGTAATGGTAAGTGAGGTGCCTAAAATGGTAACTTTGTTAAAAGATTGTCTGAGTGTTTCCTTTACTTGCAAATTATATGACATGATGGAAAAATTATTTCATTTGACGAATATTTGAACTTCATATTATTAATTTTAATGAAATATAGGCGTTCTTGAGATTAGAGAATTTTGGAGTCTATGATTTCAAACTATTATTGTGCCCTGGATGTGGACTTGGCTGTCTCCTGCTCCCAGCTGCTACAGCAGCCCAGCTCTACTTTTGCCAGGAAACTACCCTGATTTAAGGCATGCCTGCCTTGTTAAAATGGTAAGTAGCAGGTATTAAAGACATAAGCACTGAAAAGGAAAAGCTATGCCAAGAAAAAGTGCACTTGAATAATACATTTCATATTAGGAGCAAAGCCTATGGGCCTCTTTATCCAACTGGATTTCTAGGTGCTGTGATATTTTTATATTTTAAAACTTTCAAGGTAAATTTTTAAGATAGGTTTTAAAATAAATTTTTGTAATTATAGCTTAGAAGTATAAGTGAATATTCTTAGGCAAAATAATTGAAAGCCTTATTTTCCCTATTTACATGAAAAATCTTTGATACTCTTACCTCCAAATGTGTTGGGAGGATCTTATTTTCAGTTGCCTCACTTATTTGTCTTACAGTGTGATACATACATACATATACAGCCATAATCATAAACTTTAAAAAAATGAATTTTAAATAAAAAGTTGAAACTAGATTTAAAATATACATACATAGAAATCAGGATAAAGAACAATATGTAAAGTTTGCTAACTTTCTTTTAAAGAATATATGTATAGAGCTGGTATAGGTATGGTGGTTGTAAGTATGAGGCTGCCTTGCGTCACATGGAAGCTGCATCCCTTATCAACAGTGTAACCTTGAAGATGTAACTTATATCTCTGTGCCTCAGTTTTCACTTCGAATAAATGATGATAATAATGATGAGATAAGTTTATACTTATGAAGAATTTAGAACAATGCATGGTAAATGGCATTTATTCAGTAAATATTTTTAGTAGTAGCATCAAGCTCATAATTATTGCATAGGCTTATATTATGCACAGAGCCTCTGGAAGGATGCATTTAAACAGTAACGGTGTATTTCTGGGAAGAGAGACTAAAGGTCAGGGTAGAGAAGTCACTTATTTTTCAATCTCCATATGCCGTTTTATCTGCTGAATTTTTTTAACCATTTTGCATGTATTCTCAAAGACTTTTTAATGTTTAAAAAAGTTTTGCCTACATTTACATTTTATACTTGTATGTAAGTGCTTAACTATTTCTAAGATTTCTTTTAAATGGTTTGAATGAGTACCAAGGAGTTTCATGTCATGGAATTTCTTTGCAATTACACTTGTTATAAGATAGTTTTAGTACTTCAAAAAGAATGTAGTAAACTGATATGTAGATCTTGTTTTCAGGTTTAAGTTAGAAATTTGCTTCTCGGAATATAATTTTTGTATGTAGAGTTTTGGGATTGGGTATTCATTGAATTTCTGAAACTCCATTGATTGTTTAAGTATTAACAGTGGTAACTAATTAAGCAAGCAGCTAAACATTCTTAGTTACAAGATTGAGAGCTGCCAAAAAGAAATAGTTTTCTAAATGCAATAATAGGTCATATCCTAGAATCTCTTCCTCAGACTCTCAGGCTTGTAAAATTTTATTCTCAGGAAGGTTTGAACCCAAATGGTCAATAGCTCATTGGCATTATCAGTGCAAGATTAAAGATTCACATCACAATGTCATATCAATATCTCTGGTTGAATTTCAGAACATTTTGTAAGAATGAATTAAATAATCAGTACCTTGTTTATCTCATGATTTTTATATTAGTTTTAAATATATAATGATTATGTTTTAATTTTTAGCTTTTTGCACTGACTCCTCTTCTCTCAGACTAAGCACTCTCCAGCTGGTCAAGAATCACATGGCTGTTCACTATAATAAAATCCTTTCAGCCAAAGGTAAAAATGTGCAAATGTGAACTCTCTGTACTCCACTTAAACCTCCAGCTTCACTTCTCATTAAAATACATCTATAGCAAAAATGAAAACCTTATATATATATAAGAGGATTTGTATTTGTTTGGTTTAGTGTGATACAAATTATTGACTCTAGGTACTTAGCAAATTCACACCCATTTTTGTTAACTATATTTGAAATCTATATAATGCCTGTTTTATTTCATTTTATCTCTATTGCTAATAATATTTTGTTAGATATTGCTTTTAATATAAAAATTTATAATCTGCTTTTTTGTTTACACATCTATGGAAGTTGCACAAAGAAGATGCTAGCTAGCTATTTTTCTGTTTAATTTTTTTTCTTTTATCAGCTTTATTGAGATAAAACTTACATTATAAAATGCATTGATTATAATGTGTACAGATAAATACTTTGAAAAATGAACACATTTGTATAAATACTACTGTGGTTATAAGCACACAACCATGCTGTAAAACAGGAATCAGCTAACTACACCGTTCAGGCCAAACCCTCTACCACCTGTTTCTGTACAGCCCATGAACTAAGAAGGGTGTTCATATTTTTAAATGGTAGCAATAAATAAAAACAATATTTTGTGACATGAAATTCAAATTTAGTTATCCATAGACAAACAGTCATTTTCAATCTTTTACATATTGTCTGTGGCAGCTTTTACACTAAAAAGCAGAGATGACCACTTGTGACAGACTGTATCACCCTGCAAAGCCTGAAGCATTTAATGCCTGGCCCGTTGTAGAAAAAATTTGCCGACCCTTGATATAGAAAAAATCCATGACCTCAAAAGAGTTCCCCCTAGTCCTTTGCAGTCAGTCTCCTCCTGACAAATCCCTGGCAACCACTGATGTGGTCTCTCTCCTGTAGTTTTACCTTTTCTATAAGTTCATAGAAATGGAATTGTGTATTGTTTTGGGTCTGCCTTTTTTCAGTTAGCTTAATGATCTTGAGACTAATCATGCTGTTCTGTGTACCACCATTTATTCTTTTGTATTGTTAAGGAGTATTTCATTTAATGAATAGACCACAGTTTGTTTATGATTCACGATTTGTTAAACATTTGGATTGTTTTGACTCACTTTGGGCCATTAGGAGTAAAGCTGCTATAAACATTCACATACAATTTTGGAAGATGTGTTTACATTTCACTTGGGTAAAGTTATGTGTCAGGAGTAGAACTATGAGGTAATATATTAAGTATAAGTTTACTTTTATAAGAAACTACGGTTTTCCAGAGGGAATATACCATTTCCATTTCCATTACTTCTGCACCCTTACCAACCCTTGGTGTTGACGGTCCTTTTTTAACGATTCTATGAAATAGTATAACTTCACAGTTTTAGTTTATGAAATAGTATAACTTCACAGTTTTAGTTTGCATTTCCCTGATTTCTAGTGATGCTACGTTATTATTTCCCATCTGTATATCTTCTTTGGTGAAATGACTATTCAGATCTTTTACCCATTATTAAAAATGAGTTGTCTCTTTAGTATTAAGTTGTGAGAGTTTCTTTATATACAGATTCTGTATCAGATATATGTTTTGCAGATTTTTTTTTTTCTCAATCTGTAGCTGGTGTTTTCATTTTCTTATTTAAATTTGTATTCTGGAAAATTTTTTAGACTTACAGAAACATTTAAAAATGGTGTAGAGAGTTACCATATACCCTTTACCCTGCTCTTCTGCTAATGTTAAAAATCTTAAAAACCGTAGTATAGTTATCAAAACCAGGAAATCCATATTGATGCAATCCCATTAACTACAGACCTTATTTGAATTTCACCAATTTTTGACTAATGTCTTTTAAATTTTTATTTTCTCATTTAAATAGCTAAAGTTTTTAAATTTTAGTTTTATTTTATGATGCTTATATTTTTAAATGGCTAAAAAAAATCAAAAGAAAAATATTTTGTGATGTGAAAATCGTGAAATCTTTAGTTTTTTATACTTGTTTTCATAATCTGTTCAAGAAATATTTGCCTAACCTTAGGTCACTCAGATTTTCTTAATATGTTTTCTTCTAGAAGTTTTAAAGTTTTAGCCCTTACATTTAAATTTGCGATCCATTTTGAGTTAGTTTTTGTATATGGTATGATATAAGGGTTTTGATGTTTTTTGTTTGTTTTGTTTTTTTACCTTTTCATATCCAAATTTCCCAGTTCCATTTGTTGAAGAGGTTATCTTTTCTCTATTTAATTGTCCTAGTACTTTTTGAAAGTCAGTTGAGGCTGGGCGCGGTGGCTCACGTCTGTAATCCCAGCACTTTGGGAGGCCGAGGCGGGTGGATCACGAGGTCAGGAGTTCCAGACCATCCTGGCTAACATGGTGAAACCCCGTCTCTACTAAAATTACAAAAAATTAGCCGGGCGTGGTGGCGTGCGCCTGTAGTCCCAGCTACTTGGGAAGCTGAGGCAGGAGAATGGCGTGAACCCGGGAGGCGGAGCGGAGCTTGCAGTGAGCCGAGATTGTGCCACTGCACTCCAGCCTGGGCGACAGAGCGAGACTCCGTCTCAAAAAAAAATAGAAAGTCAGTTGACCATCTACGTGGGTCTGTTTCTGGACTTAACTCCTTGGTTCTGTTGATCTATATGTCTGTCTTTAAGCCCCATACCACACTGCCTTAATTATTGTAGCATTACAGTAAGTCTTGAAATCAGGCCTTGTAAGTCTTCCATTTTGCTTTTTTTCCCCCAAGCTTGTTTTGGGACTACATTATAAGTATGTTAAGTCTGTTTCATCCTGAATAGTTTATATTGCTGTGTTTTCAAGTTCACTAGTATTTTCTTCTGCAGTATTGAATGATTTATTAATCCCAACAGTGTATTTTTAATCAAGGGTATTGTGTTTTCCATCTCTAGAAGTACAATAAACAACTGCAAGGTCTGGAATATTTTGTGATTTCCACATTTGGTATTTGTCATTTATAAGTACTGAGAATATTATTAAACTATTAACTTTCTCTTTCAGCTGCAGTAGACTGCTCAGTTCCAGTAAGCATGAGTGCCAGCGTAAAGTGTAAGTAATTTTTTAACATTATTTTAATTAAAAAACAATTAAGATAAAATATACATCATATAAAATTTACTGTCTTAACCATTTTTAAGTGTCCAGTTCAATATTAAGTACATGAATATTGTGGTACAATGATAACCACTACCTCCAGAACTCTCCTTATACTGCAAAACTGAAATTCCTGTGCCACATAAACATTAATTTCCTCCCATAGGCCCTGGAAACCAACATTCTTTTTATCTCTGTGAATTTGACTACTGTCACCATTGTACTTATAATCTCTATGAATCTATTTGGGGTATCTTATATAAGTGGAATCATATAGTGTTTGTTCTGTTGTGACTGGCTTATTTCACCTAGCATGATGTCCTCAAGGTTCACCCACATCATAATGAGTCAGAATCTCCTTTTTTAAGGCTGAATAAAATTCCATTCTGTATATATACCACATTTTATTTATGCATTCGTCAGTTGATGGACACTTGGGTTACATTGACCTTTTGGCTGTGGTGAATAAACTATACTGCTATGGACATGAGTATACAAATACCTCTTCAAGACCCTCCTTTTAAAGATTTTGGGAGTATATTCAGAAGTGGAATTGCTAAATCATATATTCTATTTTTAATTTTTTGAGAAAGCATACTATTTTCTTTTTTCTTTTTCTTTTTTTTTTTTTTTTTTGAGACAGGGTCTCATTCTATTGTCCTGGGGCTAAAATGCAGTGGAGTGATCTCACCTCACTGTAAGCAATCCTCCTGGGCTCAAGCAATCCTCCCACCTCAGCCTCCCAAGTAGGTGGGATTACAGGTGCAAGCCACCACGCCCAGCTAATTTTGTCACAGCCTGTAATTGTCTTTTTATGTAGAGACAGGGTTTTACCATGTTGCCCAGGCTTGTCTCAAACTCCTGAGCTCAAGTGATCCATCTGCCTCAGTCCCCCAAAGTGCTGGGATTATAGGCGTGAGCCACTGCACCCAGCGACCACATTGTTTTCTGTAGCAGCTGCATCATTTTACATTACAACTAATGATGCTCAAGTATTCAGATTTCCCCACATCCTCCCCAACACTTGCTTTTTTCTATTTGTTTAATAGTAGCCATACTAAAAGGTGTTGACACATTGCCTTTTGAGAAAGCATTTCTAACTTCAAAATTATCCAAAAATACCCAGGCACAGTGGCTCACACCTATAATCAGCACTTTGGGAGACAGAGGCACGTGGATCACTTGAGCCCAGGCATTTTAGAGTAGCCTAGGCAACATGATGAAACCCTGTCTCTTCAAAAAATACAAAAATTAGCTGGACGTGGTGGCATGCAACTCTGGTCCCAGCTACTCAGGAGGCTAAGGTGGAAGGATTACTTGAGCCAGGGAGGTCAAGGCTGCAGTAAGCCATGATCATGCCACTGCACTCCAGCCTAGGTGACAGAGTGACCCTGTCTCAAGAAAAAAAAAAAAAAGGAAAAAGAAAACCCATAATATTGACACAGTATATATAGAATTCTTATATATCTACCCTTTGACCAAGTATCTTTGTTTTTAGAAATATTTACTAAGCAAATCATCCGACTGAAAATTTGAAAACCCTGTTTAAAAATTTCTGAAGAATACCATTTGAAGGCTTTGTTTGATTTCAATTAAGAAATGTATACTTTAAAAATAGGATACTTTAAAAGTGTATACTTTAAAAACATGGCTGTCACAGCCTGTGATTGTCTTATTAATCATATAAAAATCAGTGTTATAAATTTTAAGTTCAGTGTTTTCTAAGTTTCTAAGTTAATATTTGAATTTATGTAGAGTTTGAGAACATTTCTACATTAAAAAGTAAATATTCACCTAAGGTTAGTTCATGGTAAATGATAAATGAATAAAAACATAGATAGGGAAGTGCCTTTTGGTTGCAATCTAGGAAAGATCAGAAACAGTAGGAATGGTTAACTCATCTCTTCTTGTATATCTTCTTAGTTGAAGGAGATAGAAGGTAGGGGAGACAGTAGCTACCAGCTATAGTTCATAGCTACAAACACAGTGTCTTTCTCAGGCCTTGTGCTTGACACTTTGTATTCTCCCTTTTCTATTCTTTTTATGTTTGCAGCAAACCTTCGTGTAGGCTGTCATTTTTATGGAAAATTAGATTCAAATAATTTTAAAGGAGGAAAAAAGGCATGTTAGGCAAGAGTAGAGACTGCTTACTACATATTTTTAAAGACCAGTTTGGTCACTACATACAGGTTATATGGGCAAGTCATTTTACCTCTGACCTTCCTTTTTTGTGAAATGAAAGGTAATTAGATGATTTCTAAGGACCCTTCCAGATTTTTAATTTTTGTGCTTTATATTTTTTTCTTCTGTATCATATTAGTAACTTTTTTCTAGCACAAAACTGGTTCAGTGTTTACATGCTTTAAATATCTGGATCATTTGAATTAAGTTGGTTTTACCTAATTGTCATGAGAGCAAATAATCCTCCTTAACTGTGTGTCAACTTTAATTAGGAAAGCTTTGCAAAATTTTCATACTGTATTAATTTTTTTAAAAAAATAGATATATAAAATAAAATTATCCCCTTTTAAAAAAAAACCTTGAATATATATATTAATCCTCTTATTCAACCACACTTTTGGGTTTAAAATTCAAATTTACCCTTCACATTCCCAGCTTAGACTGGCACCACCACACACACCTGCTCAGACCCAGCACCCCTACGTATCTTCAGACCTGACACTCATGCACACCCCACTAAGCTGGTGGGCTCATACCCACCACAGGTAATATGATGGATAATTTCCCTATTGAAGCCAGTACGTAAAGTCTGGAAGAGGTGAGTACTTCTTCAAATGCAGAGACAGAAATGCAGGTCTACATGGAACACAGAAAAATATAGGAAACATGACACTACCAAAGGAACACAATAAATTTCTAGTAACAAGTCCCAAGAAATAGAGATCTATGAATTGCCTGACAAAAATTCAAAATAATTGTTTTGAAAAAGCTTGGCAAGAGAACACTGATAGACAACTCAAAGAGATCAAGGAAACGATACATGAACAAACTGATAAGTTCAACAAAGAAAATTTTTAAAGAAGCAAATAGAAATTATAAAGCTGAAGGAAATGAAAAATACAATAGAGGGTTTTAACTGCAGACATATTAAGGTAGAATAATCAGAAAACTTGAAGACAGGTAATTGGAAATTATTCAGTCAGAGAAGAAAAACAATTGAAAAAGAGTGAAAAAACCCTAGGGATATAGGGTATATCATTAAGCAAACCATGCATACTATGGGAGTTTCAGAAGGAGAGACTGGCACAAAGTTTGTTTAAAGAAATAACGACTGGAGAACTTCCCAACTCTAGGGAAGGAAATGGATTAGATTCAGAAAGCCCAAAGGATCCCGAATAGATTGAACATAAAGAGGTCTATTCCAAGACACATTGTAATTAAATTGTCAAAAATCAAAGACAAAGGGAGAATTTTGAGTGTAGCATGAGAAAGGCAACTTATCACATACAGAATCCTATGCAAGATCATCAACCAATTTCTCATAGCAACCTTGCAAACCAAGAGAAGGTGGGATGATATAGTCAAAATACTGAAAGAAAAAGAAATTGCCAAGAATATTTTACTTAGCAAAACTCCTTCTTAAAATGAAAAAGAGATAAAGTCTTTCTTAAACTAACAAAAACTGAGGAAATTCATCTCTACTAGACCTGACTTTCAAGAATTGCTCAAAGGATTTCTTCAAATTGAAACAAAAACATGTTGACCAGCAATATGAAAGCATAAGTCTTTCTGGTAAATATAATAACATAACACTGTAATGGTGGTGCATAAATTACGTTAAACTCTAATATATGCTGTTTTATTAAATATTGAGATAATTGCTTTCCTTTAAAGGATAACTTCATATGGTTTGGGTCCCATTTAGGATTTTCTGCAGGGCCCACATGTAGATGTATAAAAGTTAACATTTTTGTTTTTTAAAAAAAACATAATGGAAAAATTAAAAGACAACAATATTAAAAATAACTATAACCACAAAAGTTTAATGGAGGCACAGTATAAAAAGAAATAACTCTCATTACAAGAATACAAAGTATTGGAAGAGGGAGTAAAAGTGTAGAGTTGGCCAGGCATGGTGGCTCATGCTTGTAATCCTAGCACCTTGGCAAGTTGAGGCAGGCAGATCACTTGAGCCCAGAAGTTCAAGACTAGCCTGGGCAACATGGTAAAACCTTGTCTCTACAAAAAATACAAAAGATTTGCTGGGCATAGTGATATGCACCTGTGGTCCCAGCAACTCAGGAGGCGGAGGTGGGAAGATCACCTGAGCCCAGGGAGGTCAAGACTGCAGTGAGCCATGATCACACCACTGCACTCCAGAGTGGGCGACAGAGTGAGACCCTGTCAAATAGGGTAACAAGAAAGAAAAAACCTTAATAGACACATAAAAAAGAATCAAAAGAAATCACTCCCAGAAAAGCTTAAAATAACAAAGAGAAGAGTAGAGGAACAGAACAATTGCAAAACAAAATCAACTAACAAAGTGGCAATAGTAAGTTCTCACTTATCAAAAATTTCTTTAAATGTGAATAGTTTAAACTTCTCAATCAAAGGCATAGAGTAGCTCAATGTATATGCTGAAAATGAAGGATATTCCATGCAGATGATAACCAAAAAAAAAAAATCAGGTGTTGCTATACTTAACAAAATAAACATAAAATTATCTCCTTTTTTTTTTTTTTTTCTTTTTGAGATGAAGTCTTGCTCTGTTGCCCAGGCTGGAGTGCAGTGGCGCAATCTTGGCTCACCACAACCTCCACCTCCCAGGTTCAAGCGATTCTACTGCCTCAGCCTCCCGAGTAGCTGGTACTACAGGCGTGTGCCACCATGCCAGGCTAATTTTTGTATTTTCAGTAGAGACGGGGTTTCACTATGTTTAACAGGCTGGTCTCGAACTCCTGAGCTCATGATCTGCCTGCCTCGGCCTCCCAAAGTGCTGGGATTACAGGCATGAGCCACCGCCCCCGGCTTTAAAATGATCTCTAGATACAATGACAGCCATTATATATTTTTTAAAGGGTCAACTTAACAGGAAGATGTAACAATCATCTACATACCCAACATCAGAACTCCTAAATATATCAAGCAATTGTGTACAAATCTGAGGGATAAATTACATTAATACAATAATAGGAGACTTCAATAATCCACTTTCAATAATGGATAGAGAACCCAGACAGAAATCATTTAAACAGCTGACTTGAACAGCATAACAGACCAAAGGAATTTAACAGATATATACAGCCCTTTACACCCTATGGAAGAATATGTATTCCTCAAGTGCACATGAAACCTTCTTCAGGATAAATCTCATATTAGGCCACAAAATCAGACATAACATATTTAAGAAGTTTAAAATCATTCCAAGTATCTTTTTTCAACCAGAATGGAATAAAACTAAAAATTAATAGCAGTAAGAAAATGGGAAATTCACAAATACATGGCAACTAAACAACACATTCTTGGACAGGCATTGAGTCAAAGAAGAAATAAAAACAGAATTTTGATATCTTGAGGCAAAGGAAAACAAAACCACAATATACCAAAACTTATGGAAAGCAGCAAAATTACTACTAAGAGAGTGGTTTATAGTGATGAATACTTACATTAAAAGAGTGGATCTCAAGCGACTCAACTGTATACCTCAAGGAACTAGGAGAAGAAGAATAAACTAAGCCCACCTGGGTAAATCCCTAGAAACATACAACCTACACAAACTGAATCAAGAAGAAATATCCCAAATAGACCAATAGAAAAAAGGAGATTGAATCAGTAATCAAAAACCTCCCAACAGAAGCCAGATGTGGTGGCTCATGCCTGTAATCCCAGCACTTTGGGAGGCCAAGGCAGGCAGATCACTTTAGGTTAGGAGTTCGAGACCTTCTGGCCAACATGGTGAATCCCCGACTCTATGAAAAAATACAAAAAAATTAGCCAGGCATGGTGTTGTGCACCTGTAATCCCAGCTATTCAGGAGGCTGAGGCAGAAGAATCACTTGAGTCCAGGAGGTGGAGGTTGCATTGAGCCAGATCACACCACTGCACTCCAGCCTGGGCGACAGAATGGGATAAAATCTCAAGAAAATAAAATTAAAAATTAAAAAAAAAAACTTCCCAACAAAGAATAACCCAGGACCAGATATCTTCATAGGTAAATCTACCAAACATTCAAAGAAAGGTTAGTACCAGTCCTTCTTAAACTCTTATAAAAATAGAAGTGGGAATACTTCCAAACTTATTTTATGAGGCTAACACCACCCTGATGCCAAAACCAGACAAAGACACCACAAGAAAAGAAAGCTACAGGCCAATATATCTGATTAATTTAAGTGCAGAAATCTTCAGTAAAATACCAGCAAACTGAATTCAACTGCATGTTAAAAGAATCAAACACCATGACCAAGTCAGATTTATCCCTGGGATACAAAGGTGATTCAACATATGCAAATCAACCCATATGATATACCACAGTAACATAATGAAAGATTAAACACTACACAGTCATCTCAATACATGCAGAAAAACCATTTGACAAAATTCAGCATCCATTCGTGATAAACTCTCTCAACAAAATAGGAATAGAAGGAACTTACCTCAATAGCATGAAAGCTATATATGAAAATCCCACAGGTAACATGATGCTTAATGAAGAAAAACAAAGCTTTTCCTCTAAGATCTGGTATAAGGCAAGGATTCCCCATTTTTGCCACTTCTATATAACATAGTACTGGAAGTCCTAGCCAGAGCAATTAGACAAGAAAAATAAAAGGCATACAAATTAGAAAGAGAAGTAAAACTGGGTGTGGTGGCTCACACCTGTAATCACAATACTTTGGGGGACCAACGTGGGGAGATCACTTGAGGCCAGGAGTGGCCAGCCTGGGCAACATAGTGAGACCATGTCTCTACAAAATAAAAAAAACTAAAAATTAACCAGGCATGGTGACACGTACCTGTAGTCCTAGCTACATTGGAAGCTGAGGCAGGAGGATCACTTGAGCCCAGGAAGTCAAGGTCACAGTGAACTTTGACTATGCCACTGAACTCCAGCATGGGCAACAGAGAAAGACCCTGTCTCAAAAATAAAAGTAATTTCTGTTTGTGATGACATGTAGAATGATATGTAGAATACCCTAATGCCCAATAAAAAAGAACTGTTGCAATAAAGAAATTCAATATAGTTTCAGGATACAAAATTAATGTACAAAAACCAGTGGCATTTCTGTACACAACTGTCTGAAAAGGAAATTAAGGAAACAATGCCATTTGCAACAGCAACAGAAAGGATAAAATGCTTAGGAAGAACCTTAAACAAAAAGGTTGAAAACTTGTACACTGAAAACTATTAAACATCAATAAAGGAAATTTTTAAAGACACAGATAAATGGAAGACATCCATGTTTATGAATTGGAATAATTAATATTGTTATAATTTTTTGTACTACCCAAAGTGTTCTATAAATTTACTGCAATCCCTATAGAAATCTCAAAGACATTCTTTACAGAAATAGAACAGACAATCCTAAAATTCATATGAGACCACAGAAGACCACAAACAAAACAATCTTGAGCAAGAAAAACAAGGTTGGAGAAATCACACTTTCTAAATTTCAAAATATATTTCAAAGCTACAGTAATCAAAACAGTATGGAACTGGCATAAAAACACTTATCAGACCAATGGAAAAGAATGGAGAACCCAGAAATAAATCCATGTATTTATAGTAAACTGATCTTCAAAAGGGTACCAGAAACACACAATGGGGAAAGGATAGTGTCATCAATAAATGACTCTGGGAAAAGTGGATAGCCCCACGGAGAAGGATGAAAATGGACTCTTAAACCATAAACAAAAATCAACTCATACAAAAATCAGCTCAAAAAGGATTTAAAAACTTAAAAATAAGGCCCTAATCCATAAAACTACTAGAAGGGAACATAGAAAAAAAGCTTTTTGGCATTAGTCTGGGCAATAATGTTTTTGGATAAGACTCTGAAAGCCAGGCAACAAGAGCAAAAATAGACAAATGGAATTCACCAAACTCAAAAGCTTTTGTACAGCAAAGGAAACAATTGACAGAGTAGAATGCATAGGCAACTTACAGAACAGGAGGAAATATTTGCAAACCATGTATCTGATAAGAGGTTAATATCCCAACTATGTAAGTAATAAGTACAACTCAATAGCAAAAAAAAAACAAAAAACAAAAAAAAAAGACCAAAACCTTGCTATCAAAATGCATGAAGGACCTGAGTAGGCATTCTCAAAGGAAGACATACAAGTGGCCAACAAATATACGAAAAGATGCTTAACATTACTAATTATCAGGGAAAATGCAAATCAAAACCCTAATGAGATATCAATCACACCTGTGAGAATGGCTATCAAAAAGACAACGTATAACAAGTGTTGGCAGGGATGTGGAGAGAAGGGAACCCTTGTGCACTGTTGCTAGGAATGTAAGTTGGTACAGCCATTAGGCAAATCAATATAGAGCCTCCTCGAAAAATTGAAAACAGAACTACCATATGATTAAGCAATCCCACTTCTGAATATATATCCAAAGGAAATGAAGTCAGTATGTCAAGAAGATATCTGTTCTCCCACGTTTGTTGCAGCATTGTAGTAAGTAGTCAAGATATAGAAACAACCTGTCTGTTGACAGATGAATGGATAAAGAAAATGTGGTATGTGTGTAAAGAAATATTACACACACATATACACAACCCACACCACATTTATAACATATACAGAGACACAAAGCCCACACCACATAGTCAGCTTTTAAAAAGAAGGAAATCCTGTGATTTCTGTCATTTGTGACAACACAGATGAACCTGAAGGTTCATTTTAGATTCCACATGTAAGTGAGGTAATGTGGTACTTGCCTGTGTCTGGATTATTAAACATGTATATGTGCAATCTAAAGTGGGCAACCTCAAAGAGGCAGAGAGTAGAATGGAAATTGCCAGGGGGAAATGGGGAGATGTTGATCAAAGAGTATAAAGTTTTAGTTATGCAAGTTGAGTAAGTTCTGGAGATCTAGTGTACAACATTAATTAGAGTTAACAGTACTGTATAATATACTTGAAATTTGCTAAGACGGTACATCTGTGTTCTCACCACAAAAAAAAAGAAAAAGTGGTGACTATGTTAGGTGATATATTAATTATCTTGATTATGATGATTATTCACAATATATATCAGAATATCAGATTAAATGCCTGAAACATATATAATTTGTCCACTATACCTTAACAAAGCTGAAAAAATTATTACCTAAGCAATCTAATATATACAAACTTAAATAGAATGACTACCTGGTCATGACTGGAAATAATATATTAACCAGATAAATTTGGTTAATGTATTGACTGGACCAAAAGAAAGGGCAAATGTATTATATTGATACGTACTTTTTAAAGTATTGATACTTTTTTTTTTTTTTTGAGACGGAGTCTCGCTTTGTCGCCCAGGCTGGAGTGCAGTGGCCAGATCTCAGCTCACTACAAGCTCCGCCTCCCAGGTTTACGCCATTCTCCTGCCTCAGCCTCCCGAGTAGCTGGGACTACAGGTGCCCACCACCGCGCCCGGCTAATTTTTTGTATTTTTTTTTTTTAGTAGAGACGGGGTTTCACCGTGTTAGCCAGGATGGTCTCGATCTCTTGACCTCGTGATCCACCCGTCTGGGCCTCCCAAAGTGCTGGGATTACAGGCTTGAGCCACCGTGCCCGGCCAGTATTGATACTTTTTAAAGTAATTTCTAAATTCAATGTGAGCTCAATTAAGATGCCAAAAATGAATATTGTTCATATACTACTTGACAAAATGTTCCAAAAGTAACCTACATATATATGAGAAAATAGCCATAAGTAATCTGAACATGAATAGAAAAGAGTAGTAGAGTAGCCCTACTAAGTATTTAAAAGTATTTTAAGTCAGGCATGGTGGCTCACGCCTGTAATTCCAGCACTTTGGGAGGCTGAGGTGGGAGAATCACCTGAGGTCAGGAGTTTGAGACCAGCCTGTAGAGAAACATGGTGAAACCCCCTTCTCTACTAAAAATACAGAAATTAGCCGGGTGTGGTGGCACGCACCTGTAGTCCCAGCTACTTGGGAGGCTGAGGCACGAGAATCACTTGAACCTGGGAGGCGGAGGTTGCAGTGAGCCAAGATCATGCCATTGGACTCCAGCCTGGGCAGCCTGGGCAGCAAGAGTGAAACTCTGTCATAAAAAAAAAAAAAAAAAAAGAAAATCGAAATCACAAATTTAAAATAATCATTCTGAATAACATTTAATTTAGTTTGCTAGAGTTTGTTCATTGATTTATTCAGCATATGTTTTTTGGGCCCCTGCTATGTGCTAGACACTATTCTAAGGGCTGGGACTAAAGAGGTGAACAAGACAAATTTCCTGCTTTTGTAGAGTTTACATTGTAGTTGGAGGAGACAAACAATAAGCGAATACCAATAAATAGATAAAGAATATATGTCATATGGTAATAAATGCAATGGAAAAAAAATGACTGAGAGTCCCTTGGAGGAGAAGGCCTTGCTGATAAGGTGACAGTTGAGCAGAGACCTGAAAGAATTAAGGAAGAGGCGTGTAGCTGTCTGGTGAAAAAGCAGTCCAGACAGAGGAAACAGCAAGTATAAAAGCCTTGAAATGGTGTCGTGATTGGTGTTTTCAAAAAACAGCAGGGAGGGCTGTATAGCTAGTATGAAATAAGCCAACTGAAGAGTAATAGATGAAGTCACTGAGATGGGACAGAGGGATGCAGATGATAAAAGGCAGTGGCCATTGCACAGACTTTGGCCTTCACTCCGAATGACATTGCAAGCCATTGGAGGGTCTTGAAGAGAGGAGTAGCAGGACCACTTTTACTTTTAAAATCATCCCTTTGGCTTCATAGTTGAGAATAGTCTGTAAGAGGCAATTACAGAAGCAGAATGACTAGTTAGAAGACAAAAAATAATCCAGATGAGAAATAATGGTGACTGGGACCAGAGTGGTTGCAGGGGAGAGAGATTGAAATAATTGGATTCTGGAAACATTTCAAATGTATGTCAATAGTATTTACTGATGGGTTGGATGTAGATGTAGTATGAGGGAAAAAAGAGGAGTGAGTCAGAAATGACTTCCAAGACTTAGAACCTGTCAGCCAAAAGGATGGAGTTATGATTTACTAAAGTGAGCAATATCATAGGAAAAGATTGAGAGGAGAAAGCAAATCAGTAGTTCAGTGTTGGTCATTACATCTGAAATAAATGCCTATTACGTAGCCAGTTGGCAACCCTGAGGAAGCAGTTGGAGTGCAGGTCTGGAATTCAAGAGACAATTTCAGGATAGAGCTAAAAATTTGGGATTCGACAGCATATAAGGGGTATTTAAAGAATTGCTTACATTTTTTGTTTTTAAAATTTAGATTTAGGTAGTGCTTATTTATCTATGCTATTTTCTGCTTTTAGTCAGTTAAGGCAGGAGTTTTTCCTTTTTGCTATATAAACCAAATTGTGATGGCTTAGAGTAATTGCAAATATTATAATCAACAAATTAAGTGTAATTAATAATCATTCTTCATTATATATGATTTTTCATTATAATGAATTTGGCTTAGAAACAGGCTTTCTAGACACATAAAAAGAGAACTCTGGATTTGAGCCATCTCTGTTTTTATAAGCTACTCTGTACTTTTCTGTCATAGCAGACTACCAACTTGATCAGTACCTAACCTGGAATGTAGTTTGTTGAATTATTTAAATATTTTCATTTTTATAGAAGTTTTATTGAAAAATAATTTACATACTATAAGATTCACTGATTTTTACTACATTTACAGAATTGTGTAACCACAAATTAATTTTAGAACATTTTCATCAGTTTATGAAGATCCCTTGCACTCATTTGCAGCCACGCTGCAAATTCCTACCCCTAGCCTCAGGTAACCACTAATCTACCTTTTTTTTTTTTAGTATTCTATCTTTTGTTATTGGAAAAAGAAGAAATTCTATTAAATAAATATATTTACAAATCAAAATGATCTTTAATCTATTTGTAAGTAGTTTCCACAATTGCATTTGTATATAGTTTCTTTAGAGAAGAAAAATATTGACTAAAAAATATCCAGGTGTTCTTTTTTTTTCCTTTTTCTTTTTTATTATTATACTTTAATGTCTGGGATACATGTGCAGAAGATGCAGGTTTGTTACACAGGTATACATATGCCATGGTGGTTTGCTGCACCCATCAACCTGTCATCTAAATTAGGTATTTCTCCTAATGCTATCCCTCCTCGAGTCCCCCAGTAGGCCCCAGTGTGTGATGTTCCCCTCCCTGTGTCCATGTGTTCTCATTGTTCAACTCCCACTTATGAGTGAAAACATGCAGTGTTTGGTTTTCTGTTCCTGTGTTAGTTTGCTGAGAATGATGGTTTCCAGCTTCATCCATGTCCCTACAAAGGACATGAACTCATCCTTTTTTATGGTTGCATAGTATTCTGTGGTGTATATGTGCCACATTTTCTTTATCCAGTCTGCCATTGATGGGCATTTGGGTTGGTTCCAAGTCTTTGCTATTGTGAATAGTGCTCCAGTATACAAACATGTGCATGTGTCTTTATAGTAGAATGATTTATCATCCTTTAGGTATATACCCAGTAATGTGATTGCTGGGTCAAATGGTATTTCTGGTTCTAGATCCTTGAGGAATTGCCACAGTGTCTTCCATAATGGTTGAACTAATTTACATTCCCACCAACAGTGTAAAAGCATGCCTATTTCTCCACATCATCTCTAGCATCTGTTGTTTCCTGACTTTTTAATGATTGCCATTCTAACTGGCATGAGATGGTATCTCATTGTGGTTTTGATTTGCATTTCTCTAATGACCAGTGATAATGAGCTTTTTTTCATGTTTGTTGGCTGCATAAATGTCTTCTTTTGGAAAGTGTCTGTTCATATCCTTTGCTCACTTTTTGATGGGGTTATTTTTTTCTTGTAAATTTGTTTAAGTTCCTTGTGGATTCTGGATATTAGCTCTTTGTCAGATGGCTAGATTGCAAAATTTTTCTCCCAATTTGTAGGTTGCCTGTTGACTCTGATGATAGTTTATTTTGCTGTACAGATGCTCTTTAGTAGATCCTGTTTGTCAGTTTTAGCCATGAAGTCTTTGCCCACGCTTATGTCCTGAACGGTATTGCCTAGGTTTTCTTCTAGGGTTTTTACGGTTTTAGGTCTTACATTTAAGTCTTTAATCCATCTTGAGTTAATTTTTGCATAAGATATAAGGAAGGGGCCCAGTTTCAGTTTTCTGCATATGGCTAGCCAGTTTTCCCAACACCATTTATTAAATAGGAAATTTTTTCCCCATTGCTTATTTTTCTCAGGTTTGTCAAAGATCAGGTGTTTGTATATGTGTGGTGTTATTTCTGAGGCCTCTGTTCTGTTCCATTGGTCTATATATCTGTTTTGGTACCAGGATCATGCTGTTTTGATTACTGTAGCCTTGTAGTATAGTTTGAAGTCAGGTATCGTGATGCCTCCAGCTTTGTTCTTTTTGCTTGGGATTGTCTTGGCTATACCAGCTCTTTTTTTGGTTCCATATGAAATTTAAAATAGTTTTTTCTAATTCTGTGAAGAAAGTCAATGGTAGTTTGATGGGGATGGCACTGAATCTATAAATTACTTTGAGCAGTGTGTCCATTTTCACAATATTGATTCTTCCTATCCATGAGCATGGAATGTTTTTCCATTTGTTTGTGTCCTCTCTTATTTCCTTGAGCAGTGGTTTGTAGTTCTCTTTGAAGAGGGCCTTCACATCCCTTGTAAATTGTATTCCTAGGTATTTTATTACTCTTTGTAGCAATTGTGAATGGGCGTTCACTCATGATCTGGCTCTCTGTCTATTTTTGGTATATAGGAATGCTTGTGATTTTTTGCACATTGATTTTGTATCTTGAGACTTTGCTGAAGTTGCTTATCAGCTTAAGGAGATTTTGGGCTGAGATGATGGGGGTTTCTAAATATACAATCATGTCATCTGCAAACAGAGACAATTTGACTTCCTCTCTTCCTATGTGAATACCCTTTATTTCTTTCTCTTGCCTGATTGCCCTGGCCTGAACTTCCATTACTATGTTGAATAGGAGTGATGAGAGAGGGCATCCTTGTGCCAGTTTTCAAAGGGAATGCTTCCAGCTTTTGCCCATTCGGTATGATATTGGCCGTGGGTTTGTCATAAATAGCTCTTATTATTTTGAGATACATTCCATCAACATGTAGTTTATTGAGAGTTTTTAGCATGAAGGGCTGTTGAATTTTGTCAAAGGCATTTTCTGCGTCTATTGAGATAATCCTGTGGTTTTTGTCATTGGGTCTGTTTATGTGATGGATTATATTTATTGATTTGCGTATGTTGAACCAGCCTTGCATCCCAGGGATAAAGCCGACTTGATCGTGGTGGATAAGCTTTTTGATGTGCTGCTGGATTCGATTTGCCAGTATTTTATTGAGGATTTTCACATCAATGTTAGTCAGGATTATTGGCCTGAAATTTTCTTTTTTTCTTGTATCTGTGCCAGAGTTTGGTATCAGGATGATGCAAAATGAGTTAAAGAGGAGTCTGTCTTTGTTGTTTGGAATAGCTTCAAAAGGAATGGTACCAGCTCCTCTTTGTACCTCTGGTAGAATTCAACTGTGAATCCGTCTGGTTTTGGACTTTTTTTGGTTGGTAGGCTATTAATTACTCAATTAGAACTTGTTATGGGTCTACTCAAGGATTGAACTTCTTGTTTAATCTTGGGAGGGTGTATGTGTCCAGGAATGTATCCATTTCTTCTAGATTTTCTAATTTATTTGCACAGAGGTGTTTATAGTATGATGGTAGTTTATATTTCCGTGGGATCAGTGGTGATATCCCCTTTATCATTTTTTATTGTGCCTTTTTGATTCTTCTCTATTTTCTTCTTTATTAGTCTGGCTAGTGGTCTGTCTATTTTGTTTATCTTTT
Source organism: Theropithecus gelada (assembly GCF_003255815.1). NCBI lineage: Eukaryota > Metazoa > Chordata > Mammalia > Primates > Cercopithecidae > Theropithecus > Theropithecus gelada. The sequence goes on from NC_037675.1 coordinate 89,801,915, forward strand.
AAAAAAAACCAGCTCCTGGATTTATTGATTTTTTTGAAGAGTTTTTCACCTCTGTATCTCCTTCATTTCTGCTCTGATCTTAGTTATTTCTTGTCTTCTGCTAGCTTTTGAATTTGTTTGCTCTCGCCCTTCTAGTTCTTTTCATTGTGATGTTAGGGTGTCGATTTTAGATCTTTTCCGCTTTCTCCTGTGGGCATTTAGTGCTATAAACACCCCCTCTAAACACTGCTTTAGTTGTGTCCCAGAGATTCTGGTACGTTGTGTCTTTGTTCTCATTGGTTTCAAATAACTTATTTATTTCTACTTTAATTTTGTTATTTACCCAGTAGTTATTCAGGAGCAGGTTGTTCAGTTTCCATGTAGTTGTGTGGCTTTGAGTGAGTTTCTTAATCCTGAGTTCTAATTTGATTGCACTGTGGTCTTAGAGACTGTTTGTTATGATTTCCATTCTTTTGCAATTGCTAAGGAGTGTTTTACTTCCAATTATGTGGTCAGTTTTGGAATAAATGCGATATGGTGCTGAGAAGAATGTATATTTTGTTGATTTGGGGTGGAGAGTTCTGTAGATGTCTAGTAGGTCCGCTTGGTCCAGAGCTGAGTTCAAGTCTTGAATATCCTTGTTAATTTTCTGTCTTGTTGATCTCTTTAATATTGACAGTGGGGTGATAAAGTCTCCCACTATTATTGTGTGGGAGTCTAAGTCTCTTTGTAGGTCTCTAAGAACTTGGTTTATGAACCTGGGTGCTCCTGTATTGGGTGCATATGTATTTAGGATAGTTAGGTCTTCTTGTTGCATTGATCCCTTTACCATTATGTAATGCCCTTCTTTGTCTTTTTTTAATCTTTGTTGGTTTAAAGTCTGTTTTATCAGAGACTAGGATTGCAACCCCTGCTTTTTTTTTTTTTTTTTTTTTTTTGGCTTTTCCTTTTCTTGGTAAATATTCTTCCATCCTTTTATTTTGAGGCTATGCATGTCTTTGCCCTGACATGGGTCTCCTGAATACAGCACACCAAAAGGGCCTTGAATCTTTATCCAATCTGCCAGTCTGTGTTTTTTAATTGGGGCATTTAGCCCGTTTACATTTAAGGTTGCTATTATGTGTGAATTTGATCCTGTCATTATGATGCTAGCTGGTTATTTTGCCCGTTAGTTGACGCAGTTTCTTCATAGTGTCAGTGGTCTTTACAATTTGGTATGTTTTTGCAGTGGCTGGTACCAGTTTTTTCTTTCCATATTTAGTGCTTCCTTCAGGAGCTCCTGTAAGGCAGGCCTAGTGGTGACAGAATCTCTCAGCATTTGCTTGTCTGTAAAGGATTTTATTTTCCCTTCGCATATGAAGCTTAGTTTGGCTGGATGTGAAATTCTGGGTTGAAGAATGTTGAGTATTGGCCCCCACTCTCTTCTGGCTTGTACGGTTTCTGCAGAGAGACCCGCTGTTAATCTGATGGGCTTCCCTTTGTGAGTAATCCGACCTTTCTCTCTGGCTGCCCTTAATATTCTTTCCTTCATTTCAACCTTGGTGAATCTGAAGATTATGTGTCTTGGGGTTGCTTTTCTCAAGGAGTATCTTCCTGGTGTTCTCTGTATTTCTTGAATTTGAATGTTGGCCTGTCTTGCTAGGTTGGGGAAATTCTTCTGGATAATACCCTGAATCGTGTTTTCCAGCTTTATTCTATTCTCCTGGTCACTTTGAGGTACATCAAATCAAACGTAGGCTTGCTCTTTTCACATAGTCCCATATTTCTTGGAGGCTTTGTTCATTCCTTTTCATTCTTTTTTCTCTAATCTTGTCTTCATGCTTTATTTCATTAAGTTGATATTCAATCTCTGATATCCTTTCTTCCACTTGATTGCTTCAGCTATTGATACTTGTGTATGCTTCACAAAGTTCTCGAGCTGTGTTTTTCAGCTCCTTCAGGTCATTTATGTTTTTCTCTAAACTGGTAATTCTAGTTAGCAATTCCTCCAATTTTTAAATCAAGGTTCTTAGCTTCCTTGCATTGGGTTAGAATATGTTCCTTTATCTCAGAAGAGTTTGTTATTACCCACCTTCTGGAGCTTATTTCTGTCAATTCATCAGACTCATTCTCTGTCCAATTTTGTTCCCTTGCTGGCGAGAAGTTGTGATCCTTTGGAGGAGAAGAGGCATTCTGGTTTTTGGAATTTTCAGCCTTGTTGCACTGGTTTTTCCTCATCTTTGTGGATTTATCTACCTTTGGTCTTTGCTGTTGGTGATCTTTGGATGGGGTCTTTGTGTATATGTCCTTTTTGTTGATGTTGATGCTATTCCTTTCTGTTTGTTAACAGTTTTCCTTCTAACCGGCAGGCTTCTCTGCTGTAGGTCTGCTGGAGTTTGCTGGAGGTCCACTCCAGACCCTGTTTGCCTAGGTATCACCAGTGGAGGCTGCAGAACAGCAAAGTTTGCTTCCTGTTTTTCCCTCTGGAAACTTCGTCCCAGAGGAGTACCCACCAGATGCCAGCCGGAGCTCCCCTGTATGAGATGTCTGTTGACCCCTGCTGGGAGGTATCTCTCCATCAGGAGGCATAGGGGTCAGGGACTCACTTGAGGAGGCAGTCTGTCTCTTAGAGCTCACACGCTGTGCTGGGAGAGCCTTGCTCTCTTCAGAGCCGGCAGGCAGGAATATTTAAGTTGGCTAAAGCTGCGCCCACAGCCACCCCTTCCCCCAGGTGCTCTGTCCCAGGGAGATGGGAGTTTTATCTATAAGCCCCTGACTGAGGCTGCTTCCTTTCTTTCAGATATGCCCTGCCAAGAGAGGAGGATTCTAGAGAGGCAGTCTGGCTACAGCAGCCTTGCGGAGCTGTGGTGGGCTCTGCCCAGTCTGAACTTCCTGGCGGCTTTGTTTACACCATGAGGGAAAAACCGCCTACTCAAGCCTCAGTAAGGGTGGACGCCCCTCCCTCCACCAAGCTCTAGCATCCCAGGTCGTCTTCAGACTGCTGTGCTGGCAGGGAGAATTTCAAGCCAGTGGAGCTTAGCTAGCTGGGTTCCATGGGGTGGGATCTGCTGAGCTAGACCATTTGCCTCCCTGGCCTCAGCCCCCTTTCCTAGGGAGCGAATGGTTCTGTCTCACTGGCATTCCAGTCACCACTAGGGTATGAAAGAAAACTGCAGCTAGCTCAGTGTCTGCCCAAATGGCCACCCAGTTTTGTGCTTGAAACCCAGGGCCTTGGTGGCATAGGCATCTGAGGGAATCTCCTGGTCCGCAGGTTGCGAAGACCACGGGTAAAGGATAGTATCTGGGCCAGAGTGTGCCGTTCCTCACAGGAAAGTCCCTCATGGCTTCCCTTGGCTAGGGGAGGGAGTTTCCCGACCCCTTGTGCTTCCTGGCTGAGACAGTGCCACACCCTGCTTCAGCTCGCCCTCTGTGAGCTGCACCCACTGTCTAACCAGTCCCAATGAGATGAGCTGCGTACCTCAGTTGGAAATGCAGAAATCACCTGCCTTCTGCACTGATCTTGCTGGGATCTGCAGACTGGAGCTCTTCATATTTGGCCATCTTGCCAGCCATCCTATATTTCTTCCAGGTATTCTTTATCCTACCATACTTGCAGAGAAATTCATATATAACAGTGGTGTACTCCAAATAACTCTTAACATTTTTTCAGCAGTAAAGTCATTAAACAATTCTTATAAAATTTCATTAACTCCCATTTCCCTTCACTTCATCCTGAACAGGTACTTTGATCAAGGAGAAAGCATTCTGGCAGAAGAATTATGACAAACAGTGCTGACACTTTAGACAACAACCTTCTGTTTTTCTTCTCTTTCTGCTACTATCCCTGTCCTCTTTGTCTTTTCTTACTTTTAACTTTAGATTAAGGGGCTACAGGTTTGTTACAAAGATATGTTATGTGATGCTGAGGTTTGAGATACAAATGAACCCGTCACCCAGATAGTGAGTATAGTACCCAATACTTTTTCAGCCCACACCTCCTCTCCCTCCCCCTTCTTCTAGTCTCTAATGTCTGTTGTTCCCACCTTTATGTTCATGTGTACCCAATGTTTAGCTCCCACTTATAAGTGAGAACATACAGTATTTGGTTTTCTGTTTCTGTATTAATTCACTTAGAATAATGGCCTCCAGCAACATCCATGTTGCTGCAAAGGACATGATTTGTTCTTTTTCATGGGTATGTAGTATTTCATCCTGTATATGTACCACTTTTTCTTTATCCAATTCACCATTAATGGGCACCCAGGTTGATTCCATATCTTTGCTAATGTGGATAGTGCTGTGGTGGATATGAGGGCATGTGTCTTTTTGGTGGAATGACTTATTTTTCTTTGGGTTTATACACAGTAGTGGGATTGCTGGGTTGAATGGTAGGTCTATTTTTAGTTCTTTGAGAAGTCTTCAAACTGCTTTCCACAGTCGCTGAACTCACATTCCCAACAACAGTGTGTAATTCCTTTTTCCCCGCAGCCTTGCCAACATCTAGTATTTTTTGACTTCTTAATAGTAGCCATTCTGGCTGGTATGAAATAGTATCTCATTGTGATTTTGATTTGCATTTCTCTGATGATTAGTGATATTGAGTACTTTTTTATGTGTTGGCTGCTTGTATGTCTTCTTTTGATAAGTATGTCCTTTTCTCACTTTTTAATGGGGTTATTTGTTTTTCTTCTTGATTTTTTTTTTTTTTTTTTAGTTCTTCATAGATTCTTGTATTAGGGTTCTCTAGAGGGACAGAACTAATGGAATATATATATATAAAGGGGAGTTTATTAAGTATTAACTTACATGATCACAAGGTCCCACAATAGGCGTTCTGCAGGCTGAGGAGCAAGGAGAGCCAGTCCGAGTTCCAAAACTGAAGAATTTGGAGTCCGATGTTCGAGGGCAGGAAGACTCCAGGATGGGAGGAAGATGTAGGCTGGGAGGCTAGGTCAGCCTCAGTCCCTTACGTTTTTCTGCCTGCTTTATATTCAATGGCAGCTGATTAGATGGTGCCCACCCAGATTAAGGGTGGGTCTGCCTTCCCCAGCCCACTGACTCAAATGTTAATCTCCTTTGGCAACACCCTCACAGATACACCCAGTATCAATGCTTTGCATCCTTCAGTCCAATCAAGTTGACATTCAGTATTAGCCATCACAATTCTTGATATTAGTTTTTTGTCAGATGCATAGTTTACAAATATATTCCCCCATTCTGTTCGTTGTCTGTTTACTCTGTTGATAGTTTCTTTTGCATTGCACAAACTCTTTAATTTAATTAGGTCTCACTTGTCAATTTTTGTTTTCGTTGCAATTGCTTTTGAGGACTTGGTCACAAATTCTTTGCTAAGGCCAATGTCCAGCAGAGTATATCCTAGGTTTTCTTATAGGACTTTTATAGTTTTAGGTCTTACATTTAAATCTTTAATCCATCTTGAGTTAATTTTAATATATGGTGATAGGTAGGGGTCTAGTTTCATTCTTCAGAATATGATTTAGCAGCCTATCCTGGCACCATTTATTGAATGAGGAGTCTTTTCTCCATTGCTTATTTTTGTAGACTTTGTTGAAGATCAGTTATGTGTGCAGCTTTATTTCTGGGTTCTCTGTCTGTTCCATTGGTCTATGTATCTGTTTTTGTACCAGTACCATGCTGTTTTGGTTACTGTAGCCTTCTAGTATAGTTTGAAGTCGGATAATGTGATGCCTTCAGTTTTGTTCTTTTTGCTTAGGACTGCTCTTTTTTGGTTCCATATAAATTTTAGAATAGTATTTTCAATTTCTGTGAAAAATGATGTTAGTAGTTTGATAGGAATAGTGTTGAATCTCTAGATTGCTTTAGGCAGTATGGACATTTTAATGATATTGACTCTTCCAATCCATGAACATGGAATGGTTTTCCATTTGTGTGTGTCACCTCTGATTTCTTTCAGCAATATTTTGTAGTTCTTTTAGATATCCTTCACCTCCTTAGATATTTTCCTAGGTATTTTATTTTGTGTGTGTGTGCAGCTATTGTAAATGAGATTGTGTTCTTGATTTGGTTCTCAGCTTGAATGTCATTGGTGTATAGAAATGCTACTGATTTTTGCACATTGATTTTGTATCCTAAAACTTTACTGGAGTTGTTTATTAGTTCAAGAAGCCTTTTGGCAGCATCTTTAGGGTTTTCTAATTATAGAATCATATCAGGGAAGAGATAATTTGACTACTACTTTTCCAATTTGGATGCATTTTCTTTCTTTCTCTTGCCTAATTGCTCTGGCTAGGACTCCAGTAGTATGTTGAATAAGAGTGGTGATAGTGGACATCCTTATGCCATTCCAGTTCAAAAGAGGAATGCTTCCAGCTTTTGCCCATTCAGTATGATGTGGGCTGTGGGCTTGTCATAGATGGCTCTTATTATTTTGAGGTATGTTCTTTCGATGTCTAATTTGTCGGGTTTTTTTTTTTTTTTTTAATCATGAAGGATTGCTAGATTTTGTTAAAGGTTTTTGCTACATCTGTTGAGATGATCATAAGGTTTTTGTTTTTAATTCTGTTTATATGGTAAATCACATTTATTGATTTGCGTATGTTGAACCAGCCTTTCATTCCAGGAATGAAGCCTACTTGATTGTGGTTTATTAACTTTTTGATGTGCTGTTGGATTCGGTTTGCTACTATTTGTTGAGCATTTTTGTGTCTATGTTCATCAGGGATATTGGTCTATAGCTTTCAGTTTTGGTGTGTCTTTGCCAGATTTTGGTGTTATCATTATGCTGGTTTCATAGATTGGGTTTCATAGAATGAGTTAGGGAAGAGTCTTTCCTCAATTTTTTGGAATAGTTTCAGTAGGACTAATACTAACTATTGGTATATCTGGTAGAATCTGGCTGTGAATCTATGTGGTCCAAGGCTTTTTATGGTTGGTAGGTTTTTTTTTATTACTGGTTCGATTTTGGAACTCAGTATTGGTCTCTTCAGGGTTTCAATTTCTTCCTGATTCAATATTGGGAAATTGTATGTTTCCAGAAATTTATCCATTTCCTCTAGATTTCCTAGTTTCCATGCATAGAAATGTTCTTAATAGTCTCTAAGGATCTTTTCTATTTCTGTAGGATCTGTTGTAACATTGCCTTTGTCATATCTGGTTGTGCTTATTTGGATCTTCTCTTTTTTCTTTGTTAATCTCACTAACAGTCTATTGATCTTGTTTATCCTTTCAAAAAACCAACTTTTCGTTTCATTGAACATTTATATGGATTTTGGAATCTCAATTTCAAGTATTTCTGCTTTTAGATAATTCTTTTCTACTACTAGCTTTGGGATTAGTTCTTGTTATTCTACTTCCTCTAGTTGCAATGTTAGATTGTTAACTTGAGATCTTTCTATCTTCTTGATGTAGGCATTTAGCACTGTAAACTTGCCTCTTAACACTGCTTTTGCTGCATCTCAGGAATTTTGGGTTGTTGTGTTTCTGTTTTTATTTATTTCGAGGAGTTTTTTGTGTTTTTTTTTTTTTTTTTAATTTCACCTTGTGTTGTTTACCCAGAAGTCATTCAGGAGCAAGTTGGTTTAATTTCCATGTAAAATTATGTGGTTTTGAGGAATCCTCTTGGTATTGATTTCTACCTTTTTTTCCACTGGGATCCAAAAATATACTTGGCGTTGTTTCAGTTTTTTTAAATTTATTGAAACTTGCTTTATCATCGAGCATATGGTTGATCTTAGAGTATGTTCCACATGCAGATGAGAAGAATGTTTATTCTGTGGTTGTTGGGTGGAGTATCCTTCTGTAGATATCTATTAGGTCCAATTGGTCAAGTGTCAAATTTAAATCCAGAATTTCTTTGTCAGTTTTCTGCCTTGAGGGTCTATCTAACACTGCTAGTGGAATGTTGAAGTCCCCCACTATTAATGTGTGGCTGTCTAAATCCTTTCATAGGTCTAGAAGTACTTGTTGTATGAATCTGGGTGCTCCAGTGTTGGGTGCAAATATATCTAGCATAGGTAAGTCTTGTTGAATTGAACTCTTCATCATTGTGTAATGCCCATCTTTGTCCTTATTGCTGTTGGTTTAAAGTCTGTTTTGTCTGATACAAGAATAGCAACCCCTGCTCTTCTATTTACTGTTTGCATGATAGGTTTTCTTCATCACTTTACTTCAAGCCTGTAGGTGTCATTACATGTGTGATGGGCCTCTTGAAGATAGTAGAAGGTTGGGTCTTGTTTTTTTATTTTTTAAATAAAAAATTATTTTATTTTTAAATAAATAAAAATAAATAAAAAGTGGTTCTTGCCACCTTGTGCCTTTTAAATGAGTACATTTAGACCACTTACATTCAAGGTTACTATTGATGTGTGAGGTTTGAACCTGTCATGGTGGTGTTTGCTGGTTGCTTTGTAGTCTTGATTGTGTAATTGCTTTATAGGGTCTGTGAACCTCTGTATTTACGTATTCTTTTATGGTAGTGAGTATCATTCTTATGTGTGCATGTTTAGAACTTCCTTGAGCATTTCTTGTAGGCTCGGTGATGTAGTTTGGGTATTTGTCCCCACCCAAATGTCACATTGAAATGTAACTCCTAGTGTTGGGATTGGCCCCTATTGGGAGGTGATTGGATCATGTCTGTGGATTTCTCATGAATGGTTTAGCACCACCCGCTTGATGCTGTCCTTATGATAGTGAGTGAATTCTTGCAAGATCTGGTTGTTTAAAAGTGTATGCCCCTACTGCCTTCCCCTCTCATTCTTGCCATATAAAATGCACATTCCCTCTTTGCCTTCCACCATGAGCAGAAGCTTCATATGGCCTCCCCTGAAGCAGATGCTGGCATTATACTGCCAGTACAGCCTGCAGAATAATGAGCCAATTAAACCTCTTTCCTTATAAATTACCCAGTCTTGGGTATTTCTAATAGCAATTCAAGAACAGCCTAACACACTAGGTCTAAGTATACCAAATTCCTTTAGCTTTTGCTTGTCAGGAAAGACTTTATTTCTTCTTTGTTTCTGAAGCTTAGTTTGTCAGAATATAAAATTTGGGGCTGGCATTTTTTTTTTTTCTTTAAGAAGGTTAAAAATAGGTCACCAAATTATTCTGGCTTGTAACATTTCTGCTGAGTCCATTGTTAGCCTGTTATTGGTGTTCCTTTTTCTCTAGCTGTCTTTAAGATTTTTTTTTTTCCACGTTAACCTTAGAAAGCCTGGTGACTCTGTGTCTTGGGGATGGTCATTTTGTATAGTATTTCACAAGGGTTCTCTGAATTTCTTGAATTTGTATGTTGACATCTCTGGCGAGATTGGGGAAATTTTCATGGATTATATCCTCTAGTATGTTTTCCAAGTTGCTGATTCTGTCCTCTCTCATGCATGTCAGTGAGTCATAGGTTTGGTCTGTATTTTTCAGAGGCTTTCTTCATTTTTTAAATTCTTTTTTTTTTTAAATTTCTGAGTGAGTTGATTCAAAGGACTGGTCTTCACACTCTGAAATTCTTTCATCAGCTTGGTCTAGTCTGTTAATAAGGCTTTCAATTGTAGTGTGAAACTCCTATAGTGAATTTTTCAATTCCAGAAATTCATTTTGGTTCGTTCTTAATATGGCTATGTTGTCTTTCATTTCTTGGATCATTTTTCTTGCTTCCTTGGATTGGATTTCAATTTTCTTTTGGATCTTGTTGAGCCTCCTTACCATCTAGATTCTGAAATTATGTCTGTTATTTCAGACATTTCAATCTGGCTAGGATTCACTGCTGGAGAACCAGTGTGATCTTTTGAAGGTAAGGAAACACTCTTGACTTTTGACTTTTTGAATTGCTGGAGTTCTTGTGCTAATACCTTCTCATCTGAGGGGGCTGGTATTTCTTTCTTTTCTTTCTCTTTATTGAATTCACTGTCATTTGGTTAGGGCTTTTTGTTTCTATATTCTTTTTTTTCCCTTGAGAGTTTGACTGTGATGTATGTGGTGTGTAGTTGATTGGCTTCATTTCTGGGTGATTTCAGAAAGCTAAGGCTCTGTATGTGTTCCTTACTTCCCTGCATTGGGTTTCACAGGCATTATGTGTTGAAGAAATTTATTTTTATTTGGTGTTGTAATTCAGGCTGTGATCCAGTAGATGGCACTTAAAAGTAAGGACCAACACATAGTCTCTCAGCCATGTACCTGTTTGTATTTCAGTGTGTAAGCAGCAGTGTTCTGGAGAGGGAAGATGGGCAGTGAAAGATGACTCCCTCACCAGGTCTGTTCTCAGGCCTTGGTGGAGCCCCCTACAATTACTGGAGCCATACCTGCATTTCATTAGCCCCAGCGCGGGCTTTGGTGAGCTGCACTCCCCCCTCACTTAGGGGCAGTTCAAGCTGAAGGTTAGGTCACCAGGGGACCCACAACTTTCTGCACACTCATTGGTCCTCTGAGTTTGGCAGAGTCAGAGCGTGTTTTGGGATTTGTCTGTTGTGGTTTTGTGATGGAGTGGGAAAAAGGTGGGGGATCCCCAGGCATAGCAGTGGTACCACGGATGTGCAGCTTGTGTGGCACACACAGCTTGAGCTTTTTAGCCCAGCAGTTGGCTGTGGGGCCTACCTAGCTCATGGTTCCTTGACCTCTGGTGGGTCTCTTTCCAGCATTCCAGCATCTGCCCCAGGAACAAGCCTGACCAGCTAGGCTTGTCCCAAGACTTCTGCACCCAGATCATTGGCCTGTTCCAGTTATTCTCTACCATAGGACTCCCTGAGGAAGAGGCTGTAGCTGGCTAACAGACCACACCCTTGCCAGATCCATCTTCTGGAGTAGCGGATGCCCAACTCCCATGCCATCACATGATGAACCTGCGCGATGTTTTTCTCAGTGTTCTAAGCATGAGGGCTCTGGCTCTGCTCAAGCTCAGGTCACAGATCTCAGCTTTATACCCCTGGGTGGTGTAGGTGAATCCTGGGGAATTGGGACTGGGCCAGCCTATGATTTTGTTCTCTAGCCCCTCAGGTTGAAGCAACAGCTGTGCAGGGGAGCTAAACTGTTCCCAGTCCACCAGTAAAACAATCACGTAGGGCAGTGAAGGCTGTGCTATGGGCACCCTGTTGTGGGAGCAACCAGGCAGTGGTCGTGGGAAGGGCTAGTAAGCAATGGGGACATGTAGTTCAGATGGACCCAGTGTCCCAGAAAAGGCAACCTTTGCTTTCTCTTGGTCTGGCAGACAGCAGGAGCTATAGTCACGCAGAGCAAAATGGAGGACCTTGGGGGATGGGTGCCTATGGTCACATTTTGCCACAGCTGCACTGTGCGTCAGGAATCCTGGGCTCTGTTCAGGTTTGAGCACTGCCTCTGCTGATCTCCAGACAGTTCCCCCTCCAATTCAGATGGCTATGGGGGTCGTGGGATCTCTTGTAGCTAGGATCCCAGAGTTCCTTTACTTACCGCTTCCTTAGAACCAGGAGCTAGTTCTGGCTCTCAGCGACTCTGTGCAGGTTTCCCAGCTTCCTCCCTCTTCACCATGATCTCTGTGTCAACTCTCTCAATTTGCAGCATTTCCTCTCAAAAGTTCTGTTCAGTGGGATGGTTTACTCAATATTTTAGCTCGTCTTGGTGGGAGAGGCATTTCCCAGCTGCATCTATACAACTATATTAGTTGTATACTACTTACTTTCTCTACAGATCTGCCTTTTCTGAACATTTCACTTAAATGGAATTATTTATATGGCCTTTTGCATTAGTCTTTTCATTTTGCATAATGGTTTTCAGAGATTTGTCCATGTTGTAGCCTGTGTCAGTACTTCATTTCTTTTCATTGCAAAATAGAATTGTTACATGAATAATGCCACATTTTGTCTGTTAATCAATTGATGAACATTTGTATTGCTTGTATTTTTCTGGCCATTATGAATAGTGCTGTTACAAACATCCATATACAAGTCTTTTGTGTGGACATGTTTTCATTTCTCTTGAGCATATACCTGGGAGTGGAATTGCTGGGTCATATTGTAATATTATGTTTAACTTTTTAAGAAACTGCCAAACTTTTCTAAAGTGGCTGTACCAATTTGTATTCTACCTCCAATATATTAGGGTTTCAGTTTCTGTATATCCTTGCTAACACTTGTTATTGACCCTGTTTAACTATAGCTATTGTAGTGAGATTGAAGTGGTATCTCATTGTGGTTTTAATTTGTATTTCTTTCATAACTAATGATGTAGAGCATTTTCTTTTGTGTGCATATGGGCCATTTATGTATCTTTGGTGAAATACCTATTTAAATCTTTTGCCTATTTTTAAATTGGGTTTTCTTATTATTATTGATTTGTAAGTTATTTTTGTTTTCTAAATACAAGTTCTTTATTAGATACATGATTTGAAAATATATTTTCCCCATATGTGACTTGCTTTTTTCTCACACGTGTGGCTTTTGAAAAAGTGTAAACGTTTTTAATTTTTTTCTTTTGAGATAGAATCTCACTCTTCTCACCCAGGCTGGAGTGCAGTGGCTCGATCTCAGCTCACTGAAACCTCCACCTCCTGGTTTCAAGCAATTCTCCTGCCTCAGCCTCCTAAGTAGCTGGGACTAGAGGCACACACTATCATGTCCGGCTAATTTTTGTATTTTTTTTCTTTTTTCAGTAGAGAGGAGGTTTTACCGTGTTGTCCAGGTTGGTTTTGAACTCCTGACCTCAAGTGATCTGCCCACCTCAGCCTCCCAAAGTGCTGGGATTATAGGCATGAGCCACTGGGCCCAGCCAGCATCTTTCAATTTTGATTGTCTAATTTAAGAATTTTATAGTTTCAGCTCTTAAATTTAGGAATGTGATTCATTTGGAGTTGATTTTTATAGATGGTGTGAGGAAGTTTTACTTATAAATGAATAGGTAGATTTGACAATACAAAAGAGCATTTTTCTAATGTTAATGTCTGAGGACTCTTCTTTTTTTACTCACCTATTTTACCTGTAAGTAAGATAACAGATCCAACTGAGAAGGTACTATTGAATTCACTCTACAAGCATTATAATTTAGCTAATACATTCATTAGGCAAGTATTCGAGGATAGAATAGCCTTAAAGTAATATTTCAGTCATTTTAAATGACAAACAGACCTATTTACTTTAACATGCTTATAATCTTGTTTAACAATTATACTAAAGCTATATGTACATATAAATTACCTTAGTTTTTTAAGCTTGTAGACATTTTTATAAATTCTGATTCAAATAAAAGTGATTTTAGACTTGATACTATCTTGTCCACTAAGTTGGAATCAATTCCAATAGATTTTTAATTTTGTATGAAAAGACAAGTCGTTTTACTGATAGTGAACCTTCTACTTAATTCTGAAATTTGGCTAGCTTTCATTTCATTATTTTTAATCTTTATATAATGATTAGTCTTTGATAACTAGTCAGTGCCTGACATAAAGCACACTAAAGTGTGAAAGCACTTTTTTGTTTGTATTTCCAAATGAATAGCAGTTAAGAGAAATAGAAGTCAGTTGCCCTGATCACGCTAATGTTTTTAAAATGTAACATCACCTTTTGAAGTCATATAAATTTAATACTTTAATGGAATATGATGGTATTAATAATATTTCATTTGGAGAATAAGTCTGTAGACTAGTACAAACTTATGTATTTGGTGATTACATAGTCACAAATAACATGGTTAAGCATTTGTAACCTTCATATCTTTGTGAATAACTGCTAAGAATTGCTTTCTTATGCCCTTAGGCTTAGCCAGTTTGTCATATCTTGTTGGCGTTCTTTTTTTTTTTTCTTTTGGTAACTACACAAATCTCACTACATTGTTTGTGTTATTTAAATAGTTAATCCATTTAGAATTTCTATAAATTAAATGTTAGTTAATATCTAGAGGCACATGTGAAATAAATAATTTTTAAAATGTGTAACTCTTTATATAGGAAAGTATATGGATTTCTATTTGCATATCATAACATTTTAACAAGAAAAATGTTCCATTTATTATTCTAACAAGACGAAAAAAAAATTTTCTATTTTGTTCCATATTTTGAAAGATTTGTTTTCCCTTTTAGATGCAGACCAACAACGAAGAGAGAAACTCAAAAAGGAATTAGCACGATGTGAAAAAGAGTTCAAATTAACTAAAACTGCAATGCGAGCCAATTCTAAAAATAATTCCAAGTCACTTTTTAACACCTTACAAAAGGTAAGATAGTATTTTTATTTTTTTAAAGCAAATGTTTCTTTTTTTTTTTTTTTTTTTTTCGAGACGGAGTCTTGCTCTATAGCCCGGGCTGGAGTGCAGTGGCCGGATCTCAGCTCACTGCAAGCTCCGCCTCCCGGGTTTTCGCCATTCTCCTGCCTCAGCCTCCCGAGTAGCTGGGACTACAGGCGCCCGCCACCTTGCCCGGCTAGTTTTTTGTATTTTTAGTAGAGACGGGGTTTCACCGTGTTAGCCAGGATGGTCTCGATCTCCTGACCTCGTGATCCGCTCATCTCGGCCTCCCAAAGTGCTGGGATTACAGGCTTGAGCCACCGCGCCCGGCCCTAAAGCAAATGTTTCTATGGTACTTCATTAGTGGTACAGTCTGACTTTGTTTACTATAGTTTAGGGTCAGCAAATTTTTCCTGTGAAGATCCAGATAGTTAATATTTTAAAAGGGCGGGGGGCCATACAGTTTCTGTCACAACTACTCTGCCATTGGAAGGCGGACATAGACAGTACATAAATAAATGGGCGTAACTGTGTTCTGCTGAAACTTTATTAACTGAAGACATTGGGTCAGATTTGGCCTGAAGGTTATAGTTTGCAGACTCCAGTTATAGGTTTTTTTGTGATACCTTCAAACATCTGGTTAAATAAGTTCTATTCCTAGTTTGTGAAGTTTTTTTTCCCCCTTTCTGCTGAATGGATATTAATTTTATGAGATGCTTTTTTGCATCTCTTGGAATGATGATATATTATGATATAATTTTTCTCTTTTTAATCTGTGGTTTTTTTGTTTTGTTTTGTTTTGCTTGTTTGTTTTTTTTCTGATACAGTCTCATTCTGTTGCCCAGGCTGGAGTGCAGTGGCATGATCTTGGCTCACTACAACCTCCACTTCCTGGGTTGAAACAATTCTCCTGCCTCAGCCTCCCGAGTAGCTGGGATTACAGGCACCCACCACGACTTCCAGCTAATGTTTTTATTTTTAGTAGAGATAGGGTCTCGCCATGTTGGCCAGGTTGGTCTCAAACTCCTGACCTCCAGTGATTCACCGACCTTGGCTTCCCAAAAAGTGCTGGGATTACAAGCATGAGGCACCATCTGAGCCTCTTTTAATCTGTTAATGTAATGAATTACAACAATTGACTTCAATGTTAAACCAACTTTGCATTCCTGTTGTAAACAGAACTTAGTCGTGGTACATTACCTTTTTTATTCATTGCTAGATTTAGTTACTAACATTTTGTTTAGAAATTTGGCATCTATCCATTATTGATACTGGCCTGTCATTTTCATTTTTTCTACTCCTTGTGTCTGGTTATGCTAACCTCATAAAATATACTGGGTACTGTTTCTTCTTTCTGTACTCTAGACTAGCTTGTGTACATTTGGGTTTATTTGTTCCTTAAATTCGATGGAACTCAACATTAAAATTGTCTGGGCCTAAAGTGTTTTTTTAATGAGAAAATTTTTGACTACTGATTCATTTTTTAGGTCATTATAGAATGAATTCAGTGTTATATTTATGTAGGAAGTTGTTCATTTTATGTAAATTTTTGGCAGAAAATTGTTCATACTATTCTCTTAATCTCTCCTGAATATGTATTATTTCCCCTTGTTATTCCTAAGGTAGTTTATTTGTACCTTCATTCTTCTTCGTCATTCTCATCAGAGATTGAGTCAATTTTTTTAAAGGACACATTTTTTATTGTGTTAATCTTCTCTATTGTATTTGTTTTCTGTTTTGTTAATATCTGCCTTTTTCTTTATTTCCCTCTTGGACTTTCTCTGGGTTTATTTTGCTGTACTATCTCTAATTTTATTTAAGTTACTAATTCTCAGCCTTACTTCTTTGCTAGTGTAAGCATTTTTAACGCTATAAATTTTCCACCAAGTACAGCTTTAGCTGCATCCCACAAGTTTTGATATGTGATATTTTTATTATGTTTCAATTCAAAGTATTTTACAATTTTCTTTTTTTTGTTTTTTTGTTTTGTTTTTCGAGGCAGTGTCTTGCTCTGTTGCCCAGGCTGGCATGCAGTAGTGTGATCTCGGCTCACTGCAGCCTCCACTTCCTGGGTTCAAGCAGTTCTCGTGCCTCAGCCTCCCGAGTAGCTGGGACTACAGGTGCCTGCCACCATGCCCAGCTAATTTTTGTATTTTTAGTGGAGTCAAGTTTCACCATGTTGGCCAGGTTGGTCTCTAACTCCTGACCTCAAGTGATCTGCCCACCTCGGCCTCCCAAAGTGCTGGAATTACAGGCGTGAACCAACATGTCCACCTACAATTTTCATTATGATTTTTTTATTTAACCCAGAAGTCATTTAGAACTGTTTCTTAATCTCTATATCTATTTTTTCCTTAGTAACTGTTTGTTACAGATTTCTAGCCTTATTGTATTGTGGTTAGGAAACATCTGTATTATATCCATTTCTTGAAATTTATTGAGCACCTGTTTTATGTCACAGTAGGTGGACAATTTTTTTTAAATGTACTGTGTCATTATATGTTTGAAAATAAAATATATTCTATAGTTTTTGCATGTAGTATTTAATATATAGTATATTATTAAACTTTGTATTTTCCAGATGTTCAAATCTTTTATAACATATTGATTATTTTTGTCTGGTTAATCTATCAGTTATTGAGAGAAATCTTCCACATAATTATGTATTTAGCTATTTCTCCTTGTGGTACTATTAATTTTTGATTTATATATTTTGAATGCATGTTATTACATAATACAGATTTAGAGATATTAGAGATCCATAATACAGATTTAGAAAAACCTGAAGGAGGTAGTTTCTTGGTGAACTGAACCTGTTATCACTGTGCTTTGAATTTCTTTACCTTAATGCTTTTTCTATTAATATTTTCTGATACTGATATAATTAAATTAGCTTTATTTTGACTAGTATTTACTTGGTATATCATTTTCTGTTTTTTAATCTTAATGTTTTCTTCTTTTTTTTTTTAAGTATCACCTGCCAATCTTAATGTTTTAGGTTAGTATTTGGTGGGTCAGATTATTCAATCTGATAATCCTTGTCTTTTTAATGGGGCTTTTAATATGTTTTTATTTCTGCCTTCTTTTTTTTTTCTTTTTTTTTTTATTATACTTTAAGTTCTAGGGTACATGTGCACAACGTGCAGGTTTGTTACATATGTATACGTGTGCCATGTTTGTGTGCTGCACCCATCAACTCGTCATTTACATCAGGTATAACTCCCAATGCAATCCCTCCCCGCACCCGCCCATAATAGGCCCCGGTGTGTGATGTTCTCCTTCCTGAGTCCAGGTGATTGCACTGTTCAGTTCCCACCTATGAGTGAGAACATGTGGTGTTTGGTTTTCTGTTCTTGCGATAGTTTGCTGAGAATGATGGTTTCCAACTGCATCCATATCCCTACAAAGGACACAGACTCATCCTTTTTTATGGCTGCATAGTATTCCATGGTGTATATGTGCCACATTTTCTTAATCCAGTCTGTCACTGATGGACATTTGGGTTGATTCCAAGTCTTTGCTATTGTGAATAGTGCCGCAATGAACATACGTGTGCATGTGTCTTTATAGCAGCATGATTTATAATCCTTTGGGTATATACCCTGTAATGGGATGGCTGGGTCATATGGTACATCTAGTTCTAGATCCTTGAGGAATCGCCATACTGTTTTCCATAATGGTTGAACTAGTTTACAATCCCACCAACAGTGTAAAAGTGTTCCTGTATCTCCACATCCTCTCCAGCACCTGTTGTTTCCTGACGTTTTAGTGATTGCCATTGTAACTGGTGTGAGATGGTATCTCATTGTGGTTTTGATTTGCATTTCTCTATGGCCAGTGATGACGAGCATTTTTTCATGTGTCTGTTGGCTGTATGCATGTCTTCTTTTGAGAAATGTCTGTTCATATCCTTTGCCCACTTTTTGATGGGGTTGTTTGTTTTTTTTCTTGTAAATTTGTTTGAGTTCTTTGTAGGTTCTGGATATTAGCCCTTTGTCAGATGAGTAGATTGCAAAAATTTTCTCCCATTCTGTAGGTTTCTTGTTCACTCTGATGGTAGTTTCTTTTGCTGTGCAGAAGCTCTTTAGTTTAATTCGATCCCATTTGTCAATTTTGGCTTTTGTTGCCGTTGCTTTTGGTGTTTTAAACATGAAGTCCTTGCCCATGCCTATGTCCTGAATGGTATTACCTAGGTTTTCTTCTAGGGTTTTTATGGTATTAGGTCTAACATTTAAGTCTCTAATCCATCTTGAATTAATTTTTGTATGAGGAGTAAGGAAAGGATCCAGTTTCAGCTTTCTACTTATGGCTAGCCAATTTTCCCAGCACCATTTATTAAATAGGGAATCCTTTCCCCATTTGTTGTTTTTCTCAGGTTTGTCATAGATCAGATGGCTGTAGATGTGTGGTATTATTTCTGAGGACTCTGTTCTGTTCCATTGGTCTATATCTCTGTTTTGGTACCAGTACCATGCTGTTTTGGTTACTGTAGCCTTGTAGTATGGTTTGAAGTCAGGTAGCGTGATGCCTCCAGCTTTGTTCATTTGACTTAGGATTGTCTTGGAGATGTGGGCTCTTCTTGGTTCCATATGAACTTTAAAGCAGTTTTTTCTAATTCTGTGAAGAAACTCATTGGTAGCTTGATGGGGATGGCATTGAATCTATAAATTACCTTGGGCAGTATGGCCATTTTCACGATATTGATTCTTCCTATCCATGAGCATGGTATGTTCTTCCATTTGTTTGTGTCCTCTTTTATTTCACTGAGCAGTGGTTTGTAGTTCTCCTTGAAGAGGTCCTTTACATCCCTTGGAAGTTGGATTCCTAGGTATTTTATTCTCTTTGAAGCAATTGTGAATGGAAGTTCATTCATGATGTAGCTCTTTGTTTGTCTGTTACTGGTGTATAAGAATGCTTGTGATTTTTGCACATTAATTTTGTATCTGAGACTTTGCTGAAGTTGCTTATCAGCTTAAGGAGATTTTGGGGTGAGATGACTGTCTCTCAGACCACAGTGCAATCAAACTAGAACTCAGGACTAAGAAGCTCAATCAAAACCGCTCAACTACATGGAAACTGAACAACCTGCTCCCGAATGACTACTGGGTACATAACGAAATGAAGGCAGAAATAAAGATGTTCTTTGAAACCAATGAGAACAAAGATACAACATACCAGAATCTCTGGGACACATTTAAAGCAGTGTGTAGAGGGAAATTTATAGCACTAAATGCCCACAAGAGAAAGCCGGAAAGATCTCAAATTGACACTCTAACATCACAGTTAAAAGAACTAGAGAAGCAAGAGCAAACACATTCAAAAGCTAGCAGAAGGGAAGAAATAACTAAGATCAGGGCAGAACTGAAGGAAATAGAGACACAAAAAACCCTCCAAAAAATCAGTGAATCTGCCTTCTTATTTCATACTTTCTATTTGACTCAATATGGTAGACAAAATTCGAAGACGACACCCCCACAGTGACCCACACCCTTAAGCCATCCCCTCCTCTTCAGTGCAGGTAGGACCTGTAACTCAGTAGAATATGGCAAAGATGATAGGATGTCACTTCTGTGATTCTGTTATATGGCAAAAATGAAGGGATTTTCCCCCTGTAGATTAAGGTTTTTGTTCCTTAAAAGAGAATGGGAAAATAAGTCTAGGAAGATTTTCTGCAGTGACTGCTGTTTCTCTCCCCGAGCCACACCAAGGTAGGAAAGGGATTCTCTCTGCTCTTCCCTATAAGCTTGTGGTAGGTTTCCTACAGGAAAAGCCTGCAAGAGGTACAAACTCCCCAGGGCCTCAGGTCCAGCACAGACCTGAGCACATCACTAGTCCACACTCAGTCTTTAGGAAATTAACAGATATTTATAGCATAATCTTATCAATTTATATGGCATTCCATGGCATGTCTCCCAAGTAAGCAAGTGCTCAGATACTTATCTCTCTCCAGATTTCAGGTTAGTTGTTTGCTGTGTGTCCTCAGTTTTCTCATTAGTTCAAGAAAAATCATTAATGTGCAGATTGTTCAGCTTTTTTCTTCTTGTAATGGTGAGAACTGTGTTCTTTCCATCTCTGTCTCTCAGCTGAAACAGTAAGTTTGTTTTCTTTTTATGTGTGGTTTCATTTTTTGAACTTTTTAATTTTGAAAACCTTAACATCTACAAAAATATAGTATAATAAGCCTGTATGTCCCCATCACCTAGGCTGTAGCAATCATCAGCTCAGAACCCGTGTTATTTCACCTGTATATCCACTCACTCTCCTAGGTTGTTTTGATGCAAACCCCAGACACCATATAATTTTATCCATAAATATTTGAGTATGTATCTAAAAGATAGACTTTTAACACCACAACAATACTATTATGCTTTAAAAAATAATAACAGGCTGGGCGCTGTGGCTGACGCCTGTAATCCCAGCACTTTGGGAGTCCGAGGTGGGCGGATCACGAGGTCGGGAGATCAAGACCATCCTGGCCAACATGGTGAAACCCCATCTCTACTAAAATACAAAACAAAAAAAATTAGCCAGGAGTGGTGGTGTGCGCTTGTAGTCGCAGCTACTTGGAAGACTGAGGCAGGGAAATCGAACCTAGGAGGCAGAGATTACCGTGAGCCAAATTTGTACCACTGCACTCCAGCCTGGTGACAGAGCAAGACTCCGTCTCAAAAAAAAAAAAAAAATTAATTAATAACAGTTCTTTAGTAACAAATATCTAATGTTTAGATTTCCCCACTGTCTCCTTTTTGAATTTGTTAGAATTGGTATTAGAAGGCCAGCAGTCTCCTTCAGCTCAGTGCCAGGGTTCAGGAGGTCCTGGAAGTTTCCTTGCAAGTCGTCTAGTTGAGGAGTAGCCATTGAGAGAATCCCAGATTCTCAAGCATGATCTCTTAGAGCTTTGTTTTCTGCCCCAGCACCCATGATGTGGTTTAAAACAAAACTATGGATTATTGGGCAAAAGCCAGACTGACTGCTCTGCTTACCAAATACCAGTGCCATAATAATGAGTCTGGATTTTTTTCCTTGAGAAATGCTGGGAGCCACAGACCAGTTTTTAGTTGGGAAGTTATGTCATCATACTGACACTATACAGACTACACTGACAACAGTGGAGGACACTTACAAGACAGTTGCAGTAATCGGGGAAGCAGTAATCAAGACATGATTCTAAGACAGCAGAGAGAGCATATGGAATACATTTAAGAGATCATTAGAAAGTATAATCTCAGCTGGGCGCGGTAGTTCACCCCTGTAATCCCAGCACTTTGGGAGGCCGAGGCAGGCGGATCCCGAGGTCAGGAGTTTGAGACTAGCCTGGCCAATGTGGTGAAACCCTGTCTCTACTAAAAATACAAAACGTAACTGGGCGTGGTGGAGTGCACCATACTCCTAGCTATTCTGGAGGCTGAGGCAGAAGAATCGCTTGAACCCAGGAGGCGGGGTTGCAGTGAGCCAAAATCGTGCCACTGCACTGCAGCCTGGGTGACAGAGCGAGACTCCATCTCAAAAAAAAAAAAAAAAAGAAAGTAGAATCTCCAGGGCTTGGTGACTGAGTGGATGATGTGAAGAGCACATCATTCACAGAAATATAATGGGATGAAGTGCAGGTTTTCTTTGGGGCTGAAGGTAATAAAAGATAGGAGTTTATTGTTTGGCTGTGTTTGATTTGAGGTGCTTTGCAACATCTAGTATATTTAATAGACACTTGGAAATAAGTATCTGTGTCAGCAAAGAGGTCTGGGCTGAAAATAGATTTGGGAGTCATCGGGGAAGCAGTGAATATGATTGAGAGACACAGGGCTATTATGTAGATAAAAGGACTAGGAATAGAGCTGCTTCCTTTAGAATAAATCTGTTATCTGCTCTGTATTATACTTTGCTATCTGGGAATCTGTTCCTCAATGTTTGACTCACAGGTGTATTTTCATTTTTAGCGATTGTACTTTGTAACTGAAAATTTAAAATTTGTTTCTATTATTCAGCATGAGTATAAATTACTAATTATATTTTGAGATAAGAATGGGGTTTCTTGAAAGTACAAATCATATATTTTAATATATCTTTTTAATGTATTTTATATATTTTATTTATAATAAAGTAAAATATAAATACATATTATTTACATATTTTATATCTTAATATATTTCCGTAAATGTTAGATGTTTTCATTTTTCCAATAGCAACTATAACCCTATAACTTTTTGTCTCCATAAAGTTGTTAATTTATTATTTTATCTATATGTTTATTGACTCCATTTAGAATTCATAGTAACTTGCAGTTGGCCTACATTTTTTATAAGCCCTGATAATAAATATTTTAGATACACTCAGATTGTCTTACAAGCCTTATTTTGGGCAGTATATTTGGATAATTGAATGGGTGTTATGGTTAACAGACACCTGTTATGGTTATAATTTGTATTCACTCTAAAGGCTGCTATAGTTAAAATATTGGCTTTAACCTCTGAATGTATTAGCCCTTTATATGTATTATAAAGGTCCATATATCAAAAACCTTTTATGATAATTGCCCATATCCTCTTGCCACTTTTCTTCTCTCATACTCTGACTCACATGCTGTCACCCTCAGAACCCTCCTAAGCCCTTCCAGTCTTCACCCTGTAACTCTGAGTCATTCACTACTTAGTCAGTGCTCCCTTACTACTCATTTGCTTCACTGGTGTAGCACTTACCGTGTGCTTTTAAGATTAAGTGAATATGTGGGTGTGATCTATATTTCTGAATAAATCTAGAAAAGAGGCGGGAGCAGTGGCTCACACCTGTGATCCCAACACTTTGAGAGACTGAGATAGACAGATCACTTGAGCCCAGGAGTTTGAGACCAGCCTGGATAACATGGCAAAACCCCGTCTCTACCAAAAAATACCTCCCCCCGCCGCCGCCAAAAAAAAAAAAAAGCCAAGCATGATGGTGCACATCTGTGGACCCAGCTACTCAGGAGGCTGAGGCAGGCAGATTAATTGAACTCAGGAGGTCATGGCTGCAGTGAGCCATGATCAGACCACTGCACTCCAGCCTGGGCAACAAAGTGAGATTTTAAAGAAGAATCTGGGAAACTTTTTAAAAACAATATAAAATAGTGAAAATCAAGAGTTATGTTTCTTTTATATATAATTTGAAACTTTTTTGCAAACAAATGTTAGATTTTAAAATAATTTATACCCATCCAGTTCTACAATTGAATTGACTCTTCAACTGTTTAAAAATCTGACAACTGGAAAATTATTGTACATTATGTCTTCTGACATCCTTAAAAAAGATTGATTTAGACTGAGTTCTGTATTGTAAAATTCTTGACATGAAAGTATGATGAGTATATAAACTACGTTATGGCTATTGCTTTACATAAATCCTGAAATCACAGAAACAGTGCACAACAAACCTCATAAACTAAGAATGACATAAGAAAGTGAGTGTTCAGGGTACCACCAGACTCTGCTCCATTGGCACATAATTGATGAACCCTTTTCTGATTTCAGAACTTCTTTACAGTGATCTGCTATTCATGTTTTGGGATTCTGCCAGTGTGTTAACATATATTCTGCACAAATATCTTTATCCCAGTTTTCTGATATTCATAACTAAGGAAACAAGATGCAGATTGGTGCAGTGGATTTTATACTGTAGTCTACTGGTTTCCAAGGAAAGAAAAAGTAGGATACAAGGTAGAAATTATAAGATACAAAAATGAGAAAAATTTCATGCTTCCAATAAGTTCAGAAGCAATTTTTCCATCCCATTTCAGAGAGATAGCTTAACATATGCTTCTACCCTTTAGAAAGACTTTCTTTGGTGTTTCATTTTATTAAATAATCATTACTGATAAAATTTCTTTACAGGCAATCATAATGCCTTATGCATTTCTTTCTCCTTCCTCTGATCTCAGTTTGTGCTGTTCTTCTAAGTGTAAATTCCCGTGCTTATTAATTAATTGCGCTATAGGATATTTTTAGACTGTACTTAGAAATTTCTTCTTTGGGAGCTAAACTCTTCTGGTACATAAGCTGTAGTGTGAGTATCATTTAGGACTATTTATAAAAACTAACATCTTGAAGTCATTTACGAAATAGTACCCTAGTGGCTCAACATTTAATGTCGGCATACTTACTTGCTTTGAGTACTTTTGTCTTGTATTTGGAATAAGGTTGTAAAGCAGTTGGAAAGGAAAGGTGATTTGACATATTTTAGGTAGTAGTCACAATGTCCAGTTATCTGCAGTTTTTTGCTTTGATAAATCAGAACTTTAGGTTAGCTGACTTATTTGTTCCCAGAAAAAGAGTTAAAATCAGTTTAAGATTTTTTATGCTGTAAAAAAAATCTAAAATCATATAATTTTCAAATAAGTTTTAAAATAGACAATATGATAAAGTGGCAAAGAACATGGGCTCTGCCTCTGTTCAAATCTGTGAGACTTGGCACCTCAGAGCAGTGTTTTTATCTGTAAAATAGAGTAATAATTGTATTACCACCCAGAAGTTGATGTTAGGATTAAATGAGCTATACAAGAAAATTAACTAGCACAGTACCTTGCACATAGTAAGCACACCATATGTATTAGTAGCAGTGATAGAAGTTCTTATTATTCCTCTTCTATTCAATGTCAAGAGCAGTACCTTGCATACAGGAAGCACTTGGCTTTTTCCTTACTCAACTTGTCCATCTTCTCCTTGTTATTCCTCCCAATGAGGTTATAAGACAGATATAACTGGCTAAATCCTAGCGAGTTTTACCTCAATTTCTGTAACCTCCTTGTAATTTCCCCTCTACCTAATGAAAGTGCCTCAGAGTTTTGCAAAGGATATACAGATGTGTCCATAAGGGCTGAAGTCATAGGCAGAGCTTCTTAGACATTTTCAGTTTATAAAAGAATAAAATATTATCTGTGTTTTTAAACTTTACAGATAACCTGTAGAAATGGTTTTCCTGAAGTTAAGCCACAAAGAAATGGAGCAAGTCAAAATGCCTCCCTTTTCAAAGTATTACCTCCACCCTAATGAAAATAAGTTGAGAAATATATATGAAATTTTAATGAAATAAATATTTATTAATTATATTTAAATTATCAATTATCTAAGCCAGGGCTCCATACATTATGAGGAGAAGTTCCTTTTCGTTTCTTTAAATGCTTGACATCACAGAGGGATGGCTTACACTGTACTCTCCAATAGTGACAAGACAGGATGGTGAGGATGATGCCACTAATAGTGGTGAAGAAGGGCATTGGTGCTCACAATTTGTGTGGAAACTTTCAGATAAAACTGAGATCTCCCAATAGATCTTAATATGCAAGTTTAAGATCCCAAAAATAGGTATGTTATTCATCTTTTTTTAATTTCAGAAAGGAAATTGATTGCTCTACTACTTATATTTGGAATTAAATTTTAATCTTAGTTTAAATACTTGACTAGAACTTCAAATAAAATATTAACATCTTCAGGAACATATCAGTTAATTTTGTAAATCCTTGAGGCTATCTTTTTTTAATGTATAATCTCAAAATCCCTAATTACATGAATTTGTAATGCAGTTGATGACTGTCATGTCAAATGTTCTTAGCCCTCAGGCGAACCACAAATTGAGGATGACATGTTAAAAGAAGAAATGAATGGATTTTCATCCTTTGCATGGTCACTAGTACCCTCTTCTGAGAGACTACACCTAAGCCTACATAAATCCGATAAAGTCATCACAAATGGTCCTGAGAAGAACTCCAGTTCCTCCCCGTCCAGCGTGGATTATGCAGCCTCCGGGCCCCGGAAACCGGGCTCTGGAACCCTGTATGGCAGAAGGCCCAGAAGCACATTCCCAAATTCCCACCGGTTTCAGTTAGTCATTTCGAAAGCACCCAGTGGGGATCTTTTGGATAAACATGCTGAACTCTTTTCTAACAAACAATTGCCATTCACTCCCCGCACCTTAAAAACAGAAGCAAAATCTTTCCTGTCACAGTATCGCTATTATACACCTGCCAAAAGAAAAAAGGATTTTGCAGATCAACGGATAGAAGCTGAAACCCAGACTGAATTAAGGTATGACACATCAACAACCAATAGTAAATCCTTCAGGAAATTAAATGAAAATTAATGAATTAATATTCCTTGTTTGCTGCTGCCAGCCTTAAGATTTGATAGTGCCCTTTGGATTGGAATGAGATGAATGTGACTTTTCCTTTTCTGTGTATCACTAGAACTATCAGAGTAATTGCTGAAAAATAGCAAAAAAATATTACACTGGTCAAGTGCCTTATAAGTATGAATTACATGTTTTATTGTTTCAAGCATGGTTCAAGAATTGTGTATGTTTTTAAATATTATACTTTCAGAGAATTCTTAAAATATGTCATCAGACAGCATTTGTGTAAATATGCATATTGATTCATGTTAAAAGTGGCAAAAATATGGGCTATAGAGGGAAAGAAACTAACCCTTTATCCATCTACCCCTCTGCTCCATTCCCTGCAGATATTCAGGCCAGTCTTCATAGCAACAACTGCCAAGAATAATTTTAAATTGGGATAATTTCTGGAAATTAAGTATAATTTGCCTCAATAATGTTTTCAAATACAATAGTGTGTGGCACAAGGTGAATGTTCAATAAAAGTTTGCCAAATGACTGAAGAAAAAAACAAATCTTGTCAAGTTTTGAGATTTAGCAGATTTGTATTGTGATTGTTTTTCTAGTATTACATAAACAATTTAACCGGCACTAGGTTTTAGTTGTTTTAGAAAGTGAAAACAATTTAAGATTAGTATTTTTTTTCTTTGGATATAGGTAAGAGGTACAGTAATATCAGATGAGTCTGCAGATATTTTATCAAATAAAATCAAATAATTCAAAATTATGTATTTTATAAGAACAGATGGATCTCATTCTTTTATGTTTGAGTTTATTTTTTCTAGCCAGTAAACCTTGTTACCACAGTGCTTATATTTTGAAGGATTAACAGTTATTTATTTTAAATTATTACAGCTTTAAATCTGAGTTGGGGACAGCTGAGACTAAAAATGTGACAGAATCAGAAATGAACATAAAGCAGGTAATAAGTATGAAATCTTTTAGTATTGCTACATTTGAATTACATGTATTTTTCTGTAAATAGAATGTGTACAGCTGTTTAGACTGTGAAGAATAATCTGTTGGTGGCACTTACCATACATGATATAGCCAGTATACAGAAGGTCTGGCTGTTTACAAATGGTTATAGCTCTCTGAATGGCCAGGTGGATCCTGCCAAATCTGGGAAGTCATTTGTTACTAACATCTTTCCTAGATGATTAGTTGGCTGGCTGGACAGATGGAAGGATCAGTAAAATACCTTAAGTATTGTTTTCAAAGATGCAGACCTGGATTACTAGAGGAGCCAGCAGAGTAGTGCAGAAGTTGAGTTTTTATACCTTTTTTTTTTTTGGTAAAGAATTGCCACATATTATATGATTGGAAAGTATACATTTTATAAGAATAAGTGCCTGTTATTATGTTTGCTTCTACTTTTTCTAGACCATAAAGCTGTTTATTACAGGGTTTATATTTTGAATTCTTAGCATCATTTCTTTTAAAATATTGCAACTTTGAGTCTGATTTTGAGATAAATTGTTTTATTTTTGGAGTGTCAGTCTTGCACTTGTGTCCTGACTTAAATTTGTTGTTTATAAAAATGGTTTGTCTATTAAAATGTCAAACACAGATCCAGAGATAGAAGAATAAAATATAATCATACTCAACTTCCTCCTTCCCTTCTGAAAATGGGTAGAAGGTGGTCGTTTTCCATCTCAGCCATTAATGCTGTTTGACACAGGGCCCTGCCACTTAAGGCCCAAGGACAAATCACTTATCCTCTGAGAGCTGCATTTCCTCATCTAGAAAAACTGTACTTAACTTGCAGGATTATTAGGAGGAGTAAATGATGTAGGCAAAGTACCTAGCCTGGGCTAGGGCTTAATAGACTAGCTTGAAATTTTGGGAATGAGTTAACTCTGCAGATAACTACATAAACTTGAAACAGTATTTATTTACAATCCTGCAAGAAAATGTGTGTCCCCATATTCCACAGTCAGTGCCATCAGTACTTGACTTGAAGAAGCCAGTATTAACTGTAGTAGATCCACATTTTAACAACACCTTTAAAACTGTAAAGCACTGTACATAAATTGTCACGGTAAAGATTAACTCTAACGATGTGAGTAAATGCTTGGCACAGTTTGTGGTGCATAGTGAGGAGTCTATAAAAGTAAGCTGCCATTATTTTTGTTAATATTATTGTTCATGCTGCCAGCGCTACCACTGCTTCTACATATTTGACATGTTGGCATGTAGAACAGATGAGCTATTTGAATTTCTGAATAATGAGACTTTGTTCCCTCAAATTTACTTAAAAGTTGAAAATTTGCTTCATTTTTCCCTTTATATGTTTATTTGTGACAATTTCTTAATGTTATTTAAATGCCACTCATTAAAATATAAGAAATAAGTCATTTTATCTTTAAGAAAAACGTGCTGAATGGATAGAAAAATTATTCTAAAATATTCTTTGTCATACTGTATAATTTTTATCTACTGGATATCTCTGTTCACTTAAAATTTGTTATATTTCTGCTTTCGTAATGTATTTTTAAGCAAAAATGAAGATTTTTTTTTATTGCATCCCCAGGCATCTAACTGTGTGACATATGATGCCAAAGAAAAAATAGCCCCTTTACCTTTACAAGGGCATGACTTAACATGGGATGAGATTAAGGATGATGCTCTTCAGCATTCCTCGCCAAGGTACACAGTTCACAGGAGAAATAATTTCAACTGTCTTTAATTGCCTTCTTGTATAACAGACATATAGTGTTTGCCGCATAAGTACTATTTAATTGCATGCTGTAGTCTATTTTGGTGTGATGTAATTCAATAACAGTTTTAGTTTTACCAAGGAAATTTTACAAATTTAAGTGCTTAGTAAAGGTTTAAATGAGTTAATTTTGCCAATTCATTAGTAAAGGAAAAAGCCACCCCAACTTGTATTATTTGTCATCACTATTCATTAAAAAAATAATTTTCCCCAAGACAAGTCCTCTGACAGTGATGCTAACCAGTTTACATGCCACAAATAATGCTGAAGAGCTTTACCATTTGAGGAGTCCTAATTTGTGATTTTGAATATTCATCATATGCTAGTGCTTGACCTATCTGTGCTATATGAAGACACTATTTATTTATTTATTTATTTATTTATTTATTTATTTATGAGACAGAGTCTCTCTCTGTTGTCCAGGCTGGAGTGCAGTGGTGCGGTCTGAGCTCACTGCAATGGAGACACTCTTTAAAAATTACTCATCATGTTGAGTGATTAAGGAATATTATACGTTAATTAGCAGGTAGTAGAAAACCTAAAAGATGCCTTGATAGTTTCAGTTGTCAAATGTATTTCCAGTGTCAGAGAATGGATATGAAATGCGGGGCGGGGAGCGGGGTATAAGAAAGGAAGTAGTAGAGATTAAAAAGAGGGCAAGAATGAGGTGTTAATGTAGCAGATCACTAGGAAAGTACACACAATGCCCTCAGGCTCCAGCTTCTCCCTCAGGCCTTTGCTAGGGAGATCTCACCTGCTAAGGCCATGGAGAGTTCATTGTTAACTTCCCTGTCTTTGAAATTTCTGGTGTTTCAACACATATAACTTATTATTTATTAATATAAACTGCTCTTGAGCCAGTCTTCACTGAATATTAAGAATGACTTAAGGAAAGGAGTATTTATCTTTTCTAATACTTTCTAAAAGAAGTAAAGTAAAATAGTATAATTGAGTATACCTGAATAAAATTTAGCTTCAAATTAATTATTGGTAACATAACTGAGTAACAAAATTTATCATGATGACCAGCTTTAAAAATACTTCATAGTAATGTATCTATATCTAGCATTATCTATACATTAACCTTAGTCAAATTGTCGTTGTTTATACTAGAGAAATGCCATAGTGTAGTTTTGAAAAGAATTGTGAATTTATAAGTAGAAGAGTAGTTTAAAAACCTATCTTTGCTGCTTACTAACATTAACCTTGGAAAGTTATACTTAGCCTTTCTGACACTGGGTGAACTCATCAGTAAATAGTAAAAATAATACACAGCCAACATACCTGACTGGGTTGTTTAGAATATTAAATTAGATATGGATATGAGAGTGCTTTAAAAATTGCTGAAAAGTGTAATTACAGGTTGAATATCCCACATTTGAAAATCCGTAAGTCACAATACTCCAAAATCTGACGTGACACCCAAAGGAAATGCTCATTTGCGCATTTTGGATTTCAGAGTTTTGGATTGAGATGCTCAACTACTAAGTATATAATGGAAATATTCCAAAATCCAAAATCTGAAACACTTAGGTTCCAAGAGGGACATTCAGTCTGTACTAATATACAATGTTACTGAATACTTATTGTATGCCAACCATTGTTTTGCTCAACTACTTTAACTTCCTCTTTCTAGGGCAGTGTGTCAGTATTCCCTGAAGCCCCCTGCAACTAGTAAAATCTACTCTGAGTAAGATCTTTTTTACCTCTTCATTTTGCATAGTGGAATTAAGAATTAAGAATCATAGAAACTATTATTAAATAAGTCAGGACTGAACAATATCTTTTTTTAAAACTGGCAAGTAATAAATGTACATATTCGTGGAGTACCTAGTGATGTTTTGATACTTATACTGTACAGTGATTAAAACAGTTTAATTAGTGTATCCATCATCTCAAAGGTTTTATCATTTCTTTGTGTTGGAAACATTGAGTATCCTTCTAGCTATTTGAAACTATGTATTATTGTTAACCATAGTAGTCATCCTGTAGTGGTATATAACACTAGAACTTACTCCGCCTATCTAGCTATAATTTTGTATCTTGTAACAAATCTCACCTTGTCCCTCACTCCCCTCTACCCTTCCCAGCCTCCAGTATCCTCTGTTCCACTCTCTGCTTCTATGAAATCAACTGTTTTTAGCTTCCACATATGAGTGAGAACATGCGGTGTTTAACTTTCTATTGCTGGCTTATTTCACCAGCATCCATCCGTGTTCCATCCATGTTGCCACAAATAACATGATTTTATTTGTTTTTATGGCTGAATAGTATTTCATGGTGTATATATACATTTTCTTTATCCATTCATCTGATTCATCTGTGAACGCTAATCTGTCTTACAACCAGCTTTGGGATATCAACCATATAATACATGCTAAATTTGAGAAAATGACCTGAATAATTTTCTCAAATTTATTTGAGAAATAATAACTTAACTTTCTGGAGCAATTGTCAATCACGTCGTTTTTATCTCCAGTAGAAGTTTGTCCCTAAGCTAATACCTGATACTTTTTAATAATTAGTATCCATAATTCTTATTTATATGTAAAAATAATAAAATAATAAAGAAGAGTTTTAGAGAAATACAGACTTTTAGTAGTTCAGGATACTCTTTCCAGAGGTTTCTAATCTCAGCAGTTCTTTGCAGATATTTTACTTGTAGATTTTCATGTTGTTTTAATTAAGTTACTTTTTTTAGGGAAAATAATTTATAAAATTTTACTTATTTTCAAATATGCTGTTTTTAAACAAGCGAGACCCTGTGAATCAGTTTGAAAGTGTAACTTTTTATTAAACATTTAGATCTATTATTTGATTTGCTTATTAACTCTTCCCTTATATTTGCTTATTCAGTAATTTAGTTACTTGCTACTTACATTTGGTACTAATTCACTAATTTCAGCTAATTAAAATCAAACATACAATAATATCCTAACTTTCTTATAATAGCTACTAAAATGTAGTTATAGGGAGGTGTGTTCAAGTAGTTAAAAATTACCACAATATTTATGATCACAAATTTTCCTTTGAGATTTTGTCTCCAAACGTTTTGAGAGAAAAAATAAATTTTTCTGCTTAGTGAATTTCTCAACCTTAAGATGAGAAGATGCTGGCCTGGGGCTAGGAGAGGACTTCTTAGTTGAAGCTCCTGCTTCTCTGGACAACTTTCCTTTTCCTTCTTGCAAATGCTTTGCGGAGGGGCTTGCACCTCTGCTGCTGGACCTGGTCAGGAGCCAGAGGAAATTTAAAACATCCCTCGAGAGTGCTTGTTCCCAGTGGATTGCATTTGATTGCCCCTTGTCGTTGGTCTCTTTTTGTGTTGTTTAATTCTGCTTATTTTTTACTGCTATGGATGTTGCAGATATCTTTGAAATTTTACTCTATTAGGTCATTATCTTTAATAAATATTTATCCTTGCATAATTTGAGAAGGCAGACATGTTTGTTTGTAATATTCCCCTTAGTAATATGAGATAGAAGTACATTGGTAATGGTAGAGATAGATATTTCTAATTAGGTACTAATGTTTCTTACAGTTTTCAGAATAAGTAAGCAATAATTTTTATGCTGTATATTGCCTTCCCTTTACAGCGAAGAAGAACTGTTGTATCTGAGTTTCATTGAAGATGTAACAGATGAAATTTTGAAACTTGGTTTATTTTCAAACAGGTTAGTTTTTTTTTAATTGTGTTATGGCAGTTCAGGAGTACGTTAAATATTCTTCATATTTCTTCATATGATGTTAAAATTTTAAAGTTATTTTCCCATACTAGGAAATGAAAAAATATATTGCTTTCTTGGAAACTTATTATTGTAATTGATAGCAAGTTGTAAAGAATGTTTAATTCATACTCTAGGGGAAGTTCATCACTTGGGAGAATTAAAGAATAGAGCTTTTATTCACTTTAATATTATATCCTTTGTATTATAAGTGACTCGCAAAGGAAGATCTTTACCACTTATTTGCAAAGCTTCATAATCCCATTTTACTATCTAAAACTGTCATGAGAATCAAAGGCAAGCATTTTTGGTACAACCATTATTAGTATTAGATCTAGTAAAATGAGAACAAATTAAGAGCTAGGTTTGTGCACCGCAAGTTAAATGAAAAGTTTGCAAAACCAGATTAGCTATTGCATAGCTTAAGGAAACTGTGTGTCCTGAATTTAGCTTGAACATTTATGTATCTAAGATTCTTTGAGCACTGGGCTCTACTTTATGTTATGTAACCTAGGACCCTGTTATGTATACTACTTGCTTTCTCTGTTGTAATAATATGCCAAACATAGACATTTCTAATAAATTATTTCTATCCTTTACATCAAGTTTTTTAAAAAATTAAAGCAAACATTTTCATTATTGGCATAAAAAGGCATATGAAAAAGACCTAAGATTTTTGACATTAATTCTTTTGACTGCTTTCGTTTTAAAAAGTTGGTAAATAATATTCACATAATATGGGTAAAGAGTTTCAGGATACATAATGAAAAGTTTTAGCCATCTGTATCACAGTATGAATATACTTAACACTACTCAATTGTGCACTTAATGGTGAAGATGATAAGTTTTGTTGGTTTTTGCCACCACAAGAAAAAAAATACACATACAAAATCGTATTTATGCTTAAAATTTTGTTTTTATCAAGTGTAAGACTATTTATTACAGCATTTTTATAATAGTACCAAAAACCAGAATCAACCTAAATGTTTAATGGTAAATGTTTGGTTGAATAAACTGTGGGATATATGTGAAATGTAAGGTCTGTTTAGGGATTAAAAATGATGTTGAAGTGAATTTACAGATACAGAAAGATGTTAAAGATATGTGTCATTGATTAGAAAAAACAAAATAGGGCTGGGCACAGTGGCTGACGTCTGTAATCCCAGCACTTTGGGAGTCCGAGGCGGGTGGATCATGAGGTCAGGAGATCGAGGCTATCCTGGCTAACACGGTGAAACCCCGTCTCTATTAAAAACACACAAAAATTTAGCCAGGCCTGGTGGCAGGTGCCAGTAGTCCTAGCTATAGGCTGAGGTAGGAGAATGGCGTGAACCCGAGAGGTGGAGCTTGCGGTGAGCCGAGATCGCGCCTCAACATTATAGCCTGGGCGACAGAGCGAGACTCTGTCTCAGAAAAAATAAAGAAAAAGAAAAAAGAAAAAAACAAGATAGATACCCAAATAGTATGTATCATTTAATTACAATTTGGTAAAGAAATACAAATGAATAGAAAAAATGCCTAGTAGTGAATATTCTAAAATGTTAACAATAGTTGTAAAAAGTAGAATACAGATTTCTTGGGTTTTAAAAAAATTGTGAAATAATTCAGAACTACTGACTCTGAGGTTGGCTCATAACTTCACTGATACTAGCAAATGATAACAAAGGAAATTAGTTGTTTTTTAAGAAACTGTTGGACATTCCTGTGATAGAGAGGTGAGCATGGTGTTTTAGAATGAAGAAATTATGTGGAGCCAGACACATGTGGGTTAAATTCCCCTAATGGCTTTTGACCTCAGGGGAGAGGAAATTATCATCTTAGAGATGTGGCTTTCTCATCTTTAAAATGGTTTTTACACTATCTTTCCCTCCCTACGTTGGTCAGAATTAGAGGTAAAATGATTATTATGGCTAGCACAGTAGCATTTAATGGAACTTAATAAGTGATAACATTTAAGTTATTATGTGGATTTACCATCAGTGGGAATTTTTAAATTTTTTCATTGTTTTTTAAAATTGTGTGACGTACACAGTAGGTGTATATAAGGGTCCATGAGATGTTTTGATATAGGCAAGCATTGTGAAATAAGGACGTCACGGAAAATGGGGTATCCATCCTCTCAAGCATTTATCTTTTGAGTTACAAACAATCTGACTACATTCTTTATTTTAAATGTACAATTAAGTTATTATTGACTGTAGTTACCCTGTGGTGCTATCAAATGATCTTATTGATTCTTTCTATGTTTTTTTACCCATTAACTACCCCTCTTCCCCTGCAGCCCTCCACTACCCTTCCCAGCCTCTGTTAACCATCCTTCTACTCTCTATGTCTGTGAGTTCAATTGTTTTGATTTTCAGATCCCACAAATAAGTGGAGCATGCAATGTTTATCTTTCTGTACCAGGCTTATTTCACTTAACATAATGATCTCCATTTCCATCCATATTGTTGCAGATGACAGGATCCTACTTTTTTTATGACTGAATAGTACTCCATGGTGTATATGTCCTACATTTTTTTATCCATTCATTTGTTAATGGACACTTAGGCTGCTTCCAAATCTTAGCTATTATGAACAGTGCTACAACAAACATAAAAGTGCAGATATCTCTTTGATATCCACTTCCTTCCTTTTGGGATTGCTGGAGCATATGGTAGCTCAATTTCTAGTTTTTTGAGGAACCTCCAAACTGTTCTCCGTAGGGGTTGAACTAATAGTTTACATTCTGCTAATAGTGTGCGAGGATTCCCTTTTCTCCACATTGTCACCAGCATTTATTATTGCTTGTTTTTGCATATAAGCCATTTTAACTGCAGTGAGATGATATCTCATTGTAGTTTTGATTTGCATTTCTCTGATGATCAATGATGTGGAACACCTTTTTATGTTCCTGTTTACAATTCATATGTCTTTTGAGAATTGTCTATTCAAATCTTTTGCCCATTTTTTGATGGGATTATTAGATTTTTCGCTATAAACCTAATAGTAAATAGTTGTTTGAGCTCCTTATATATTCTGGTTATTAATTCCTTGTCAGAGGGGTAGTTTGCAAATATTTTCTCCCATTCTGTGGATTGTTTCTTCACTTTGTTGGTTATATCCTTTGCTGTGCAGAAGCTTTTTAACTTATGATCCCATTTGTCCATGTTTGCTTTTTTGCCTGTGCTTGTGGGATATTACTCAAGAAGTCTTTGCCAGACTAGTCCCTAGAGATTTTCTCCCAATGTTTTCATTTAGTAGTTCCATAGTTTCAGAACTTATATTTTGGCCTTTAATCTATTTTGATTTGATTTTTGTATGTGGTGAGAGATAGGGGTCTAGTTTCATTCTTTAGTATATGGGTATCCAGTTTTCCCATCACCATTTATTGAAGAGACTGCCTTTTCCCCAGTGTATGTTCTTGGCAACTTTGTCAAAAATGAGTTCACTGTGGGTGTGTGGATTTGTTTCTGAGTTCTCTATTCTATTCCATTGGTCTGTGTGTCTGTTTTTATGCCCGACCATGCTGTTTTGGTTACCATAGCCCTGTAGTATAATTTGAAGTCAGGTAATATGATCCTACCAGTTTTGTTCTTTTTACTTAGGATAGCTTTGGCTATTCTGGGTCTTTTGTGGTTTCATATACATTTTAGGATTTTTTTTTCTATTTCTGTGAATAATGTCACTGGTATTTTGATAGGGATTGCATTGACTCTGTAGATTGCTTTGGATGGTGTGGATGTTTTAACAATATTGATTCTTCCAATCCATGAATTTGGAGTATTTTTCCTTTTTTTTTTTTTTTTTTTGGTGTCCTTTTCCATTTTGTTCATTGGTGTTTTATACTTTAATATAGGATTTTTTTAAAAGTATAATTTAGGAAGGATTATAAAATATCTGTGTAAAAGGCTTTTCTTTAGGGTTTGGTTGTATGTGTGTGTGTGTGTGTAAAGATGGGGGTAGAGAGGCTTTGGGTGTTTGCATATGTCTGTGAGAAAAACAGCTTTTTGGAGGTGGGGTGAGAAAAAGGAGAATTTTATTCAAAGAAATAAAAGTAGCATACAGCCTTTCAGAAACATGTAACGTGAAGCAAATGCACAACGGAAGAACATAGAACAGGAAAGCATTAGTCTTCAGCTTTACAGAGAAAAAGAATAATCTAAAACACATTTTTCAACCTTTATAGTTTCAGTGTTACATGGCTAGTTTATATTTAGATGATTTTCTGATTTTGAGACATTAACATTTTTGTTTATCATTTGTAGGTTTTTAGAACGACTGTTCGAGCGACATATAAAACAAAATAAACATTTGGAGGAGGTTTGTCTTTCCTTGTAACTTCATTAGAAAAATTCTAATGTAAAAATAATTTTATAGTTTTTTCATACCTTCAAACAATACATTAAAAGCAAGTGCTTTTTTTTCCCTTGAACTTTTTTGAGGGTGGTGGTGGAAGAAGTGAAAGGAAAAGTATTAATCCTGTGAGATTTGCAGCACTGCAGTCAAAATTTAATTTGACTCAATTAATGTAATTATTCTCATCTTTTCTTAATCCTAGGAAAAAATGCGCCACCTGCTGCATGTCCTGAAGGTAGACTTAGGCTGCACATTGGAGGAAAACTCGGTAAAGCAAAATGATGTTGATATGTTGAATTTATTTGATTTTAAAAAGGCTGGGAATTCAGAACCAAATGAATTAAAACATGAAAGTGAAGTAACTATTCAGCAGGAACGTCAAGAATACCAAAAGGCTTTGGATATGTTATCGTCTGCACCAAAAGATGAGAACGAGATATTCTCTTCACCAACTGAATTTTTCATGCCTCTTTATAAATCAAAGCATTCAGAAGGGGTTATAATTCAACAGGTGAATGATGAAACGAATCTTGAACCTTCAACTTTGGATGAAAATAATCCAAGTATTTCAGACAGTTTAACAGATCAGGAAACTTCTGTGAATGTCATTGAAGGTGACAGTGACCCTGAAAAGGTTGAGATTTCAAATGGATCATGCAGTCTTAACACATCACTCTCCCAGTCTGTTCAGTTCTCCAGTGTCAAAGGTGATAATAATCATGACATGGAATTATCAACTCTTAAAATCATGGAAATGAGCATTGAGGACTGCCCTTTGGATGTTTAATCTTCATTAATAAATACCTCAAATGGCCAGTAACTCAATACTACTTTTCTTCCTTTTTTAAAGTGTGTGTATAAGATTTCTGTGTTAGTTTTCTGTGCTGCAATAATAAGTTACCAGAAACCTAGTGGCCTAACATGCCACACGTTTATTTATCCCACCGTTTCTGCGGATCAGGAGTGTAGGCACAGCTTAGTTGGGTCCTCTGCCCTGGGTCTCACAAGGCTACCCCACAATCAAGGCAGTGACTAGGGCTGTGTTCTCATTTAGAGGCTTGTTGGCAGAATTATCTTCCTTGCAGCTGTAGATTTGAGGGCTTCGTTGTCTTGCTGACCAATGGCTAGAGGCTGCCTGTAGTTCTCTGCCACTTGGTGCTTTCCTTAGGGAAGCTATAACATGGCTACTTGCTTTTTTAAGGATATCAGGAAAACCAGAGAGATTCTGCTAACAAGATGGAGTCTTATATAATGTAACATCATCACAGGAGTGACTTTCTATCACCTTTGCCATGTTCTTTTGGGTAGAAGCAAGTCACAGGTCTTGCCCTGCCCACACTTAAGGGTTGGGAATATATACAAGGGTGTGAATGCCAGAACACAGCAATCACTGGGGTCATCTGAGGACCTGCTGGCCACAATTTCTAAAATCACTTTTCAGAGGAAACATATTTTACCCATGTTCTCAGAGGAACATTTTTACCCAGACATAAGCGGTTTTGTCGGCTATGGGAAATGGTTTGTGATCTGGTGTGGGTCTTGAAGCATTGGACCTTGTCTGCAGTATCTTTAATTTCATTTTTCTCACTTTCCTGCAATATCTACAGCCTCGAGGACCTTTCAGTTGTCAGTGACCCAGGGAATTCTGTCAGCTAGCTGAGATGTTGTCTCTTCTTGTGAGTGCAAACATTTAGTCAGACCTGTCTGAAGCCCTCCCCTCCCCTGTAGCTCATGAATGAGACCCTTACTATTAGAACATGGCCCAGAAGATTCATCTCTAATTATACCTTTTCAACTCTTTACAATAATATAATTGAATATTCATGTGCCCGTTATGTACAAAGTTTCATGCCTAGATACTGTGGAGGATAAAAACAACCCGTTTTGTTTTTATAAGCTATATTTTAATTTTATGTTTAAAAAAATGCAACCCAAGTATTCTTCTAAAAACTTAGCAGTGACTTCCAAGTATCCTGTTCTTTAACTCAGGCTTTTATCATCCTTTGGCCGTAGCAGTGTTTCCCAAAGGGTGGTACATACCCCTGGAGAGCTGAGAGTTGATTTTTAGTGGTATATGGATGACATGTCCATCTCATTCATGGGATGCTGACCATCACCACTGTCTTCAGGATTCAGATGCAGATACAACCTGCAAAGCACAATATGGTGGGACTGAGCACCCAACCCACTTCTCACCCCCACTGTCAGAATCCCCAACTCACCCTGCTGCAACCCTTCCTTGGCACACCTGCCCCTCAGCCCTCACCTCTGGACTTCTTCCCTTTAACCCTCTAAGCAACACCATCCCTCCCCTCTTGCAGTCCTCCTAAACCTCCTGAAATAACCTCAGCTCTATTCTTGGTTCCCAGCCTGGGTCTCCCAATCTGTTTGATCTTTACCCCTGTATTTGCTTCTTGAGCTATATTGTTCCTCAGCCCGAGGGTTCCTTTCTTCAGTCCCAAACTCACTCTTTCACAAACACCCTCTTCCCAGTCCCCATGAAACTACCCCAGACCTACTGGCCTGGCCCAAATTTTCCTTTCTTGGTTGTAGCTACCATTTGTCTTTCTGGAGGCATTCTCAGAAATTTTCTCCTGGCCGTTGTTCTCCAACACTTTGATCCGGGCCCCAGACCTGCCCTATTTGACATGTCCAGTCTTCTTCATGCTCTGACTCTGGGTACAGCTTCTTGTCTCTGGGGCCATGACCCATCCTAACTTGGATACCTATTAGGACAATTTGTTGTTATCCTTTAGTTTCCCTTTAAGTTTTAAAAGGTGAGTTAATTTAAATATTAAAAATGATTCTGAAAAAAGCAAACAACCCCATCAAAAAGTGGGCAAAGGATATGAACAAACACTTCTCAAAACACATTCATACAGCCAACAGACACATGAAAAAATGCTCATCATCACTCGCCATCAGAGAAATGCAAATCAAAACCACAATGAGATACCATCTCACACCAGTTACAATGGCAATCATTAAAAAATCAGGAAACAACAGGTGCTGGAGAGGATGTGGAGAAATAGGAACACTTTTACACTGTTGGTGGGACTGTAAACTAGTTCAACCATTGTGGAAGACGGTGTGGCGATTCCTCAAGGATCTAGAACTAGAAATACCATTTGACCCAGCCATCCCATTACTGGGTATATACCCAAAGGATTATAAATCATGCTGCTATAAAGATACATGCACACGTATGTTTATTGCGGCATTATTCACAATAGCAAAGACTTGGAATCAACCCATATGTCCATCAGTGACAGACTGGATTAAGAAAATGTGGCACATATACACCATGGAACACTATGCAGCCATAAAAAAGGATGAGTTTGTGTCCTTTGTAGGGACATGGATGCAGCTGGAAACCATCATTCTTAGCAAACTATCGCAAGAACAGAAAACCAAACACCGCATGTTCTCATTCATAGGTGGGAACTGAACAATGAGATCACTTGGACACAGGAAGG
Organism: Theropithecus gelada; assembly: GCF_003255815.1. Lineage (NCBI taxonomy): Eukaryota > Metazoa > Chordata > Mammalia > Primates > Cercopithecidae > Theropithecus > Theropithecus gelada. The sequence continues at coordinate 89,842,420 of NC_037675.1, forward strand.
GGAACATCACACACCGGGGCCTATTGTTGGGAGGGGACTGGGGGGAGAGATAGCATTAGGAGATATACCTAATGTAAATGACGAGTTAATGGGTACAGCACACCAACATGGCACATGTATACATATGTAACAAACCTGCACGTTGTGCACATGTACCCTAGAACTTAAAGTATAATAATAAAAAAAAAATGATTCTTGAATGTGGCAAAAGTATTATAGTATGAAGGTAGGATGTGAGTGGTAAGTTTGGGAAACAGCACTTAAACTTTCTAGCAGCATCTTTTTTTTTTTTTTTATCCCTAAGACATCTTGTTAACATCAAGCAACATCTTTATATCTTCCCCTTTTCCTTCTCACACAGCCCATCAACTGAAGCTGAGAGGCACGATGAATGGTAGTGTGCCTTCTCTGCCAGGTTGCCTGGGTTTGATTGCTTTTAAGCTGGATTTGATTCCTTTTAAGCTGACTTTGAGCTGGGTTACTGAGCTTGTATGTATTTTCTCGATCGGATGGGGGTAATTATAGAACCTTTATCATAGAGTGCAAGAATTAAATGAGCTTGCATGAGAATTAAATACAGGCTGCTTTTTTTTTTTTTCTTACTATTTATTTTTTATTTCAGTAGGATTTTGGGAACAGGTGATGTTTGGTTACATGAATTAAGTTCTTCAGAGGTGACTTCTGAGATTTTGGTGCACCCAGCACCTAAGCAGTGTGTACACTGTACCCAATGTGTAGTCTTTTATCCCTCACTCCCCTCCTACCCTTTACCCCCAGCCCCCAAAGTCCATTGTATTACTCTTATGCCTTTGCATCCTCATAGCTTATCTCCCACTTATGAGTGAGAACATACAATATTTGGTTTTCCATTCCTGAGTTACTTCACTTACAATAATGGTCTCCAATTCCATCTAGGTTGCTGCAAATGCCATTATTTCATTCCTTTTTATGGCTGAGTAGTATTCAATTGTGTGTATGTGTGTATATATATACACATCACATTTTATTTATCCATTCGTTGATCAATGGGCATTTGGGCTGGTTCCATATCTTTGCAGTTGTGAATTGTACTGCTATAAACATGCATGTACAAGTTACATTTTTTGTATAATGACTTCTTTTCCTCTGGGTAGATACCCAGGAGTGGGATTGCTGGATCAAATGGTAGATCTACATTTAGTTCTTTTTTTTTTTTTTTTAACCTTGTTTTATCATGTTTTATTTTATTGTACTTTGCAGATACTGCAGTTTTACAAATTGAAGGTTTGTGGCAACCCTGCATCCTTGGAGCAAATCTGTCAGCACCATTTTTCCAACAGTACATGCTCACTTTGTGTCTCTGTATCACATTTTGGTAATGCTTGCAATATTTCAAACTTTTTATTATTTTTTTTATTTTTTATTATACTTAAGTTCTAGGGTACATGTGCACAACGTGCAGGTTTGTTACATATGTATACATGTGCCATGTTGGTGTGCTGTACCCATTAACTCGTCATTTACACTAGGTATATCTCCTAATGCTCTCTCTCCCCCCAGTCCCCTCCCAACAATAGGCCCCGGTGTGTGATATTCCCCTTCCTGTGTCCAAGTGTTCTCATTGTTCAGTTCCCACCTATGAGTGAGAACATGCGGTGTTTGGTTTTCTGTTCTTGCGATAGTTTGCTAAGAATGATGGTTTCCAGCTGCATCCATGTCCCTACAAAGGACACAAACTCATCCTTTTTTATGGCTGCATAGTATTCCATGGTGTATATGTGCCACAATTTCTTAATCCAGTCTGTCACTGATGGACATTTGGGTTGGTTCCAAGTCTTTGCTATTGTGAATAGTGCCACAATAAACATACGTGTGCAAGTGTCTTTATAGCAGCATGATTTATAATCCTTTGGGTATATACCCAGTAATGGGATGGCTGGGTCAAATGGTATTTCTAGTTCTAGATCCTTGAGGAATCGCCACACCGTCTTCCACAATGGTTGAACTAGTTTACAGTCCCACCAACAGTGTAAAAGTGTTCCTATTTCTCCACATCCTCTCCAGCACCTGTTGTTTCCTGACTTTGTAATGATCTCCATTCTAACTGGTATGAGATGGTATCTCATTGTGGTTTTGATTTGCATTTCTCTGATGGCTAGCGATGATGAGCATTTTTTCATGTGTCTGTTGGCTGCATAAATGTCTTCTTTTGAGAAGTGTCTGCTCATATACTTTGTCCACTTTTTGATGGGGCTTTTTTTTTCTTGTAAATTTGTTTGAGTTCTTTGTAGGTTCTGGATATTAGCCCTTTGTCAGATGAGTAGATTGCAAAAATTTTCTCATTTGCCTGTTGACTCTGATGGTAGTTTCTTTTGCTGTGCAGAAGCTCTTTAGTTTAATTCGATCCCATTTGTCAATTTTGGCTTTTGTTGCCATTGCTTTTGGTGTTTTAGACATGAAGTCCTTGCCCATGCCTATGTCCTGAATGGTATTGCCTAGGTTTTCTTCAGGGTTTTTATGGTTTTAAGTCTAACATTTAAGTCTCTAATCTATCTTGAATTAATTTTTGTATAAGGTGTAAGGAAGGGATCCAGTTTCAGCTTTCTACTTATGGCTAGCCAGTTTTCCCAGCACCATTTATTAAATAGGGAATCCTTTCCCCATTGCTTGTTTTTGTCAGGTTTGTCAAAGATCAGATGGTTGTAGATGTGTGGTATTATTTCTGAGGGCTCTGTTCTGTTCCATTGGTCTATATCTCTGTTTTGGTACCAGTACCATGCTGTTTTGGATACTGTAGCCTTGTAGTATGGTTTGAAGTCAGGTAGCGTGATGCCTCCAGCTTTGTTCTTTTGACTTAGGATTGTCTTGGCAATGCGGGCTCTTTTTTGGTTCCATATGAACTTTAAAGTAGTTTTTTCCATTTCTGTGAAGAAAGCCATTGGTAGCTTAATGGGGATGGCATTGAATCTATAAATAACCTTGGGCAGTATGGCCATTATCACGATATTGATTCTTCCTATCCATGAGCATGGAATGTTCTCCCATTTGTTTGTGTCCTCTTTTATTTCATTGAGCAGTGGTTTGTAGTTCTCCTTGAAGAGGTCCTTCACATCCCTTGTAAGTTGGATTCCTAGGTATTTTATTCTCTTTGAAGCAATTGTGAATGGGAGTTCAGTCATCATTTGGCTGTCTGTTATTGGTATATAAGAATGCTAGTGATTTTTGCACATTGATTTTGTATTCTGAGACTTTGCTGAAGTTGCTTATCATCTTAAGGAGATTTTGGGCAGAGACGACGGGGTTTTCTAAACATACAATTATGTCATCTGCAAACAGAGACAATTTGACTTCCTCTTTTCCTAATTGAATACCCTTTATTTCTTTCTCTTGCCTGATTGCCCTGGCCAGAACTTCCAACACTATGTTGAATAGGAGTGGTGAGAGAGGGCATCCCTGTCTTGTGCTAGTTTTCAAAGGGAATGCTTCCAGTTTTTGCCCATTCAGTATGATATTGGCTGTGGGTTTGTCATAAATAACTCTTATTGTTTTGAGATATGTTCCATCAATACCGAATTTATTGAGCGTTTTTATCACGAATGGCTGTTGAATTTTGTCAAAGGCCTTTTCTGCATCTGTTGAGATACTCATGTGGTTTTTGTCTTTGGTTCTGTTTATATGCTGGATTACATTTATTGATTTGCATATGTTGAACCAGCCTTACGTCCCAGGGATGAAGCCCACTTGATCATGGTGGATAAGCTTTTTGATGTGCTGCTGGATTCAGTTTACCAGTATTTTATTGAGGATTTTGGCATCGATGTTCATCGGGGATATTGGTCTAAAATTCTCTTTTTTTGTTGTATCTTTGCCAGGCTTTGGTATCAGGATGAAATTGGCCTCATAAAATGAGTTAGGGAAGATTCTCTCTTTTTCTGTTGTTTGAAATAATTTCAGAAGGAATGATACCAGCTCCTCCTTGTACCTCTGGTAGAATTCGGCTGTGAACCCGTCTGGTCTGGACTTTTTTTGGTTGGTAGGCTATTAATTATTGCCTCAATTTCAGAGCCTGTTATTGATTCAACTTCTTCCTGGTTTAGTCTTGGGAGAGTGTGTGTGTCCAGGAATGTATCCATTTCTTCTAGGTTTTCTAGTTTATTTTCGTAGAGGTGTTTATAGTATTCTCTGATGGTAGTTTGTATTTCTGTGGGGTCAGTGGTGATATCCCCTTTATCATTTTTTAATCATGTCTATTTGATTCTTCTCTCTTCTCTTCTTTATTAGTCTTGCTAGCAGTCTATCAATTTTGTTGATCTTTTCAAGAAACCAGCTCCTGGATTCATTGATTTTTTTGAAGGGTTTTTTGTGTCTCTGTCTCCTTCAGTTCTGCTCTGATCTTAGTTATTTCTTGCCTTCTGCTAGCTTTTGATTGTGTTTGCTATTGCTTCTCTAGTTCTTTTAATTGTGATGTTAGGGTGTCAATTTGAGATCTTTCCTGCTTTCGCTTGTGGGCATTTAGTGCTATAAATTTCCGTCTATACACTGCTTTAAATGTGTCCCAGAGATCCTGGTATGTTGTATCTTTGTTCTCATTGGTTTCAAAGAACATCTTTATTTCTGCCTTCATTTCGTTATGTACCCAGTAGTCATTCGGGAGCAGGTTGTTCAGTTTCCATGTAGTTGAGCGGTTTTGATTGAGTTTCTTAGTCCTGAGTTCTAGTTTGATTGCACTGTGGTCTGAGAGACAGTTTGTTATAATTTCTGTTGTTTTACATTTGCTGAGGAGTGCTTTACTTCCAACTATGTGGTCAATTTTGGAATAAGTGCCATGTGGTGCTAAGAAGAATGTATATTCTGTTGATTTGGGGTGGAGAGTTCTGTAGATGTCTATTAGGTCTACTTGGTGCAGAGTTGAGTTCAATTCCTAGATATTCTTGTTGACTTTCTGTCTCGTTGATCTGTCTAATGTTGACGGTGGGGTGTTAAAGTCTTGCATTATTATTGTGTGGGAGTCTAAGTCTCTTTGTAAGTCTCTAAGGACTTGTTTTATGAATCTAGGTGCTCCTGTATTGGGTGCATATATAGTTAGGATAGTTAGCTCTTCTTGTTGAATTGATCCCTTTACCATTATGTAACGGCCTTCTTTGTCTCTTTTGATCTTTGTTGGTTTAAAGTCTGTTTTATCAGAGACTAGGATTGCAACCCCTGCCTTTTTTTGTTTTCCATTTGCTTGGTAGGTCTTCCTCTATCCCTTTATTTTGAGCCTATGTGTGTCTCTGCACGTGAGATGGGTCTCCTGGATGCAGCAAACTGATGGGTCTTGACTCTTTTCCAATTTGCCAGCCTGTTTCTTTTAATTGGAGCATTTAGCCTATTTACATTTAAGGTTAATATTGTTATGTGTGAACTTGATCCTGTCATTATGATGTTAGCTGGTTATTTTGCTCATTAGTTGATGCGGTTTCTTCCTAGCATCGATGGTCTTTAGATTTTGGCATGTTTTTGCAGTGGCTGGTACCAGTTGTTCCTTTCCATGTTTAGTGCTTCCTTCAGGAGCTGTTGTAGGGCAGGCCTGGTGGTGACACAGTCTCTCAGCATTTGCTTGTCTGTAAAGGATTTTATTTCTCCTTTACTTATGAAACTTAGTTTGGCTGGATATGAAATTCTGGGTTGAAAATTCTGTTCTTTAAGAATATTGAATATTGGCCCCCACTCTCTTCTGGCTTGTAGAGTTTCTGCCGAGAGATCTGCTGTTAGTCTGATGGGCTTCCCTTTGGGGGTAACCCGACCTTTCTCTCTGGCTGCCCTTAACATTTTTGCCTTCATTTCAACTTTGGTGAATCTGACAATTATGTGTCTTGGAGTTGCTCTTCTCGAGGAGTATCTTTGTGGCGTTCTCTGTATTTCCTGAATTTGAATGTTGGCCTGCCTTTCTAGGTTGGGGAAGTTCTCCTGGATAATGTCCACAGAGTGTTTTCCAACTTGATTCCATTCTCCCTGTCACTTTCAGGTACACTAATCAGATGTAGATTTGGTTTTTTCACATAGTCCCATATTTCTTGGAGGCTTTGTTCATTTCTTGTTATTCTTTTTTCTCTAAACTTCTCTTCTCGCTTCGTTTCATTCATTTGACCTTCAATCACTGATACCCTTTCTTCCAGTTGATTGAGTTGGTTACTGAAGCTTGTGCATTTGTTATGTAGTTCTCGTGTCATGGTTTTCATCTCTATCAATTTGTTTAAGGACTTCTCTGCATTGGTTATTCTAGTTAGCCATTCGTCAAATCTTTTTTCAAGGTTTTTAGTTTCTTTGCGCTGGTTTCGTAATTCCTCCTTTAGCTTGGAGAAGTTTGATTGAAGTCTTTTTCTCTCAACTCGTCAAAGTCATTCTCCGTCCAGCTTTGTTCCCTTGCTGGCGAGGAGCTGCATTCCTTTGGAGGGGGAGAGGTGCTCTGATTTTTAGAATTTCCAGCTTTTATGTACTGCTTTTTCCCCATCTTTGTGGTTTTATCTACATTTGGTCTTTGATGATGGTGATGTACAGATGAGGTTTTGGTGTGGATGTCCTTTCTGTTTGTTATTTTTCCTTCTAATAGTCAGGACCCTCAGCTGCAGGTCTGCTGGAGTGTACTAGCGGTCCACTCCAGACCCTGTTTGCCTTGGTATCAGTAGCAGAGGCTGCAGAAGAGTGAATATTGCTGAACAGCAAATATTTCTGTCTGATCGTTCCTCTGGAAGCTTCGTCTCAGAGGTGTACCAGCTGTGTGAGGTGTGAGGTGTCAGTCTGCCCCTAGTGGGGGATGTCTCCCAATTAGGTTACTCGGGGATCAGGGACCCACTTTAGCAAACAGTCTGTCCGTTCTCAGATCTCAGACTCCGTGCTGGGAAAACCACTACTCTCTTCAAAACTGTCAGAGAGGGATATTTACATCTGGAGAGGTTTCTGCTGCCTTTTGTTTGGCTATGCCCTGTCCCCAGAGGTGGAGTCTACAGAGGCAGGCAGGCCTCCTTGAGCTGTGGTGAGCTCCACCCAGTTCTAGCTTCCCGGCCGCTTTGTTTACCTACTTAAGCCTCAGCAATGGCGGGCGCCCCTCCCCCAGCCTCGCTGCTGCCTTACAGTTAGATCTTAGACTGCTGTGCTAGCAATGATGGAGGCTCCATGGGCCTGGGACCCTCCGAGCCAGGTGCAGGATATAAGCTCCTGGTGTGCTGTTTGCTAAGGTCCTTGGTAAAGCACAGTATTATAGTGGGAGTGACCCAATTTTCCAGGTGTTGTGTGTCATGGTTTCCCTTGGCTAGGAAAGGGAATTCCCTTCCCCCTTGTGCTTCCAGGGTAAGGCGATGCCTCACCCTGCTTCGGCTCTCGCTCATTGGGCTGCACCCACTGTCCTGCACCCACTGTCCAACACGCCCCAGTGAGATGAACCTGGTACCTCAGTTGGAAATGCAGAAATCACCAGTCTTCTGTGTCGCTCACACTGGGAGCTGGAGGCTGGAGCTGTTCCTATTCGGCCATCTTGGTGCGGATCCTACCTTTAGTTCTTGAAGGAATCTCCACACTGTTTTCCATAGTGGTTGCAGTAGTTTACATTCCCACTAACAGTGTAAAAGTGTTCCCTTTTCACCACATCCACACCCATATCCACTATTTTTTAAATTTTCTGATTATGGCCATTCTTAGAGGAGTAAGGTGGTATCGCATTGTGGTTTCGATTTGCATTTCCTTGATAATAAGTGATGTTGAACATTTTTTCATATGTTTGTTGGCCATTTGTGTATCTTCTTTTGAGAATTGTCTATTCATGTCCTTAGCCCACTGTTGATGGGATTGAGAGGTGACAACGTGCTAGCAGCCCTCGCTCTCGGCGCCTCCTCGGCCTCAGCATCCACTCTGGCAGCACTTGAGGAGCCTTTCAGCCTGCCACGGCACTGTGGGAGCCCCTCTCTGGGCTGGCTGAGGCCGGAGCCACCTCCCTCTGCTTGCCGGGAGTTGTGGAGGGAGAGGCATGGGTGGGAACCCAGGCTGGGCGCAGCGCTCCCAGGCCAGTGCGAGTTCCCACGGGCACGGGCAGGGGTTCCGCGCAGGCGCGGGTTCAGCTGGGCACACGGAGCGGCCAGCTGGCGCCTTAGGCCCAGAGTAGTGAGGGGCTTAGCACCCTGGCCAGCAGCTGTGGAGGTTGCGCCAGGTCCCCCAGCAATGCTGGCCGCTGGCACCACTCTCAAATTCTCACTGGGCCTTAGCTTCCTACCCGCCAGGCAGGACTCGGGACCTGCAGCCCGCCATGTCTGAGCTCCTCCCCCTGCAGTGGGCTCCTGCACAGCCTGAGCCTCCCTGACAGGTGCCCCCCCTGCTCCATGGGACCTCATCCCTTGGACATCCCAAGTGCTGAGGAGCACAGGTGCCGCTCGGGACTGGCGGGCAGCTCAGCCTGCAGCCCTGGTGCAGGATCCACTGGGTGACGCCAGCTGGGCTCCTAAACTGGATGGGGACTTGGAGAACTTTTATATCTAGCTGGAGGATCATATGTGCACCAATCAGCACTCTGTATCTAGCTCAGGGTTTGTGAATACACCAATTGGTACTCTGTATCTAGCTAACTCTGTAGCTAACTAGCACTCTGTGACTCTGTGTCTAGCTCAAGGATTGTAAGCGCACCAATCAGCACTCTGTCAAAATGGACCAATCAGCTCTCTGTAAAATAGACCAATCAGCTGTCTGTAAAATGGACCAATCAGGAGGGTGTGGGTGGGGCCAGATAAGGGAATAAAAGCAGGCTGCCGGAGCTAGCAGTGGCAACCCGCTCAGATGCGCTACCAGATGGTGGATGCTTTATTCTTTCAGTCTTTGCAGTAAATCTTGCTGCTGCTCACTCTTTGGGTCCATGCTGCCTTTATGAGCTGTAACTCTCACAGCGAAGGTCTGCATCTTCATTCCTGAAGCCAGCGAGACCAGGAACCTGCCAGGAAGAACAAACAACTCTGGACGCGCTGCCTTTAAGAGCTGTAATACTCACCATGAAGGTCTGCAGCTTCACTCCTGACAGCGAGACCATGAACCCACCAGAAGGAAGAAGCTCCAGACACATCTGAATGTCTGAAGGAACAAACTCTGGACACACCATCTTTAAGAACTGTAACACCACGAGGGTCCGCGGCTTCATTATTGAAGAACTCACCAATTCCAGACACAGGATTGTTTTTTTTTTTTTTCTTGCTGATTTGTTTGAGTTCCTTGTATATTCTGGATATTAGTCCTTTGTCAGATGTATAGATTGCAAAGATTTTCTCCCACTCTGTGGGTTGTCTGTTTACTGATGATGTCTTTTGCTGTGCAGAAGCATTTTAGTTTACCTAAGTCCCATCTGTTTATCTGTTTTTTTTGCATTTGCTTTTGGGTTCTTGGTCATGAACACTTTGCCTAAGCCAGTGTCTACAAGGGTTTTTCCAATGTTATCTTCTAGGATTTTTATAGTTTAAGGTCTTAGATTTAAGTCTCTGATCCATCTTGAGTTGATTTTTCTATAAGGTGAGAGATGAGGATCGAGTTTCATTCTTCTACATGTGACTTGCCAATTGTCCCAGTACCATTTGTTGAATAGCTTTGTTGACTGCAAGTATTTGGCTTCATTTCTGGGTTCTCTATTGCATTCCTTTGGTATATATGCCTTTTTTTTTTTTTTTTTTTTTTTTTGGCACAGTCTCACTCTGTCACCCAGGCTGGAGTGCAGTGGCACGATCTGGGCTCACTGCAAATTCTGCCTCCTGGGATCAAGCGATTCTTCTACCTCACAGCCTCCCAGTAGCTGGGATTACAGGTGCCTGCCATCATGCCCAGTTAATTTTTGTAGTTTTAATTTTGTAGTTTCTAGTTTTAGTAGAGACGGGTTTCACCATGTTGGCCAGGCTGGTCTCAAACTCCAGCATAGAAGGTATGTCCGTTTTATGCTGATTTTGCTGAGGGTTTTAATCATAAAAGGATGCTGGATTTTGTCAAATGCTTTTTCTGGTCTATTCAGATGATCATGTGATGTTTGTTTTTAATTCTGTTTATGTGGTATATCACATTTATTGATTTTCAGATGTTAAACCGTGCCCGCAGCCCTGGTATGAAACCCACTTGATCTGATGGATTATCTTTTTGATATGCTGTTGGATTTGGTTAGCTAGGATTTTGTTGAGGATTTTTGCATCTGTGTTCATCAGGGATATTGGTCCATAGTTTTGTTTTTTTGATATGTCCTTTCCTGGTTTTGGTATTAGGGTGATACTGGCCTCATAGAATGATTTAGGGAGGATTCCCTCTTTATCTTTCGGAATAGTGTCACTAGGATTTGTACCAATTCTTCTTTGAATGTGTGATAGAATTCAGGTGTGAATTCACCTGGTCCTGGACTTTTTTTTTTTTTTTTGGTCGGTATTTTTTTTTTTTTTTTTTTGAGACAGAGTCTTGCTCTGTCACCGAGGCTGGAGTGCAGTGGCACGATCTCGGCTCACTGCTGCAACCTCCACTTCTTGGGTTCAAGCGACTCTCCTGCCTCAGCCTCCCAAGTAGCTGGGATTATAGGTGCCCACCACTGCGCAAGGCTAATTTTTGTATTTTTAGTAGAGACAGCGTTTCACCATGTTGACCAGGCTGGTCTCTTGAACTCCTGACCTCGTAATCCACCCGCGTCAACCTTCCAAAGTGCTGGGATTACAGGCGTGAGCCACTGCGCCCAGCCTATTTTTGTTGGTAATTTTTAAATTACCATTTCAATCTTACTGCTTGTTATTGGTCCATTCAGAGTTTCTATTTCTTCCTGTTTAATCTAGGAGGGTTGTATATTTCCAGGAATGTATCCATCTCCTCTAGGTTTTTTAGTTTATGCATGTAAAGCTGTTCATAGTAGCCTGGAATCATCTTTTTTGTTTCTGTGGTATCGGTTGTAATATGTCCTGCTTGTTTCTAATTGAGTTTCTTTGGATCTTCTCTCTCATTTTCTTGGTTAATCTCACTAATGGTCTATCAATTTCATTTATCTTTTCAAAGAACCAGCTTTTTGTTTCATTTATCTTTTATATTGTGGTTTTTTTTGGGGGGTTTCAATTTCATTTAATTCTGCTCTGGTCTTGGTTATTTCTTTACTTCTACTGGGTTTGGGTTTGATTGTTTCTCTAACTCCTTGAGGTGTGACCTTAGATTGTCTGTCTGTGCTCTTTCAGAGTTTTTGATGTAGGCATTTAATGCTATGAACTTTACTCTTAGTTCTGCCTTTGCTGTATTCCAGAGGTTTTGATAGTTTTTGTCACTATTATCATTCAGTTCAAATAATTTTTTAAATTTCCATCTTGATTTCATTGTTGACTCAATGATCATTCAGGAGCAGGTTACTGAATTTCCATCTATTGGCATGGTTTTGAGGGTTCCTTTTGGAGTTGATTTTTAATTTTATTCTACTGTGGTCTGTGAGAGTACTTGATATGATTTTTATTTTTAAAAATGTATTGAGACTTGTTTTGTGTCCTGTCATATATGGTCTATCTTGGAGAATGTTTCACGTGCTGATTAACAGAACGTATACTCTGCAGTTTTTGGGTAGAATGTTCTGTAAATATCTGTTAAGTCCATTTGTTCTAGGGTATAGTTTAAGTCCATTGTTTCTTTGTTGACTTTCCATCTTGATGACCTGTCCAGTGCTATCAGTGGAGTAATGAAGTCCCCCACTATTATTGTGTTGCCATTTATCTTATTTCTTAGATCTAGTAGTAATTGTTTTATAAATTTGGGAGCTCCAGTGTGAGGTGCATATATACATTTAGGATTGTGATATTTTCCTGCTGGACTAGTCCTTTTATCATCATATAATGCCCCTCTTTGTCATTTTTAACTGCTGTTGATTTAAAGTTTGTGTGATATAAGAATAGCTACTCCTGCTTGCTTTTGTTGTCCATTTGCATGGAAAGATATTCCATGGGTAACAAATATCCCATTGGTATTTTGTTAGTAACTTTTTAATTACCATTTCAATCTTGCTGCTTGTTATTGGGCTGTTCAGAGTTTCTGTTTCTTCCTGGCTTAATCTAGGAGGGTTGGATATTTCCAGGAATTTATCCATCTCCTCTAGGTTTTCTAGCTATTCCATTCAAGATATTCCATCCTAATGGACACCAAAAACAAGCAGGAGTTAGCTATTCCACCCCTTTACCTCAGTTTATGTGAGTCTTTATGTGTCAGGTGGGTCTCTTGAAGATAGAATATACTTGGTTGATGAAGTTGTATCCATTCTACCATTTCGTATCTTTTAGGTGGAGCATTTAGGCCATTTAAATTCAATGTTAGTATTGAGATGTGAGGTACTATTCTATTCATCATACTATTTGTTGCCTGAATACCTTAGTGTTTTTTTTTTTTTTCATTGTGTTACAGTGAAAAATTATAGGTCCTGTGAGATTTATGCTTTAAGGATATCCTATTTTGATGATTTCGAGGATTTACAATTTAGAGCTCCCCTTTTAGCAGTTCTTTTTTTTTTTTCTTTCTGATATGGAGTCTTGCTCAGTTGCCCAGGCTGGAGTGCAGTGGCACGATCTCAGCTCACTGCAAGCCCCGCCTCCTGGGTTCACATGATTCTCCTGCCTCAGCCTCCCGAGTAGCTGGGACTACAGGTGTCTGCCACCACACCCGGCTAATTTTTTTTTGTATTTTTAGTAGAGACCAGGTTTCACCATGTTAGCCAGGATGGTCTCAATCTCCTGACCTCGTGATCCACCTGCCTCAGTCTCCCAAAGTGCTGGGATTACAGGTGTGAGCCACTGCGCCCGGTCTTTAGTAGTTCTTTTAGTGCTGGCTTGGTAGTGGCAAATTCTCTCAACATTTGTTTGTCTGAAGAAGACTGTATGTTTCCTTCATTTATGAAGCTTAATTTTGCTGGATACAAAATTCTTGGCTGATAATTGCTTTGTTTAAGGAAGTTAAATATAGAACCCCAGTCCCTTTTAGCTTGTAGGGTTTCTGCTGAGAAATCTGCTATTAATCTGATAGGTTTTCTTTCATAGGTTACCTGATGCTTTTGCCTCATAGCTCCTAAGAGTCTTTCCTTTTTCTTGACTTTAGATAACCTGATGACTGTGTGCCCAGGCAATGATCTTTTTGTGATGAATTTCCCAGGTGTTCTTTGAATTTCTTGTATTTGGATGTCTAGATCTCTAGCAGAGCTGAGAAAGTTTTCTTCAATTATTCCCTCAGATATGTTTTCCAAACTTTTAGGTTTCTCTTCTTCCTCAGGAACACCCATTATTCTTAGGTTTGGTGATTTAACATAATCCCAAACTTCTTGGAGGTTTTGATCATTTTTTTAAAATTCCTTTTTGTCTTTGTCAGATTGGGTTAATTTGAAAGCCTTGTCTTTGAGCTGTGAAGTTCCTTTCTTCCACTTGTTCAGTTCTGTTGCTGAGATCTTCCAATGCATTTTGCATTTCTCTAAGTGTGTTCTTCATTTCTAGAAGTTGTGCTTTTTGTTTTGTTTTGAGATGGAGATTCACTCTTGTCACCAGGGCTGGAGTGCAATCGCAAAATCTTGGCTACCTGCAACCTCTGCCTCCCAGGTTCAAGCGATTCTCCTATCTCAGCCTCCCGAGTAGCTGGGATTACAGGTGTCTGCCACCACACCTGGCTAATTTTTGTATTTTTAGTAGAGACAGGGTTCACCACGTTGGCCAGGCTGGTTTTGAACTCCTGACCTCAGGTGATCCACCTGCCTCAGCCTCCCAAACTGCTGGGATTGCAGGCGTGAGCCACCATGCCCAGCCATGATTGTTTTTTACTTATGCTGTTTCACTGGAGATTTTTCCATTCTTATCCTATATCTTTTTTTTTTCTTTGAGAAGGAGTCTTGCTCTGTCACCCAGGCTGGAGTGCAGTGGCACAATCTCGGCTCACTGCAACCTCCGCCTCCCCAGATTTAAGCAATTCTCCTGCCTCAGCCTCCCCAGTAGCTGGGACTACAGGTGCCCACCACCATGCCCAGCTAATTTTTGTATTTTTAGTAGAGACAGGGTTTTGCCATGTTGGCCAGGCTGGTCTTGATCTCCTGACCTCAAGTGATCCACCTGCCTCGGCCTCCTAAAGTGTTGGGATTACAGGTGTGAGCCACCACACCCGGCCCTATATCATTTTTTATATTTCTTTAAGTTAGACTTCATCTCTTTCTCTGGTGCCTCCTTGATTGACTTAATAGTTGATCTTCTGAATTCTTCTTTCTGGCAATTCAGAGATTTTATCTTGGTTTGGATCCACTGTTGGTGAGCTAGTGTGATCTTTTGGGGTGTTAAAAAACCTTGTTTTGTCATATTATCAGAATTGTTTTTCTGGTTCCTTCTCATTTGGGTAGAGTATGTGAGGGAAGATCTAGGACTCAAGGGCTGCTGTTCAGATTCTTTTGTACCACGGGTTGCTCCTTTGATGTGATGCTCTCCCCTTTTCCCTAAGGATGGTGCGTCCTGAGAGCCAAACTGCAGTGATTGTTATTTCTCTTCTAGATCTAGTCACCCAGCAGAGCTACTGGGCTCTGGGCTGATGCTGGGGAGTGTCTGCATTTTAAAAGTCCTGAGATGTGATTCATCTTCAGGTCTTTCAGCCATGGATACCAGCACCTGCTCAAGTGGAGGTAACAGGAGAGTGAAGTGGACCCTGTGAGAGTCCTTGGTTGTATTTTTGTTAAGTGCCCTGGTTTTGTGTTGGTTGGCCTTTACTTTCTGTAAAGTTTCCCCATAAAACACTGACCAGTTTAACTTCAGTCGCTTTCTGAGTCTGAGCCACTGCCCGACAGGAGTGAGAATTTATTCTCTGATCTCACCAGCAGGGTGCAGTAGGGAGAAAAGTTGCCCTATAATTTCTTGGAGTACAGAACACATATAGATATGGTTTGGTTCTGTACCGCTGCTTACCTTTCAGGGCTCCTGTGGTTTGAGTAAGCTTCGGGGGCACAAACTAAAAGTTAACACCAAGAGTATTGCTTGCATGGGTAAATATTACTGAAAGTCAACATACAAGTGAACTTTTAGAGCGTATTTTTTATTTGGGAACTACCTGAAATACACAGAAAACTATGCCACCACTTTAACAATCCAAGGACTTCGAATGTTTTCTAAAATCCTATCTACCCAAGTATCCCCAAAACATGCAAACTTTGATCTGAATTTCCTAACGTTTCCTCATTTTTCGTTTATGTTTGTTTTGTTTTTTTGAGACAGAGTCTTACTCTGTTGCCCAGGCTGGAGTGCAGAGGCAAGATCTCAGCTCACTGCAACCTCTGCCTCCCAGGTTCAAGCAATTCTCCTGCCTCCACCTCCCTGAGTAGCTGGGATTACAGACACATGCCACCATGCCCAGCTAAGTTTTGTATTTTTAGTAGAGATGGGGTTTCACCATGTTGGCCAGGCTGGTCTCTAACTCCCGACATCGTGATCCACCCGCCTCGGCCTTGGCCTCCCAAGGTGCTGGGATTATAGGGGTGAGGCACCACGACCGGCTGTCCTCATTTTTCTATAAATAATTTTAGATAGTAGGGTAAATGGAGCTCTTATCTACAGGAATTTGAAAAGCTCATATTGAGAAATGCAGCTATTCCTCTACTTTTGAAATGTCTATCCCTCAGCTCAAAAGAAAGCCCCCTGCAATTTAGATTCTTAAAAAAAAAAATTAAACCGGAAAGGGATAGTTCTAGCTTGTTCCACATGAAATCTTGCTGATAAGCAAGCTCAACTACATTTCCACCCAAAAGAGTTCCTTTAAAAAGTCTGACTTACAGCCAGGCACAGTGGCTCATGCCTGTAATCCCAACACTTTGGGAGGCCAAGGCGGGTGGATCCCCTGAGATCAGGAGTTTGAGACGAGCCTGGCCAACATGGTGAAACCCCATCTCTACTAAAAATAAAAAATTAGCCGAGCGTAATGGTGCACATCTGTAATCCCAGCTACTTGGGAGGCCAAGGCAGGAGACTCGCTTGAACCCGGAAGGCAGAGGTTGCAGTGAGCCAAGATCGTGCCATTGCACTCCAGCCTGGGCCACGGAGCAAAACTCCGTCTCCAAAAAAAAAACAAAAAACAAAAAAAAGTCTTACTTACAATAGTAATTCCTGTTTCCATTTGTTCATGCAAATCTCAAACAATAAACCTGCTCTTGTCAAGTTGCAGCTAATCTCCAGTTTATTTTACTGTACATAGTTGTATATTTAAATTTTCTTAATATTGTGAACATTAACATCTCAACCCATCTGAAATGACTACTGTCTTCTGATGGTGAGAGCTTCACAGAAAAGCTGGCCACGTCATGCTGTCATCACTCAGTCCCACACCACCACAGTCTCCTCCCTCCTGTGTTTCTGACTAGACAGTGCTTTCTGGACTTTTCTAAGGAAGCACAGGCCCAGCTTCTAATTCGGCCAAAGGGTTTTAAAGACTAAATTCTAGCATTTTCTGAATGCTTCATAGATGTTCCAGAAGACATTAATAATAAATGACTACAATAAGCATTCCAAATGATATTCTAAAATGAGTACTTTCTGGCCGGACACAGTGACTCACGCCTATAATCCCAGCACTTTGGGAGGCCGAGGCAGACAGATCACTTGAGGTCAGGTGTTGGAGACCAGCCTGGCCAACGTGGTGAAACCCCGTCTCCATTAAAAATACAAAAATTAGCCCGGCATAGTGGTGCATGCCTGTAATCCCAGCTACTCAGGGGCTGAGGCAGGAGAATGGCTCGAACCCAGGAGGCAGAGGTTGCAGTGAGCCGAGATTGTGCCACTGCACTGTAGCCTGGGCAACAGAGCAAGGCTCCATCTCAAAAATAAAAAATAAAATGAGTACTTTCTGTGCTCAAAACTATCAGCTAAACTATTTCATCAAAAGACCCCACTAATCAGGAAAACTGATGCCAAAGATACCAAAATTGATCAGTGGAAAACACTGGTTTATAACTCGACGCTTTGTAGAAGTGCACATTTTGATAATTTGTATTAAAGACACTAAGATACATGAAGCACTGTGTAAGTTTGGCAGACATTAATATACTAATTTCAGAGGCAGTAAACCTATGAACCCTCAATGTTCTAGTTTGCTCTTGAAAATCACACTATTTCAAAGCTTAGTAATGTGGATAGATTTTTATTCAGAAATCCTTTCATATTCACTAACTGCAATTAAATGTTTAAAATTACATGGCTCTTAGGAACGATGTCAAACGTGCAACATTTTAAGAGTGATAGATTTAAACAGTAATTTTGCCCTCAGAAGTTTACTTATCAAATTATTACAACAGAAACACAAATAGACCATATATTACTCTTTAATTAGATTTGTTTTACAATATGTTCTTGTCAATGAGCTACGTCAAACTGTTTAAACCTGATAGAAAAGCATTTTCACAAAAACGTACCATGGAGAGGGAGGGGGAAGGGAAGAAGCACTTTTTCTAGAGATGGGAAATAGTCCCAGTAAAAAATTCTTACTCCTTTCTTCTAAGGAGCTCGTTCTGAATATTTTCACTTAGTTCTATTGTTCTTTAAACAGGACTTTAAAAAGAATTTTGTATTTACAAAATTTA
Organism: Theropithecus gelada; assembly: GCF_003255815.1. Classification (NCBI taxonomy): domain Eukaryota; kingdom Metazoa; phylum Chordata; class Mammalia; order Primates; family Cercopithecidae; genus Theropithecus; species Theropithecus gelada. The sequence continues at coordinate 89,859,980 of NC_037675.1, forward strand.
CATTTTGTTGCTACAAAATGTAATTTACGTTGTAAAATAAAAATGTAAAATTTTAATTTTGTTCCTACATGAGAAGTGTGCATACTTTCAATTAGTTTTCATTAATATCTTCTGAGTTTCCTCTTAGGTGGTTGGTTTCTGAGTAAGGCAGGGTTAGGCTGGTGCACACACTATTTAGGAAGTCCTGTCTCGTGGCTGACAACATACTTGTAGTGCTCAAAGAAGTGAGTTAAGGAGTGACATGGGAATCAAAATGATGCCTAGAATAGTGTAATTTAGGAAACAGCCCTAGATTTGATATTTTGGAAGCTTTTCATTTTAAGAAGAGACCCCAAAAAGAAGGAAAAAGGAAAGGGTTCCTCCACTAAATATTCCATTCATCCATACCTACTCAACGGTCATTCTGACGAGGCCATCTTAATCTGGGCCAGTGATGACACACTCCCCCTGTAACTCAGCCTGGTTCTGCCTATTGGGATGTGCCTAAACGTGATGGGTGAGGGGGCACTAAACAGCTAACACTGACCAGGGAATTAAGGAGCTAAAATGCAAGTACCTCTTGAATACCATAGCAATCTCTGTGCACAAATTTGGACTGTACTTTGTGGGAGAAGAGGTGAAAACTATTATTAACTATTCCCTTCCTTCAACCAAAAGGAAAAATACGCCTTTTCAAGGCTTCTTTTAATGATACTATAATGCTGAATTTATTTATGAAAAAGAAACAATACAGGTTTAGGTGGGAAAACCCCCAAGGAAACAGAGTAAGTCACGGGCTGTGGGAGGACTTGAATTCCCTGGGGACAGTGCTGTGGGGTCAGCCCCCATACTCCAAGCCCCTGCTCTCCATCCCAGCACCTCAGTCTGAGTCTAGATAATACTGCATTTTTGTAAAGATGAAGGCATCCTGCATTTACCATCACACTCCCCTACTCTTGTCCTAGTCATCTTACATACTTAGTCCTTAATCTCTCCCAAAACACTTCTCAGTGCCCATTGTTATTGTGCCATCTACAAAACAACACATACATTAAAACTCAGATATGTTTTTAACAAAAAAAGTGCTTAAAACCACCCTAGGCAAGTTTTTCACTTCATTTTCAACCAATAAAATCAAATTCATTTAGATTTATGAGTAATACTGAAAAAATAATGTTTATTCTCTTACATTTTAAATAATGTGCCTTCATCCCAACTTTACATTAACTGACTCATTTCAGTATCTAAATGAGTTGAGCTCTCATTTGAAAAATAGAGAAGATACAACTATATAGAATTTTTAGGATAAAAAATGTTCTGGATAGAAAAATCCTTTTGATGTTTCAAAATAACACTTATAGATTCTCAGTATAGTTTTCAGTTTGGTAACTAAACCATTAAGTAACCAAGGTTTTCAAAAAATTACAAAAGATAATAACATGATTTTTAAATACAAAGTTATCTAGGAGCCACTCATATCTGTGGATCATCCCTACACAAAGTTGTTTCTTACTAGAAAATCCCTAAATATTTGTCATAAAATAAAACTCCATTATCAAAAATTAGTTTAAGATAGAAATCTATGCGCTTTAATGATTGCCAGAATTGCCCAGCATAGCTTCAGTAAAATAGAGCATTGTCTAGAAAATACAATCTCCAAAACGTGTGCAAGTACTGCAAACCGGACAGACCAGGGCAGGGCAAGGCCCTTGAAACCAAGTCCTCCTTGAGCACCTTTCCCAGGTTAGAAACCCGTCTTCAGCCTGTGCTTCGCACATTTTCTTCAGTGCGCCGCCATTCAGACTGCACCATTTATGTCCCAGTGCCACGCTGCGTGGATCAAGCGTCAAGGGGGGAAAGTATGAGTTAGGCAAGCGCTTTTTTTTAAAGCTGTAAACGCTTCACATGACTGGCCCCATAAGGAATCTGGGAGCTTAGATGAGCCTGGAGCTTTTCAGGAACTGGATGAGGACTCTGTACACAAACGTGTACTGGCAGAGAGTCTGCACCAGCATCATTCTCTGTTGCCTCAGCATGTCCAGTACTCTCGGGATGTCCAGTACCTAGGTTGAGAGAAATGGTAATGAAGATAATGCGTTCCCCTTGGGAGAGAGAAAGGATGGGAAGACACTAGTGTCCTGGCAGAAACCTGGTTAGGAGATGCACACAGTCTCTTTTCTACCTTAGCATCTTTTAGAAATAAGCCATGATGGCCTACTTCTGATTTTCGGATTAGTTTTAACTATAAATAGAATGTCCATGCAGACTATTTTGTCAACATTCCCTGGGTATAGCTCACTGACTCTGTATGGTTGGACATAATTACCATATCTCACTAAATACCAAGATTCTACAAAAACATAGTGTGCTCTCAATATCTATTTCCCTCAAGGGCTCTGGGCAGCATGAATCATCCTTGAAATGTAAACAGAAAAAAAGAGTTCTGAGCTCAAATTTGAAAAACCTTGAGCAAGTAAAACAAAATTAAACAGCTTTATTTATCGTATGACTTCTCAGTCTTTAATATGCTAATTGGTACTGAGACTCTCCAAGAAGACACAGCCTTTTGCAGGGAACATTAGTGACATCTTGAGGCCACCAGAGTCCAAGGAAATGTGCGCAAAAAGAGCTATTAGGTCACTACGTCCCTATCTTCCCCAGCCTTATTTCCACCCAAAAAGGCCAGGCAATCATAAGCGCCATCACCTCATTGTGTTCCAGGCAGGCGATCATGATCTCTGACAAAATAACCACGCCAGTCCTTCCTACCCCAGCACTGCAGTGGACCAGCAACGGAGGGTTTAGGCTTTGGGGATCACTTGTGCTATTTGTATGGCGTCGAACAGACTGGATCTCTTCAAGATACGCTGTGGAAAATCAATGAAATAGAAAAATACTCAAGGATCAAGGCATATCAAATTGACGACTCAATCTTCATATTCTCCCCACTGATTAAGAGGACTGCAGACAAAGAGCACTGGGTACCAGTGAACCAAACCCAACCACCGAGGGACAGTGTGACCCTGAGCAAGTCACTACCTCTGCCCACTTTCTGGTCTACAAAATGAAATGGGGGAGACACTGAGTCAGTTGTGGCATTCTACTCACTACCAAATCATCATTTATAAACCTCTTGTTAACCCTCCCCAAAACACTTGTATTCTTTATGTTAAACCAAGTCCGAAGCTTATATGAGAGAACATAAAGGAAATATTTCAGAAACATAAATGTTCCTCTCTGTTTAACAGCTCCAGAGGCAGCTGTCCTGGGAACAAACTTAAAAGTCACTCACATAAAAATCCCTTGAGGTCTTCTGGACAGCCATGCTCAGGCCAGTCTGTGTATTGGAGGTGCCAGACGGTCCTCTCTTGCCCAGTAAGGAGGTGCTTCATCTTCAGGCCCGTGGTGGCATAGCAGCCAGAGTCTGTGCGGAAGCGGGTCGTGATCTTAAACCTTCCATAGGTGACAGTGTTGTGCCTGGAACCAAGTCGTGGCCAATACCTAAAGCTCTTCTCCCTTCCACCCTCCTGTTAAAGACGAGCACGGTTAAATGACTCGAGATCCGACAATGGATGCCCTTCTCACACAGATGGCACATCTGAAACAGAACCACAACCCTACCCTGCCTTTTTCTCCACAGGTCAGGATTCTAGATGATTAACATTAACTGTTCTTCAGAGGCTGAGAAAATCACTTAAGAGAAATGAATACCTACCTCTTCTGCTGTCACCATTGCTATAATTGCAATTCCCTGTTCCCATACCATCTGCCAAAAATCTTGACAGGTATTCTGTAGTGGTCCCTGTGTGGCAATATAATCCCATTCAATTCCACTGACAGAGACCTGGGATTAGAAAAGGTTAAAAAAGTTGACATGTGTGTATAATATACATAGGTATGTATGCATACATTCATGGTAGTACTAAAAAAGTTGTTTAAAAAAGTAAAAAAGTAGTAAACTGGATTATTCAGCAGAATAAGGAAAGACTTTTCATCTTTTCCCTTGTGAATACAATTTGCATTACTGACATTTTTATAAACGTAGGTACTGTGAATATACATAATATCTATGCAACCTGCTTAACCTTGCTGAATCTCAGTTCTCATTTATAAAATAAAAATACTGCCTACCCTCATAGGGTCGTTGTGAGGACTGAGTCAGTATCTATGGTACCTGGTATATAACTCAATAAGTAGCTATTATTACAGCCATGGTTCCTCTTCTTTAAAAAAAAAAAAAAAAAAAAAACTTCCTACTTAAGATAGTCTCACCTCTGAACTTCTGAGTCAAGGTCACTCTCCACAATAATATGAAGTTTCCACTTAAGATTTAACTTCCTTGAGAGCAGTCTAATACAACAGTAATTACTAGATTTGTAGTTAAGAGACCTGGGTTAAATCTTGGCTTCACCAATGTTGAGTGACGACAATAACTGTCTCCAGACGCTCACTAAATGTAAAACCCAGTGCCAAGCCTTGTGTCACATGCACTCTCACTCAGGGCTGCCAGTCCCCTAGTCACTGCTCCACATCATCTCACTGAGCACCCAGTGGCTGCCACTGTGGATGAGTAGCAGATTGTAACAGTGAATAAGTACTAGGGAGGAGGAAGGGCTAGTGAGAAGCCAGCAGGGTAGGTGTCATCATTTATTTATTTCCATATAACTGAGATGACGTCCCACAACACAGCTTATAAAGTGAGGTCCCACCTCATTTTAGATCTAGGAGTCAGACCCAGGTCTCAAATTCTTTCCTCTATTCTGCAAGTGGCTGCTGAAGATTTTGAAATATCACTACAGAACTACAGTATCATTCATTCTTATCCATCTAGTCATAAGAGACTGGATGAGTTATTTCAAAGAAATGCTCAATTTTTAAGTAAAGTATGCTGATCTTATATTTAAAAATAAAAGAGTATGTGCATAGGTTCCCAAAAGCCATCAAGGGGTCCTGGCATTCACAGGCAGACTTCCAGTCTCCAGAAAGCCTTGGTGTCAGCTTGTTCCCTTCTCAAATAATACTTGCAAACTAAAGAAAAAAAAGCACCACCTGTCCACACTTACTCCTTCACTCACCATGAGATTTCTCCTTCCCAAAATAAAGAACTGAATGTGGCCAGCATGAACAAAGGGTACAATGAGGAAGAAGGAACATCTGGCTTTATTCCATCATGTGTTGTGAATCATCATTTTGTCCATTTTCATGGCAGTGATATTACCCCAGATAAGGTGCCAAGAACATACATTGGGGAAGGAGAGTCTCTTAAATACATGGGGTGGGAAAACTGGATATCCATAAGCAGAAAAATAAAAATAAAACTAGACCCCCTATCTCTCACCATAAACATTACCCCAGTTTAATGACATTATACTGGTTCCAGGAAAAAAGCACTTCTTCAAAGAACAAAATGATACTTAAAAATTATTACAAAGAGTATGCAAAGAGAACAGATGGCACCTTTTGAAAGTTTTTGTGAACACCATCAAAAAGCCGAGACACTTCTGTTACCTAAAAATGCATGTCAGTATGTGATGAGGAAAAACTTGCAATTCAGTGGCTCCCAGAAGAATTTATGAGCTAAAAAGAGGTCTTCAGATTTAGAAGGACAAAGTTCTAAAGCCAGGCAACAGAAGGTCAAGGCTGTAGGGAGCCATGATCACACCACTGCACTCCACCAGTCTGGGCGACAGAGCAAGACTCCATCTCAAAAAAGGCAAAAGAAAAAAAGCCAGGCAAATAAGTGTGCCCTGAATCCTGGTAACAGTGCTGGGGGCAGAGTGGTTTCGCACATGGAGAGACACGACTTTGGCTCTGTCTGATAGACACTTTTTACCTAGCACTGGTGTGTGGATTTCCCAGCTTGTAGTACAGTTTGTCACAAATGTTCAAAACTAGAGTGTTTATCTAAAACAATAAAATGAAAATAAATTTTAAAATATCTGCATTCTAAACAGACATGAATACAATTCTTACCATTCTTGTAATTTAACTGAAACTGCATGTGCTGTTTATTACTTGAGGCGTTCCTCTCACCTTAATATGTGATGCATTGATGTAACCAGTGTTGTTTTCTTTAGTTGGGACCAACTCCACTCTCGCATCGTCATAAGGAAGAACATCTTGGAATCGATTTCTTTCTCCATTTTCAGGGAGTCGTGCTGTTGAGCACTCCCCATCAACTAGCCGTTTCTTAAGAATTCTTTCATATTCTGTGAATACCATTCCTTGTTCTAATCGTTGTTCCAGAATTTTACACTATAAAACAGAATATATGGAATAACATGAATACAGCCACATGTCGTGGCTACCTTTTGACTGTATATTTGAAATCTTGTTTTCTGCTTCACACCTAGCACTGTCTAATATTGAAAATTCTAGGTTGGGCACGGTGGCTCATGCCTGTAATCCCAGCACTTTGGGAGGCCAAGGAGGGAGGATCACTTGAGCCTAAGAGTTCAGGACCAGCCTGAGCAACACAGTGAGACCCTGTCTCTGCAAAAAATTAAAAAATGAGCCAGGTGTGGTGGTGCATGCCTGTGGTCCCAGCTACTTGGGAGGATGAGGCAAGAGGACTGCTTGAGTCCAGGAGCTTGAGGCTGCAGTGAACCGTGAGGTTCACTATCTCAAAAAAATCAAAACAAATAAAAACAAAAACAAAATTCTAGGTGAAAACAAAGTTAAAATTTTAATAAGTCACAACAACAAGAATTAAAAGAACAAAAGACAATCATTTTGGTGAGAAATATAACGCAAAGTTTTGTTTAAAGTTGAAAATTGGCCTAAAGAAATTTGTTGAATTCATTTTCTCTAGATCTGTGGTCAATTTTGTGACCCCCAATAGATGGAATTCTCCTGGGGAACAGTAAATCTAGGGGACGGATAATGAGTTCCATCATCTATGAACACGTGTTTTCATTTTGTATCATACGACATATAAAAGACTAAAGCAGTAGGAAATATTGGAAACTACCTCCAGGATCCCGTTGTAAAGCAAATGTATGCATATCTGATTTTGATGTAATAAAAACTCTTAGAAAATACACCTCAGGCACAAAAGGAAGTTTTGAAAAATTGAGAAACTACTCTCGAGATAAACTTTCAATATAATAAAAGTCAGTGTCTACTGTCTTTCCTATGTATGCTCCTGTATTTTTGTAGATTTCTTCTCACTTTAAGGCCATCAAAATCAAGACTGCCCCAAAAGGCCAAGAGAAGGTAAAAAAGAACACTGAGAAACAAACAAAAAATCAGCATTCAAACCTGAAATTATCTATAGACATTAGCTATACATTTGCCCCAATTTTGAGGACCATATTACAAAATTCCTTAACAATCATTTATTATTAAATTACGTTAGAAAATTCACCAAAATCTCATGAAGGCATCTGCGTAGTATTTACCGGTTGTTCCAGAGAAGGCGCAAAGCCCCGTGTGTCCCATACGTACCCTTTCATCATTTGTTGCTCTGGTAGCCACTTCCTTTCCTTCATCAGGCAGAGGCACTCGAGATAGGGAGAGTCCGTTTAGGGCAGCCAGTTTAAGAGGACCAATTTTTTTTGCATCTACTCGAGTCTTTTTCATTCCCTGTAAAAGAATTTATATGTATATATGAAACATACACAAATACAACCCCTGTGAAAAGAAATGTCAATGCACTGAAGACCAGGAACACACAAAGGGAGGGTTCTCCTTTCACAATAAGCCCAGAAAGATTACACTCCTTCACACACCACTTGTTTACCAAACATTAGTAGGAAGACATTCCTTTCAAGGCCAAAGCCCTGATAAGTCTTCCAGATAGAAGGTTTTGAAACACGATTGGTTACAAAGTTCTGTTGTAATGAAAGGTGGGGCTCCAGGCAGACCGCATTCCTTTTAAAACAAGACAGACATAAAAAAATCAGCTGAAGTCCAAAAAAAAAAAAAAAAAAAAAAAAGCTTTAAATGCAATCACTTGACTATAATAAGCTTTTATTGTTTGTTTTTTTGTTTTGTTTTTGTTTTTGTTTTTTTGAGACAGGGTCTTCACTCTGTCACCCAGGCTGGATGGAATGCAGTGGCACCATCCTAGCTCACTGCAGCCTCAACCTCTAGTCTCAAACAATCCCACCTGAACCTCCCGAGTACCTGGGAATACCAGCACATGCCACCATGCCCAACTAATCTCTGTGTTTTTGGTAGAGATGGGGTCTCACTATGTTGCCCAGGCTGGTCTCGAACTCCCAAACTTAAGCAATCCTCCTGTGGTGGCCTCCCAAAGTGCTCGAGATTACAGGCATGTGCCACCATGCCTGGCCAGCTTTTATAATTTTTAAAATATATAAATTCTTTAAGTCATTCTGAAAAAATTAAATGCTTTCTGCAGCAGCCCCCTTTGTGTGTTGAAGCTCCCTCCTCATATGCTACTCTGCGTTCTAGCGTGGACTTGGATGACCCGGGTTAGATCACGCTACCTCTCAGAATGGCTACATTTTTAAACAAGGAAAATAAAACACAGCTAAAATCTCCATCATGACACCAGGAGGACAGGACAGAACAGAAGGCATCAACAAAATCTTATCTCCTGAAATCAGGTGCTTCCTAAAGTTATTATTAGAGCATGATTTTCCTCTCTGAGAATAAGCATAAGAACGCTAAGTTGACCAGGCGCGGGGGCTCACACCTGTAACCCTAGCATTTTGGGAGGCCAAGGCAAGCGGATCATGAGGTCAGGAGATTGAGACCATCTTGGCCAACAGGGTGAAACCCCATCTCTACTAAAAATACAAAAATTAGCTGAGCAGCGTGGCGTATGCCTGTAGTCCCAGCTACTAGGGAGGCTGAGGCAGGAGAATGGCTTGAACCCGGGAGGCGGAGATTACAGTGAGCTGAGATCAGGCCACTGCACTCCAGCCTGGGGGCAGAGTGAGACTCCGTCTCAAAAAACAAATGCTAAGTTTCGTTGGATATACTTTCCTTGGGAGACATCAATATAATGAGTAGCCCCAACTGGAAAAAAATCGTTCTGCCCTGTAAACAAAATCAGTGTTACTCCAGCTCTCTCAACCTGTAACAGGCCAGGAAGCCCCATGATAATGGTGCAAGAACAGAGGGAAAAGGCATCTTGGTAAGAGGGGAAAAAATCCTAAAAGATTGCTGCTGTAATTGGAGACTACGATTGGTACCTAACTCAAAAAGCTAAGTGGATTAATTTTTAATTTTATAATTCATATTTGATAATGAGCTCCCCACATAATGCAGTCTAGACTGGAAGCAGCAGAGGCCTGGGTTCACATGTGGCCTCTAACTGACCAACTTCTTTCAGGCAAGTCACTTTTCCTCTGTAAGCCTCACCTAGACAGAAAGAGACAGATACACTCAGACACAGGCATACAGACTAAAAAGTTCCTGCTTAGGCTGAAATTTAATGGTTCTAACGTGCAGAAAACAGTGATGTGCTGGTAATATTTAACACTGGCTCTTGGAAGGAAGTTTTGATTGGTGTTTGCCCATATCCATGGTGTAAATACTCTCATCACAGCCAATTTCAAACGGTTAATGTCACATCAGTTGGCTCACAAGATTCCTGAAAATTTAAGTCGGCTCTTGCCAGCTAATACGAGCTAGCTCCCGCACTTCTCTGCCTGAAAGTGACTCAAAATATCCCACACTGGGACACGCTGGATAAAGTTGATTGGCTGTGAGGTCAGTTCAAAGCCAGTATTGGAAGAATGTTGTATGTACTCAAAACTAGCCTTGAATATGCCTTAATTAGCCCTTAGAATATAAACATAGGATTTTAATGCATACCCTGCACAGTGACTTCTTATGTGAGAACCAGTGCACTAAAGGGTACAACAAAAAGAAAATCTTTATGTAGATGTATAAGCACCCAAACCAGTCTGCCTTTAAGATAACAATCAGGTCGCTGGAGGTGGAGATGGGTGGAGAATTCTAAAATCATTCCTACTTGTCTGCAGTTTATTTCACTGTTTTTAATACTAAACCTCCATAACCTTAATTCACATTAGGAAATTTGTTGTAACGATTAAGATAATGGCAACCCCATGTTACTATGAAAGGTCAGAGGAGACAACAGGGGATTGGCCTCTTCCACTCTTGAAAACCATTAAGTTCAATGTATGATGCCACCTCACAGTAATGTTAATATTGACTAAGCTCTTTCAATGTGCCAGAACCTCATTTTATTCCCCCAACAATTCTCTGGGGTCCTCTCATTGACAAACGTAAAAGCTGAGTCACAGAGAGATTAAATAGCTTGTCTGAGGCCACATGGCTGCCTCTTTTACAAGGTAATCAGTGTCAAAACAAGTAAAAGCAAATCTTTGGTTAAAATCAGTTATGCTGAATCATATAATTCAGGAGGCATTTTTTCATGCCTAACTGCATGTGGGACATAATGCCATGAAGCAGGCAGAGCAGGGATGACCGTCCTCGTGATCTGAGGTTATCTGATGTGGAAGCTGAGGTTCTGACGCATGAAGGGTCCTGACCGTGTCACCAAGAACTAACAAATGGCAGGCTCTAGACTCAGCCCCAAGGTTCTTAACTCGTAGGACCTCTGCTCTTTCCTCGTGACCACAGTTGCCATACCCATTCTTTAAGTAGAATCCTGTAAGCAAAAAGGACCAAAACCATAATCCAATCACATAATTTTACTATTATTGTGGTCTTAAAAGTCAATGGGAGAGAAAAGTTCTTTTAAGAGAACCAAATTGATCAACGTCCTCAGATTTAACTGAACCTACCAGACCCCATTCAAAACATACAGGGATAAAATAGGCCTGAGTACTTAGCTGTACTCAAATAGCATTTGCGGAAAGTACTTGAGTCACCATAAAAACAGACAGTTCTTAATGCAATGGGAAGGGTGTGAAGTATAAAAGGACTCTGTCCAGCTGGCTCTGGGATTCAGGTAGAGTTACTTTGGAAAATCTACCCACATCTTATCCCTGAATCACTGCTCCCTACACTCTTAAATCTGTGTCCGCTGAAGGCATTGACCTTTACTGTTCAGGTACGTGAGTCATGTTGTACACTTGTGAAAAACTTAAAAATCAACTTAAAATTCAAACCCAAAACTTACTAAAAGAAAGCAAATTTAGGCCAGGTGTGGTGGCTCACACCTGTAATCCCAGCACTTTGGGAGGCTGAGGCAGGCAGATCACGAGGTCAGGAGATGGAGACCATCCTGGCTAACACGGTGAAACCCCGTCTCTACTAAAAATATAAAAAATTAGCTGGGTATGGTGGCGGGTGCCTATAGTCCCAGCTATTCGTGAGGCTGAGGCAGGGGAATCGCTTGAACCCGGGAGGCAGAGGAGGCAGTGAGGCGAGATCGCACCACTGCACTCCAGCCTGGGCAACAGATCAAGACTCTTCTCAAAAGAAAAAAAAAAAAAGCAAATTTAAATCTATGGTACTTTTTTTGTTAAGTAGGTACATTAATCTCTTTCATAAGCACTATAATAGTGTGGGTTTTTTCCTGTTTAGCAAGATGTTTGCAGCATCTTAAAGGATCTCATACACTAGGCCAGAACCACACTTGAAATGAGCCCTCCTGTCTGAGTTTGCAATTTAGCAGCGATGTGGGGAGGAGAACCCTAGTTGCCAAGACACTGGAAGCCAATGGGAGATAGGATGGAGGCCCTAATTAAGTTAGCCTGGATCAAGTGCGGGGCATGAGGAGTGGAGATGTGGGCCAGGAAAAGCTGGAAGCCTGAGCACTGCAACAAAATAACTTCGGGTGGACACACTTCATCACAAGGCCACAAATGCTTAGTCCCAGGTTGAGGACGGAGTTTAAAAGTTTCAGTGAAAGACAGACTAGCAAGGCTTCAACAGATAATTATGACTTAATAGAATATATACAGTATACTTCAATGCAGAACATACATTGACAATGTAGATGATAACAGAACTGGCTGCTAAGTATGGGTTTAAAATTCCAGTTCAGTCACTCACTAGTCATGTGACCTTGAAAAGTTAGTTAATATCTAAGTCTGTTTCTTCAACTGTAAAACAGGCATAACAATAGGCTTACTGTAAATAGGCCAGAAAAGTAGAGGAAATGCTTGGCCCATGGTAAATGCTCCAAGGATGGCAGCTAGAGATGATGCTATTATGCTTTTTTATATTTTGCTTCAAAGTAGGTAAAAAGTGCTTAATTCATATTTATTTATTAGGCTGAATATTAAAGAACTGCATCTTCTACAAGGGACTTTCCTTAGATTCTCAGTTGAATTCATCTTTCTTTTAAATTTAAGAAACCTGGACGTCTCAGGATTTGCCTTGACCAAGTGCCACCTTCCCAACTCCAGGATCACTCTGGAGAATCACAGCCAAGATATGTAAGCTATATCCACACACACTCCAACCTGGAGAATTATATTAGGATTGGGAACACTTTCCTGGATGCTTTTCTCAGGTATCTCTTCAACAAACTAAACAAATGCACTCCTGGGGTGCCGCATCACCCACAGTATTTTTAATGTGTGGCTAAAGCAATCCTGGCTAAAGTCATGAAACCTTAACTGTCTTTCCCTTAACACTGCGTTACTAAAACCTTTCATGTTTTCCATTCCTTTCGACAAAGTCCTGTGAATTTACCTTTTCACTTCATCTATAATAATCTCCAGTAAAACCACTAAAATTCAAGTGGATCCCCATGATTTCCATATGTAAATTTCAATGTGTTCAAAATTAGACAAAAAGACAGTGACGTGGGGGAATGAAGAACGTTAGAAGAACAAGAGGAGCTGAAAAACACGGGACGTGATGAGTGAAAGAACCGCCAGGGCGAAGGCGCAGTCCCCTGGCCGGGCACTGCTCGCCACGTGGCTTACCCCCAGGGGCGGGAGCCCTTCCACGATGTTCTTCTTCCCAGAGAGGAGGTCCGACACCGGCCTCTTCTTCAGGGAGTCCCTCCGGGCTCGGTAGCGGCCAGACGTGGTGAGGTCGGACTCCGACATGGAGGGCGTCAGCAGCCCGTCTCTCCAGGGCCGCTGGGCCTCTGCGGTCGTGTGGACGGGACTGCTGTCCATCATCCTCTTCTCCGAGTCCGGAACGTGGGCCTTGGGCTCGAGGATGTGCAGGGGCCCGGCGAGCAGGGCGCGAGGGCAGCCAGGTGGGTCCTGGGTCAGGCCAGGCCGGGGCTCGCGCGCACGTCCAGGGGACGCCCGGGCCCCGCTCTCCTCTTCGAAGTCCTCGTCCTCTTCCTCCTCGCTGCTGTGGATCAGCATGGTGGCGTCTGACAGGGACTTCTCATGGCCATATCTCAAACCCTCCGCCTCCTCCTGCCCTTCCCGCTTCGTTCTCTCGGTGAAAACGCTGGGCTGGGAGCCCGCCGAGAGGGCTCGCGGCACCACCTCCGCCGCCGACGCGGACAGCGTCCGCTCCTTGAGCCGCAGGCCCTCCAGGCAGTGGCTGAGCCCGGCCACCTCGATGCTGTTCCGCTTGTGCAGCTGTGCGTGGCGCGCGGCGGTGAGGGGCTCGCTGACTTCCTGCAGCGAGTGCGCCACGGGCAAGCTGTCCTCCTGGAACGTCTGCACCGAGTGGTGCACGCGCCGCGTGATGAGGTCGGGGTTGCTACTGCTGATGTACAAGTGGCGGGACAGGTCGGGCGTGCTGTTGGCTGGCCTGGGGGGCGGGTAGGGTGGGGGTGGCCGGTACACCTGCGTCCGCATGATGTTGGGGGCCGGGTAGTCCTGCGCCTGCAGCTGCGCGTTCGTCAGCTCGGGCACGCTGACCGCGCCCACCACGGGCCGCCGCTCGGCGGGGTAGGGGTAGGGAGACGGGCTGTGGAAGCTGTAGCTCAGGCTGAACGGGCAGTGCGCCGTCGGCGGCGAGGGGAGCTGCGCGTGCTCGCGGATCTCGGGCTGGCTGTAGACCAGCGCCGCGGGCCTGCTGTAGGCGTACGAGCTGCCGATGTTGAGGTTTCGCAGCGAGTGGCTCTGCCGTTCCGCATGCACCAGGCCCCTGTTGAGCTGCTTCATCACAGTCTCATAGTCTGGGGTGGGGCGGTAGGACGGGGGTATCAGGGCGCTGTGCCGATGGGATGGGACGTAGTCAGGCCTCATGACGTCACTCCCGGTGATGCTTGGGTTGGACGACATCGGCGAGGGCTGCAAGTAGGGCTGAGGATTATTTAAGGAGTTGGTGCTGTGTGCGCTGTAGACACTGCCGTTACGAATCCGACCATTGAGGTCAATCTGGGCTCTATCCAAGCTTGTCTGAGAGTGACAGTAGTATCCGTTCTGGTTGGGCACAAAGAGGTTATCTAGAAAAAGAATAAGTTCAAAATGAGATTTTTTTTAATTGGACTAATTACTCCAACCAAATATTGAGATCGGCCCTTACCTCTGAGGACATTTGAACACAGCTTGTAAAAATCCATGCTAAAATGACCTAGCTTTAGCCACACTATCTGAGTGACCCTGGGAGCTTCGGCTTCCTCATCTATAGGATGGGGATGGCTCTGCCTACTTAAGGGGTGGCATTCATTGGGTGACAAAGTAAGACCCTGTCTTAAACCACACACACAGCAGACTAGCAGACTTTTTGGTACTCTGGGGAAGTTGAGGCAGAGATACCATTCAAGGCACTGGGCTGGGGACTCTTTCTTCCCTGGGTAGGGATGTGGCCTTGCTGCTGCTGAGCCAGTTCAAGCACCGACTGTCTGTAAGCATTTCCTTAACTGGAATTTTTTATTGTTCTTCCCAAATGAATACACAAGCTTCGACTGTAAAAGGGTAATGGTATAGCAGGATCTGAGCTTCTCTGGTCCAACAGTGTCACCAGCAGCCACACAGCCCATAAAGTGTCCAGAGCCAAGAGGAGTCACATTAAAACAGCTGCAGCTGCCCCCTGCCCTGGCTCCCATGTTTCAGGAAGATCCAGACCTGCGGCTAACAGAATCAGTTTAACCTAATCTTACAATAGCTATGCATGTGTCCCTGCCCAGGGATGACAGGGGCCATGTTTCTTCTAGTCAATTTGTAGCTCACCTGCCTTCTGTTACTGAGGATGATTTCCAACCCTAGATGATTTCTAACACTCAGCACCAACTCCTTCAAATAACAATTTCCTCTGAAAGGCATTATTTGTGCTTCAAAATCTCCATAGTGATTTAAGTGATACTTAATATGCCACAATCCGGTGGGTACACTTTATTCTGGTGGCACATAAGGCTGTGAGGAAATAGCATTCAAACCTCCATGGTATTCTTCTGCTGACACACAGCACTTCCTTGTCACTGTGCTTTCCTTGTCTATGCAAAGCTTGGTGGTGGCTCCATCTCTGCAATCCCACTTTTCTCACTGCTGTCACAGCTCGGGCCCCTACCCCAGGCTTGTCTGAACTAGCTCTACAGCCACCTAGTCTCCCTGCTTCTGCACCCCACAAACCATCTAGCCATTTATGGGACTGTTATGTGGAAAAGGCAATACTGAGAATAGAAGGGGAAAAAGACGGTTGGAATACAGGCAAGAAAAGGGGAAAGGTATGCATGAAATCACCATTAATTCAAGGAAGGGAGAAGAGATAAAGGGTTACAGGAGTCCAGAGGAAGGAATGGTCATTTCCAGCCTGGGTGGGGTTGATGGGGACAAGGAAGAGAGAACCAAGAACCACCTCGCAGAAGATATGGCAGTTAAGGGGACTTGAGGGGTAAGTGGGTGAGGTGGGCATGTCCAGCTTCCATCAGAAGTGAGGTCTCTCAACCTCTCAGAGCAGGCAGGATTATGCCTCCTCACCCCTTGATACCAGGCACAGCAATGCGACTAGTAATGGTCAAGGGAAAGTGTACAGAGAGTTAAAAGCCAGCTTCCAGGCTCTCTTCCAACTGCAACACTGACCAACAAACAACACTGCAGAGAGAAGAGGCTCTCCAGCTCAAGCTCCTACCGCAGACTCACAGGGGGCAGAGCCCTCCTGCTAGTGCAGTGTGCAATGGACAGGTGACCCTTACTATTACTTCCCTGAGAGTTTGGAATAGAATATTTTCTCAGCACAGCATAGCCCTGCCTATCCGGTCTGGATGGTATGTGAACAGAAGGGTGCATGAGGTAAGGGCACCTGGGGGTGCAGAGCAGCACTGGCAAAGCCAGGGAGCACCCCCGGGCAAGATGGGGTGGCTGGAGTGTCAGATAGCTACAGAGGAGTAAAATAACTTAGGAAGTAAGGTTGGAAGAGCAGGCTCAGTGAATATTGTGTGAAGTCTCGAACACTAGGCAAAAGAATGATCCTGTAGCCGGGGGCGGTGGCTCATGCCTGTAACACCAGCACTTTGGGAGGTGAGGCGGGCAGATCACCTGAGGTTGGGAGTTCAAGACCTGCCTGACTAACATAGAGAAACCCCATCTCTACTAAAAATACAAAATTAGCTGGGCGTGGTGGCGTGCCTGTAATCCCAGCTACTTGGGAGGCTGGGGCAGGAAAATCACTTGAACCCAGGAGGTAGAGGTTGCAGTGAGCTAAAATCACACCACTGCACTCTAGCCTGGACAATATAAGCGAAACTCTGTCTCCGAAAAGAAAAGAAAAGAAAAGAAAAGAAAAGAAAAGAAAAGAAAAGAAAAGAAAAAAAGAAAAGTTAAATGTGGATGAGACCCCTGGGAAGCTCACAGAGGGAGGGAAGAAGCCACAGGACAGACCTGCAGGGCACACCAAACAATACTGATGGGAAGGAGGAGGGAAAAACCCAGCATGCCAGAAGGAGAGTTTCCAGAAGGTACAAAGGCTTGAACGTGATGGTGAGGGGATGTGGGAGTGCTGGGAGCCTTGGAGAGGGCCGCTTTAACAGAGTGGCAAAGGCAGAGGAGTGAGCGGTAACCAGCAAGCAGAAGCAGCACACAAGAGAGTACTCTTAGAAGTCAGTGAGAAAGGACGGGCGCGGTGGCTCACACCTGTAATCCCAGCACTTTGGGAGGCTGAAGTGGGTGGATCACGAGGTCAGGAGATCGAGACCACCCTGGCTAACACGGTGAAACCCTGTCTCTACTAAAAATACAAAAAATTAGCCGGGTGTGGCGGCGGGGGCCTGTAGTCCCAGCTACTCGGGAGGCTGAGGCAGGAAAACGGTGTGAACCTGGGAAGCGGAGCTTGCAGTGAGCCGAGACCCCACCACTGCACTCCAGCCTGGGTGACAGAGCGAGACTCTGTCTCAAAAAAAAAGAAGTCAGTGAGAAAGGAAAGCAGATCGCTCAAACCATCACTTAAAGCGAGGAGAACAAACAATGTTAGGATGTTTATAGACGGAGGAAAGAGAATGAATGGCGAAATGAGACAATGCAGAGGACAGCCAGGTCCCGGAAGTGGGAGGGGCCAGGATTGCAAGTACCAGACAAGGGCAGGGCGCGAGAGGGAGGAAATAGAAGAACATGGTAAGGGGGCCACTCTCGGGCTCTACATCCAAAGCCCTGCTCCCTACTACCCACCTCACTGCATGAAAACGCTCATCTTTACACCAGGGCCGACACAAACAATAGTCACATCCCACCTTCTGGTCCCTTCATGCATCACTCCCTACTAGTTCCTTACCCAAGAGGGAACCTGGACCACTCTACTCTCCAAACACGCACTGCTTCATTCTGTGCATGGCGTTCACTATCCCCAAAACTAGGAACAGCAACCCCAGTCAAGTCCCTGTCTTTCTACCTGCCGAAATCCACCCATCTTTTCAGATACAGAAAGTTCTTCTCAATCTCCCCAATGTGATGAGTCTCTCTTCCATTGAGAAGCATGGTAATTGCACATGCTGTCTCAGAAAAACTATCATATTCAAGTTATTTGTGCCAGGAGTGGTGGCTCAGGCCTATAATCCCAGCACTTAGAAAGGCAGAGGCAGGAGGACAGCCTGGGCCCAGGAGATTGAGACCAGCCTGAACAATATAGCAAGACCCCATTCTCCACAAAAAGGGGTTCAGGGGGAGAAAGACAAAGTTATTTGTGCACCTGTCTTATCTTCAACTATCAGATTCTACGTTTTTTTTTTTTTATTTTTTATTTTATTTGAGATAGTCTCCCTCTATCATCCAGGCTGGAGTGCAGTGGTGCAGTCTTGGCTCACTGTAACCTCCACCCCCACCTTGGGCTTAAGCAATTCTCCCACCTCAGCCTCCTGAGTAGCCAGGACCACAGGTGCATACCACCAGGCCCAGCTTTTTTTGTTTGTTTGTTTGTTTGTTTGTTTTTGATAGAGACTGGGTCTGGCCCTGTGGCCCAGGCTGAAGATAAGCTTCTTGCGATGTGGAAATACTCATCTGCATAAACCTCCTTAGCATTTGGTATAGCCCCACTGCTTAAACTTCAGTTTGGGAGTTTGTTACAAATACAATTCCTTATACTTCTCAAGTGAAAACTGCAGTAGTCACATGTTTAACTTTTACAATAGGAAAGCCTCTGGCAGGGGAAGAAAAGTAACCCTGGGAATTCTTTGTCAGACAGTAAAGAAGCACTTAAAGGCTAATAGAGTGGTGGTAAAAGGACATAGGAACTAGCTTGATAGTTTCCCATTGGCCAAATTTGAGATCAGTGGAGCATCAAAATTTGATACTGCATTTTTTTACGTATATTCAAGAACCCAAATATATGTGGTGGCTCACACCTGTAATCCCAGCAATCTGGGAGGCTGAGGGGGGGCGGATCACCTGAGGTCAGGAGTTTGAGACCAGTCTGGCCAACATGGCGAAATCCCATCTCTACTAAAAATTACAAAAATTAGCCAGGCATGGTGGCGCACCTGTAGTCCCAGCTACTTGAGAAGCTGAGGCACCAGAATCGCTTGAATCTGGTAGGTGGATGTTGCAGTGAGCTGAGACACGCCACTGCACTCTAGCCTGGGTGACAGATTGAGACTTTGTCTCAAAAAAAAAAAAACCAAAAAGAAAACTGAATATATTGGCTTCTTTTATGAATCCAGGATAGCTATTATCATGATGCAATTTGGGGTGCAACTTCAGCCAAAAACTGTCCAGGCTTCACAATCTCCAAGCATTCACAGATTTATCCATAGTAATAACTATGTAAGGCATGGCAGAAACAATGTACTTTACCTTGGGAAGAAGCATATGGTTCTGTATAATGTCCATTATAGTGTAGCTGTGGTGGGGGAGGCATCACGTAGGGCTGGGGTTTAGGCTAAGAAATGGAGAGTTGGACACAGGGTTAAAACACATTGCTTATGTAATACAGGTAAAGTTATTATCCACTGGATTCTTTCTGTTAAAAAAAAACTTCTGAAGGAATTAAATATATTATATATGGAAAATAAACATGAAGACACAGTAGTTCTTATCATATCTAGCATTTTCTATGTTTCCCCAAATGGCAATGCCAAGCCCTATGACTGATACCAAGGATATTAGGCTCCACAAGAAAATCTGCATCTAAAAAGCTAAGAGGAAGAAGGAATAGATACAGATTTCCTTGTATAAACATTTGAACATAAGAAGCTTATATGTATTATAATCAATCTTATTAAAGTCATCTAATATTTTAAATATATACCAATTTAGGATTACTCTTGGCCAACAGTCTAAGTTCTTAATATTAAGGTCAGACCTAATATTCAAATATGTATAATATAATAATATAAATACTAGATTGGACCTATGGGAAAAAATCACCATTTCTTTGGTTAAAAATGATGAAAGATCAATACACTTTTATGGTTCAAACTCAAAATTAACAGTATTAAAAGCATATTTTATTAAGGAAAAACATCACTAAAATATAAAAGCAATCATATTTTCCTTGTTTCTTACCAGAGACATCCTTGAAGAAGACCTCCTCCTGATTGGGTTCACTGTGACAGTCTGAGTTTGCCTATAAAATAGGATGTCTCTGAGAAGAGCACATACACACTGTCTCTTAAATTCTACCAAAACAAGATATAGGAATGTAAAATAATAAATCTTCTAAGGCAAAAAAAAAAAAGACAAGCTATCTAAGTCATGAAGTCAGAGAAAAGAAGGGAGTTTTTTTTTTTTAACCAAAAAAAAAAAAAAATACCTGGGTGTGGTGGTATGCGCCTGTTTTTCTCTCAGTCCTTTCCTGCTACCCCAACCCCTCAACCTGCCCTGTGGTTTCAGGCTCCCCACACAGTGTCATCGCCTGGACCCACAAAGGGATCAGAGCATCTTTGCCAGGCCCATCCAAGTAAACCTTTGGATTAGCCATAAGCAGTGGGGAAAGAGACAAGGCTGTATCACCCACACACTTGCTGCAGGAAAAGTAGGATTCAGTGCAAATGCAAATGTGTTTCTCCTGTGCGCTGGGGAGCCCTGGATCTCTCCACTAACCTTCCTCCTGGGGAACCATCCACTGTCAACCCAGAAGCCTCATTCAAGCAGTAAGAACTGCCTTTAATTAAAAGTCTGTTAACCACAGACTACAAACATAATAAAGAAATGAATTTAGAATTTTAGTGACAAGAAACTACATTTCCAAGTGCAGTAAGCACGCTCCTGTAGTCCCAGCCTCTTGGGAGCATCTTGGGCCCAGGAGTTCAAGACCAGCCCAGACAACATAGCAAGACCCCATCTTTTAAAAAACTCAAATATAAAAAAAATTTCAAACATATATATTTGTAAAATCTACATTTCCTCTAAGGAACCAAGGGAAAGCAAGGCACAAGATTTGGTTCAGTAAGCTGATTGTAAACCCATTTACCTTTCTTTGTAAGAAATTTCTGATTTGTTTTGAATATATTTTTTAAAAAACACCTAAGGCCAGGCACAGTGGCTCACACCTGTAATCCCAAACTTTCAGAGGACAAGGCAGGTGGATCACCTGGAGTCAGGAGTTTGAGACCAGCCTGGCCAACATGGTGAAACCTCGTCTCTACTGAAAATACAAAAACTAGCTGGGAGTGGTGGTGGGTACCTATAATCTCAGCTACTCGGGAGTCTGAGGCAGGGGAGTCACTTGAACCCAGGAGGCAGAGGTTGCGGTGAGCTGAGATTGTGCCATTGCACTCCAGCCTGGGCAACAAGAGCGAGATTCCAGTCAAAGAAAAAAAGGACCTAAATGTATTAGGGAGTGCTGACGAATACTTATCTGATAATGTGAGATTTTAAACTATTCGCATGGCAAGTTCTATGTTTAAATAAACAATAAGGTAAAAAAAGGAACAAGAAACAGAAAAGCCCATTTGTAACTACTGTTTTTAAATAAAGGCAAGATTTTTTTTTTCTTCTGTGTGGTCAGTTTTACTGCAAGATCTGGGAACCTACACACATTGAATTCTTGGCTTTATTGATGACATGTAGTTTGTCAAAGCACTTTTCCTTAGACCTTTTACCACCTATTCCTGGTTCATGTACTTATGTAACACATAATTACTGATTATAAAAATATTCTGTGACCTTTGGTTACAGTGTTCTAAGGACTAATTACTAGAAAATCCATCATGACAAAGTGAATATTCAATCCATTTAAGCAAATTTACCATAATATCAAGCCTCACGTCTCATAAATTAACATTACTCTTAACACTCTGAAAACTAGTGTCTTATATTCAAAAACCCTGAATATTAGCTTATTTTTATAAGACACTTGAGATAAAAAGAAAACCAGTACATACTAGTTTTAACATCAGGTGATTACAACTGCTTTTACTAGCTTTTATAAATAATTCATATTCTTTGTTATTGGAAAGTATTCAGGCTGTTAATGAAAAATAAATGTCTCTTTTCCAAAAGATGTTCCATTCTTCCAGTACTTATTTTGGTGAGACAAGTCTGCGTGGTGTGTCTGTTTTTTTTTAAAAAAAAAAAAAACAAATACTCCTTAACTGCACATTAATATATTCCTTAAAATTAGTACCCACAAATTAGCTGGATGTGGTGGCAGGTGTCTGTAATCTCAGCTACTCAGGAGGCTGGGGCAGGAGAATCGCTTGAACCAAAGGGGTGGAGGTTGCAGTGAGCTGAAATCACGCCACTGCACTCCAGCCTGGGAGACAGAGTAAGACTCCGTCTCAAAAAAAAAAAAAAAAAAAAAAAAGATAGTACCCAGAATTTGAAGACACCGCATTTTTGCAGCCTTGAAATTTACTTTGGTTATTCTTCACTGTCAGGACTAGGTTTAGGCAAACTGGGTCCTCTGAATATGTGTTCAGTCTAGCAGAGACTCACTGTCCAGATGGACTGAACTTAAACTTTTAAAGTACTATAAATTCACAAGGGTTGCCGACAGAATTCTCTGTCAACAAACTCCAACAACATGTCTATAATTGCCCAGCCTGGGGCAAAAATAAAACACAAAACCCAAGGATGCAGAGCTTCAGCACATGGGCGGCCCTCCCACACTGATAGCTATCTTGGCACTCTTGCTGGCAGCACCCAGTGTGGAGGCGAACACTGCCCACTGTAGTAGCCGGCTCTACTAACAAAACAAACTACAAAAGCATGTACCTGCCAAAGTGCTTGACCCAGGCAGCCGCACCATCAGTTCTAATAGTCTAACCTTCTTTTTCTTCTTGGCGTTGTTCTAATAAATGCAGTTTACTCCGAGACCAGCTATCCTCAACTTGGCATACAAGAGAAAACCATGTAACTATTGGTTGTGGTTTCCAAACTTTTTGGGCAGTTACTATGTTGATGGGTACTGCTAAATAACTGAGAAGAAATCACTAGAATCTGTGCGCCAAAGAAGACAAAATAAAAATTAAAAAGGCTGAGCCAGGCATGGTGGCGTATGCCTGTGTAGTCCCAGCAACTTGGGAAGCTGAGGCAGGAGGATCCCTTGAATCCAGGAGTTCATGGCTGTAGTGCACTATGATCACATCTGTGAATTCCCACCATATTCCACCTGGGAAACTGAGACACTAGGACCTTGTGTCTTAAAAAAAAAAAAAGAAAGAAAAAAGGCTGCCAGCCCAAGTAAAATCAATATTATGTATTGAAACTGTGCTAAGGACTGTACGTGATTATCTCGTGGAATGTGTACACCAACCCCACAAGGGAGGTCCAGTTATTATCCTGATTTTACAGATAAGGAAAGTGATACGTAGGTTCAGTAAGTTGCTCCTGGTCACATGGCAAACAAGTAGTAGAACCGGCATTTGAACCAGCAGGTCTGTCGGATTCCTGAGTGTATGTGTCTAACAATCATGTGTTCAACCTGCTTCCCGGCCCCAACTAATCTGTAAGCTCCATGGAGGCAAGATGTGGTATCCCTGGTGCCTTTGCTGAGCAAGTGAATGACTAACAAGTGAGGACTAAAGTGATGCTTATTACTAAGCATTTACAGCTGAGCTTATATTTCTAAGCCTCGTCTGAATTTTGCTTTTTAAGTTTCCTTTCTTATATGATGAAAGGGAGTTAAGATTTTGACAAACAAAAAAATTGCCATTGATAGCTCATAAACTAATAGATAGTTCAAGGAATAGATTCCTTCCTGTAATCCCAGGTACTTAGGAGGCTGAGATGTAAGGATCACTTGAGGCCAGGGGTTTATGACCAGCCTGGGCAACATAGCAAGACCCCATCTCTAAAAAACTAAAAAAAAAAAATTAGCCAGGCATGGTGGCACACACTTATAATCCTGGCTACTCCAGAAGCTGAGGGCTGAGGCCACTGGATCCCTTGAGCCCAGGAGTCTGAGGTTACAGTGAGCTATGATCACACCACTGCACTCCAACCTGGAAGACAGAGTAAGACCCCATCTCTTAAAAAAAAACAATGTGTTAGATGGTGGAAATACCTAGCAAATGTTTGTCTCAATGACTTACCTTTTGAGCTCACTATAGTAAGGGTAAGGAAGAATAAATGCTCTCCTCCCAGCCTACACTTGGGTAGACCAGGGCTACATCCAAGCTGCTTACAGGTCACTGACTTGGCTCTGAGATGCCTGTTCCTATTGTTCACCCCCCTACCAAATCCCACCTTAGGTGCAGCTTCCTGGCATTGTCGGCAGGGAGAGGAACAAAGCCAGCAGAGACCATCTCAGGTAACTGGGAAGGAATACTGATGGAGGGAGAGGCCCTGGCGTCACTTCAGCCCCATGACATGTGTGGTTTTCTTGTTTTTGGAGACGGGGTCTTGCTCTGTCGCCCAGGCTGGAATGCAGCGGTGTGATCCTGGCTCACTGCAACCTCCACCTCCCAGGCTCAAGTGATTCTCCTGCCTCAGCCTTCCGAGCAGCTGGGATTATAGGCGCCCGCCACCATGTCTGGCTAAGTTTTGCATTTTTAGTAGAGATGGGGTTTCACCATGTTGGCCACGCTAGTCTTGAACTCCTGGCCTCAGATAATCCACCTGCCTCAGCCTCCCAAAGTGCTGGGAACACAGGCATGAATCACCGCGCCCGGCCAACATGTGTGGTTTTCTAGGGCGACACTGACCTCTATCCATATAAGAACCCACTCAGAAAAAGCCGCTGCCTCTCCTCAGCTCCACCAGGGGTCCATGTCCCCATACCCAGAGGTCCCACTGTTGGCCTTGTGGCTGCTCCTCCACTCCCCTCCCACCTCTTCCTGCCCTGCTCCTTCACATGGATCCATGGGAACTACTGGCTCCTCGCCACACTTCTGGGACTCAGGGGACTGGAATGGGATAGGGGCTGTTCCATCTTCTTCCAGACTTCCTATAGTCTCTTCAAGCCCTGCAGCAGGCCTAGAAGAAGACGGGGTAAATCCTTTCCCTTTCCAGGCAGGGCCTACTCCAGTCAGTCTCCTGATTACAAAAGTCTCCGGAACCAAGGTGGACACTGGCTGCTATGTTCACCGACACCCCTGAGCTGCAGGGAGCACTCACCAGCCATCTCACTGCGCTCAGCGAGCGGCCTGCTGCGGTCTGAAATACAAGTTTCCCTTCTGGAGAAAGTCTCTTGAACCCTCTATCGCTTGGCTCTACAGGTTCAAGGATACCATCCTCACTTTCACTCATAGAAAAGTACAGGGGAGCCCCCTACACCAAGGGGCCTCTCAAGACTCCCCCACTCTCCCAGCCTTTTCCTTATATAAATCAGGGAGGGTGATTACAGCATGACCAGTTCTGGGGCTTGGAGTGAGAGACAGTGGGTTTGAAGCAGATTTCTGACCTAACGGGTTGACATTATTATCTCATTTAATTCCCAATTCGACCCTAAAGGAATATTAAGTATAAAAGTCTCATTATCCTGACTTTATAATTTTTAAAAGACAGATTGTTATCCATCTAACATTTTTAAGGTTTGGATAACGATCATTCTGTTATCTAAGGTACTTTGTTAGGGGGTGGAGAGGGAAAGCTATTGGATCGTTTCATTGTGTAAATACTAAAATATAGTTATCTGGGTCAAGGTTAGATGAGTCACATAAAGCCATCCCAAACACCAATAAACTATAGATCAGGACTGCGCGTGAAGGGGACATCCTGGGATTACAGTTCCCCTTTCTGTGCAAGTCGAGTCTATCTCCTGGGCCACCAGTCACCCCAGCCCAAACCAGATGTCCAGAAGTCACTGTCCAGTTCCAGGCCAGCTGCAGTTTTGTTAAATGCCTATCACGCTTTAGTTTACCTATGTGGCCCATGACAACAAGTCTACCAATACTTCAGAATCATAATATTGGAACATGACTAAACAGTCTATATTGACAGCCTTTAAAACATGATCGTAACAATTAAAGTTCTTTTCATTTTATTATCAAGCAAAATTTTAAAAGCTAATATTAAAAGCTTCATTACTTTACATGGGAAACAAATGCTCACAATGAAATATATTAGTTCCCTACAGAATGAATCATAAGTAATTACATAGGAATAGCTCATGGAAATCGACTGCCACAATCTATCGGATATATAGAGATTGAAAACAAACTTTGGAAAACAGCCCTTTAAACATAATTATTCCATTTTGAAAAGAATCAGGTGTTCCTTATTTAGGTATAATATATGCAACTGATGACATTAATGTAGTTTTATTCACACTTGCCAATAAATAGCAATATTCCAAAAACTAGAGCTGAATTTCTAAGACTGAATCATTCACCATAATCAATCATTTGTTGCTTTTCCCACTTCCCTCTTTTACTTATTACAAATTGTTAATTTGCAAAAAAAAAAAAAAAAAAAAAATCACCAGCCAATATGGATGCCTCATGGAAAGGGATTATGTTTTATGGTTTATTCACATTGTAGATTCTCCACTATTTTCCAGAGAAGAAATGAACTGAGGTAATAATGGCTCAATATTATGAATACTCTTAACTTATTAAAGTCTTTAAAATGAAAATGCTGTGATCCAACAGACTGCATTATCTACTGCTTGAATCTTAGAACTTACTTCTGCATAGAAATCATGCCACATATGGCTGGATAACCAGGCCAGCCCCCCGAACCCCAACGGCAAGGAGCACTGCTGAACATCACCACCAGGGGGAACACTTTCATATGCAAATACACCCAGGCAGCTAGCGGAAACCTGTTCCCATATTTACAAAGAAAGCAGGTTCCTCCTCCCTGTCAGTGCTTACGAAAATCCCATCACCAGAACAGCGGTGGGGACTCGGATGCAAACATGGTGGAGGGGAAGGCAGAGAAGAGACAGGGACTGGGCCATACATGCAAACCACTGGGCAGCTCCCTGTCCGGGTGGGCATCTCTGCATGTTATCTTTACACTGTTGCTCCTGCCCAGAGTTTCTCTCACACCCTGCAAGACAGAAGGCACTTCCACAGCCTTTCTCCTTCCTTCTTGGTGCTAAGGGGCAAAATGCCCTTGTTAGACTTTCCCTCCACCCCATGCCTCATTTACAATCTGTAATAAAAGGAAGAGACAAAGGAGCAAAAGGGGTCTTCTCCCCTGTGACTCCCATCACTGCCACACTCCAGCTCCCATCGTTCACTAAGCCCTTACACACAGGGCACCTTGCCAGATAGGGGACACGAAGATGAGGAAGAGGAGACCCTGCCCTCATAGAGCTCCATCAAACAAGAGAGACAGATCCAATCCACATGAAAAGAGCAGGCAGGAACTACTCTAAGAGGCTGGCACAGCGGCTACGAGCGCAGGCTGGAGTCTTGCTGCTCCACTTACTAGCTGTGTGGCAGGGCAAGACACTTCACTTCTCTAAGTCTCCATACCTTCATCAACAATGGGATAGTAATAATTGTGCCCAACAGGGTTACTGTAAGGATTAAAGAAAATAAAAGCTCTCAGTATAATGCTTGACATAGCGCAAGCATTTACTAAATTATTGTTACAAATTATTCAGATCATTGTTACAAAAGACATAGAAAAAAACAGAACTTTCAGAGTGGTATTGAGGACTAAACAAACTGTATGCTTGGTGGTGTCTACAGGGGCTGTATTTTAAACTCAGTCTTGAAGAATGACTAAGAGTCTGCCAGAGAAGGGAAGGAAGGACATTTTAGCAAAGGCCTGGGCTGGGAGCATTCACATGATAAGGAAAGACTTCTTCCTGGAGTCAGACTCCAAGGCCACTGGGCTTGGGCAGCTAAGTCCAGAGAAGGACCTGAGGAGTCTGCCCTTAATCCTGTACCCAGGACGGGGCGGGTGAGAGGCACATACTCAGATTTGTTCCTGACATGTAACTTCAACAGCAGTGCTACATATTTTGCTTATCTATCCAGAAGACTGACTGCATACAGGTGAGATAGGGCATGGGGGGCCAAGTGGGAGGCAGCTCCAGGAGGCGCCTCCAGAAATGGTGCAAGGACAAGAGGACAGCTTAAAGACAGGTTGTGGGAATTGAACGAAACATTTCAGGTCTCAGCTTAGATGTCACTTGGCTGGGTAGCCTTTCCTATCTTGGCAGTTCTGGGTGAGGTACCATTTTCCTAAGGGATCTTACAGCACCAGCACCAAGACATCTCGAATCAGAGCTCTTAACACTTGTATCCACAGATTAGTTGAAAAAATTAATTAAGGCCAATAGTGAGCCAGGCCCTTGCTTGGCATGGGGAATATAGCACTGAAGGCAGGGAAGAATGTCTGTCCTCATGCACTGCTGTAGAGCTTACCTGCTGGCAGGGGATATAGGCAAACAAGCAAACAAACAAATATAGAAATTCACATGGTGCTAAGTGCTATAAAGAACAAAACAAAGTTAGAGGGCAAAGAGACAGATCGTAGTGGAAGGGGAGTACCATAGGACAATCAGGGACAGCCTCTGAAGAGGGTCATATCTGACCAGACAGCAAATAGCAGGCTGCAATGAGGGAGGAAGGCAGGTGGAGACCTGGGAAAATAGCAAGGACAGTGTCCCCTAGGGTGAGGCACATCTGTAGCCCAGCCAGGATACCACTGTGGCTGGAACAGAGCAAGCAAGGAGGAGCATAAAAGACACAAGGTTGGAACCAGGCAAGCACCACACTGTGTATGGTTTCGTACTTTTATTAGAAGTAAAATGGGGCCAGGCATGGTGGCTCACCTGTCTAGCACTTTGGGAGGCTGGGGCAGGAGGATCCCTCAAGTCCAGAAGTTTGAGACCAGTCTGGACAACATAAGGAGATCCCGCCTCTATAAAAAATATCAAAAAATTAACCAGGTGTGGTGGTACACAACCATCTACTCAGGAGGCTGAGGTGGGAGGATCACCTGAGCCCAGGGAGGTTGAGAGGCTTCTGTGAGCCATGATCATGTCACTGTACTCAGCCTGGGTGACAGAGCTGTCTCAAAAACAAACTAAAAAAATTACTTAAAAAAAGAAGTGGAATGCCAAAGGAGGGTTAAAAAGAGTGACAGGATCTGGGCCGGGTGCTGTGGCTCATGCCTGTAATCCCGGCACTTTGGGAGGCCAAGGTGGGTAGATCACGAGGTCAGGAGATTGAGACCATCCTGGCCAACATGGTGAAACCCCATCTCTACTAAAAATACAAAAAATTAGCTGGGTGTGGTGGCATGCACCTGTAGTCCCAGCTACTCAGGAGGCTGAGGCAGGAGAATCGCTTGAACCCAGGAGGCGGAGGTTGCAGTGAGCCAAGATCATGCCATTGCACTCTAGCCTGGGCAACAGAGCAAGACTCTATCTTAAAAAAAAAAACAAAACCGGTGGCAGGATCTGTTTCAGGTTAAACTGAGATCATTCTGGTTGACATATGGAAAATAAGCTACAGGCAGCGAAGGCACAGAAACAGGAAAGTCAGAAGGCTACCATAATACTCTGACGAGAAGCAGTGGCAGCTAGCACCAAGCTGCTAGCATGAGTGGTAAAAATGGTGAGGTTTCATACCACATCCAATTCATCAGCAAGTTCTGCCAGCTGTACCTTCAGAATACACAGGCAGTAGTATATATTCACCACAACTTTCAGAGTGGTATTGAGGACTAAGCAAACTAAACGCTTGCGGTAGGATGCAGGAGTCCAGAGCTCAGGGAGGGCCAGGCACAGCGGCTCACATCTGTAATCCCAGCACTTTGGGAGGCCGAGGTAGGCAGATCACCTGAGGTCAGGAGTTCAAGACCAGCCTGGCTAACATGGAGAAACCCTGCCTCTACTGAAAATACAAAATTAGCGGTGTGTGGTGGCACATGCCTGTAATCCCAGCTACTCGGGAGGCTGAGGCAGGAGAATCGCTTGAACCGGGAGCTCAGCGGGAGGACAGGCCAGGAGAAGCCCCCCTAGAGGAGCGGATTTGGAGAAAAGGCCTCAGGACCAAACCAGGGAACATGACTGAGAAGAAACAGTCTAGAAAGAGGAAGCCTAGCAGCGGGTGGTGTCCTGGCAGCCAAAGAAGAGCAGGATTCAGGAAGGATGGAATGAGCTGTCGGAGGATCACTACTGCAGAGCCGTCAAGTTAAAGAACTCGTAAAATGATCACTGGACGAAAGTCACCTGACCACAACAAGCAGTGTCAGTAATGTGGAAGCTTAGGGGAAACAGGATGGAAGGAAGCAAATAAACAAGCATACACAACTCTCTTGAGGAAACCTGCTATTAAGGAAAGCACAGATATGGTGCAGAGGCTAGAGGGGAATAGAGATGAAGGACAATATTTTACATGTGCAATATCATCATGTGCTTTATTGATCCGGCAGACAGTGAAAAACCCATGTAGGCTAAGAAAAATGCACACCAGGAAGAAGGGGCACAAATTCTTCAGGTGGCTGGAAAAGCTGAATAATCTTTAATGATTCAAAATGCTGACCAGAGGATTGATTTAAACAAATAAAGGATATTATTCCCTTTTTACCTTTCAAGAATTAGAACAGTTCTCGTAACTAGTTGAAATAAATCTTAGAGGCATACAATGTAGTTATTAGAAGTCGGTCCAAAGCTAAAATGAGGAAAATAGCTACAGGATCAAAAAAAGATATCAATTGATAAATTGTCTTTCTTGATAATACAGTATACTCAAGATTACAAATTCTAAATTCATTATTTTTGATAATTTCCACGAGCAGGACATACTTACAGGTTACACTGGTTTAGTCTGTAAAACTTGTGTCGCGCAACACAGAGTCTCCAAATGTATTTTGCAGTTTCCATGTCTTCCTAGCAAACAAAATAGGCATAAAGCAGTATGAAAGCACACACACAACTTGATACGTTTAATGCACAGTTTGTCTAAATACATAATGGGTGACATCATATGACAAAGTCACTTTCAGGACACTATAAGCCTTTCATTTTCCAACACTGTGCCCATGGTATGAATACCACAAGTAGGATTTAACTTATGAAGACAAAACAATCTGTTCTAACAGTGTGATTCTCATATTAAACAGTTTCAAAATGACATGGGAATCTAAAAACTATAAAAATATCAACTTCTATTCTTGCCAAATATACTCAGACATTTTTAAACAAAAATATGACTCAGTAACTGAATATTGCCTTTGTCAAGAGAGCAAAAGCAAGTAACTGTTAAATAACATTTCTTCAGAGCTATTCATTTATCCATGAAATTTAAGATATCAGTGCTTACTTTCTCCCCCACTTAACCCCTGAGGTTTAATTTAAAGGTTATCATGATCAGACAGTAGTTATCCAAAGACTCATTCATTCAGCATTTACTGAGCAGCCATTTTTTGCCAACTGCCATTTTGCAAAATGCTATATGATAAAACTGCATGTTTTATACAATTACAAAATATTATAATTTTAATGCTGCCCTGCCTCCAAACACATACAAGTATGCAGAAGTAGAACTTGTTAACTTTTAGGAAAAACATTCCATGCAGACCCCTAATGTTTACTCACAGTTTGAAATTGGATGGTCTCCTCTTTATTTGCCAGTTCTAATGCAAAAAAGGACTTGTTGTGGGACATGTTGGCAATGTCATGCCACCTAAAGAACAGCAAATAGAGAATGGCAATGTGAGTGCCTGTGGGCGAAACAAGGAGATAGAATATACAAGTTTTCCCTAAGCCTGACGTGTAAGTTAGTATTTGGTGACATTTTTGAGAAAAACAAAAAACACGAGACCAGCCTGGCCAACATGGTGAAACCCTGTCTCTATTAAAAATACAAAAACCAGGCCAGGCATGGTGGCTCACACCTGCAATCCCAGCATTTTGGGAGGCCGAGGCAGGAGGATCACCTGAGGTCAGGAGTTTCAGACTTCTGGCCAACATGGTGAAACCCTGTCTCTACTAAGAATACAAAAAAGTTAGCTGGGCGTGGTGGTGGGCACCTGCAATCCCGGCTACTTGGGAGGCTGAGGCAGGAGAATTGCTTGAACCCAGGAGGCGGAGGTTGCAGTGAGCTAAGACAGCACCATTGCACTCCAGCCTAGGCAACAAAAACGAAACTCTGTCTTAAAAAAAAAAAAATTACAAAAACTAGCCCAGGCGAGGTGGCAAGCACCTGTAATCCCAGCTACTCAGGAGGCTGAGGCAGAAGAATCATTCGTCTGAACCCGGGACGTGGAGGTTGCAGTGAGCTGAGACAGCACCATTGCACTCCAGCCTAGGCAACGAAAACAAAACTCCGTCTTAAAAAAAAAAAAAAAATTACAAAAACTAGGCCAGGTGAGGTGGCAGGCACCTGTAATCCCAGCTACTCAGGAGGCTGAGGCAGAAGAATCGTCTGAACCCAGGAGGCAGAGGTTGCAGTGAACCAAGATTGCGCCATTGTATGCCAGCCTGGGCAACAGAGTGAGACTCCGTCTCAAAAAAAAAAAAAAAACAAAAACAGTGGTTTTAATCAGCTAGCATGAATGTTCTAATTGAAGTGACAGCAGCTAGTTGTAAAAAGTAAACTCATGAATACTAAATGAGGGAAAAGAGAATTTAAAAGATGTAAAATGTATCATTCTCATGTGTCAGATGTGCTTGATGGAAGATCCCTGTCTTAGCTGATTGCCAATGCCTCATTTACTCATTCAACAAAATAAAAGACACCTATTATAACAATGCCAGAAACTGCAGTCGGTCCTAGGGACACTAAGATTAGTGAAGTACAGTGCTTCCCTCAAAAGAGCACAGGTGGAGGGGAAAGGTGGGAGAAAGAACACAGAAGCCAACAAGAACCTTTAAGTGCTGCAGGTATTAAAATAAGGCACAAAAGTTGGGGAGGTGTGCTGTGAAAAGCTTCAGGGTGAAGATAAATTTGAAATGCCAGGAACTCAAAGAGTGAACTATTCTGGAAGTGATCACTACGATTCAAAATCTCATACTTTCTAATTTTATCATATTAGCTTTTATATGTTAATATTTGATTTTATTACATAATCATAGAATGTCATAAAAAGAAAAAATTATGGAAGAAAAAATTTTATCCTTCTCCATTAGATTTATTTTAAATGTATTAAAATAAAATCAACTTAGTTGTGATTCAGTGTTTGTTAAATCTAAAGATTATTAGCATCACATTAAGGCAACTGTGAAAATTCCCATCCAGTGATAAAGGAAGCCAGGCAGATGCTTCAAGTTTCCATGTGACACTTTGGGCACCATCAGAGCCCTGCCCTTCAGGTGAAGCCACGGATCCATTTTCCTCTCCTCTCCCTGACCCCCAACTCAGCATGTTGGGAAGGGTTAATATAAGTGGCTTGGGGACAAGAGAGCAACTGCCAAAGGGGAGCCACCCAGCCCAGGGCAATGCATTCTAGAAGTGGGGTTCTGCTCCCCAAGTGATGGGTACTCTCTGAGGTCATAATCACCATGGAGAATTTATGGCTCAAGAAGCAGTAAAGCAAAGGAAGTGAGAGAGGAGATGTCAGTTTAGAGAAAAAGCTCTTCAAAGGCAAAACTAGTTCTCAAGAAGAAATGGTAGGAGTGGTTTAGAAAGCTTGAGTAATGTGTGCTGCGATGCTGGCAGTGAGTAGGGGGTGGAGAGAATAAAAGCTGTTTAATACAGTAATTAAGAGCCCACGCATAAAGTGGAGGACCCAAGTTATAGTCCTAGTTATGCCAGTTAATAACTGAGGGACCATGGACAAATCACAACTTTTCTAAGCCTCAATCATCACATGTGCAAAGAGGTAGTGATACCTACTGCTGAGAGTGTTATGAAGATTACACTAAAAAAATTCACATAAAATACTCAGCATAGTTTATCTGACTCATGATAAGCACTCAACAAATGGTAGACACGAAGGAACCAAAAAACAAAAGTGATAGAATAT
Source organism: Theropithecus gelada (assembly GCF_003255815.1). NCBI lineage: Eukaryota > Metazoa > Chordata > Mammalia > Primates > Cercopithecidae > Theropithecus > Theropithecus gelada. The sequence goes on from NC_037675.1 coordinate 89,893,477, forward strand.
GTTTTCCTGCCTTATAAAAACAATATAAGCTTTTGGTTGGACACCATGGCTCACGCCTGTAATCCCATCACCTTTGGAGGCCAAAGAGGGAGAATCGCTTGAGACCAGGAGTTAGAGACCAGCCTGGGCAACACAGCGAGACCTCATCTCTATAAAATAAAATAAATAATAAACATAAATTTAAAAACAATATAAACTTTTAATTTTCACTACTCTGTACCCAATTTACCCAACTGGGTAAATAGAATCTCAGAGTAAAACTGCAAGTATTTCTATGAAATGAACTTTGGATTTTCCAGATTACAGATTTTAAGGAATTAAAGGCAGGGATTGTACAATATGGACCAACTTACTATCTTTAAGATACAAATTAGAACACAGAATACTGTAAAGGAAATTAAAATCACCTGTAGTTTCATTGTTCGGAGTCAGTTACTATTAGTACATTGCTATATATCCTTTCCATCTTTCTTCACATTCCAAGATTTCCACAAATGAATAGTATCTTTTTTTATATCAGCAAAAAGACCAACATTATAAAAAATTATTGAAATTTGCTTAGATACTGGTATTTTAGGAATTTTGGTACAAAACTAGAGTCAAAACAAAGATCTATATTTTTCGTAAGAAAAAGCCCTACAGGCCGGGCACAGTGGGCTCACCCCTGGAATCCCAGCACTCTGGGAGGCAGGCAGATAGCCTGAGCCCAAGAGTTTGAGACTAGCCTGGGCAACATGGTGAAACTGTCTCTACAAAAAATACAAAAATTAGCCAGGCATGGTGGCATTAGCCTGTAGTCCTAGCTACTCAGGAAGCTGGGATGGGAGGATCACTTCAGCCTGGGAGGTCAAGGCTGCAGTGAGTGGTGACTATACCACTGCACTCTAGCCTAGGCAACAGAGTGAGACCTTGTCTCACAGTAAATAAATTAACCAATAAATAGTCCTGGAAACCACAGCTCAAATTAAAACTTCATATCAAAACAAAGAATGGCCTCCATATGGCACAAAAAGGGTCACACATTTTTAAGCATTTTATAATAGGCCATCATTATATTCTGGAAATTTCGTTTTGAAGAAAGTGGCTTACTGAAAAGGACTGTTGCATTCCGATGGTATTTTTTTTCTAGGAAGGGAATTATTTCCATTTTTTAATGAGACCTTGGTATAGACTTGTGAACAATTTAACTGCTGTAAGTACTAAAAAAATGTATCACCAACAGGAGTCACAGAAAACATACAAAAAGAGGTAAGAAAAATACCTAAATACCACAGGATGCCTTCCATTCTTGTGTTTCACAAAGATACCTTCAAGACACGCTCCAATGGATATGTCACTTCCTTGGCTATCCTAAAAGGAGAAAGCAAAAGAAGAAACACCCAGGAAGCAGATGCAGAGGAACTGCTGCTACAGAGTTCCCCGGACTGGCTTCCCAGATGCAGGAAGTTCAGAAGACCTACAGAGGAGCTACGCAGGAAGACAAGTCTGAATGAGATCTATGATCTTATAGATATGTATAAGAATGGAAAAAGTGTGGCCCTCTTAGGAACTCTATTTCAAGACCATTTCAAAGTATGAACCGCAAAATGGGAATGCGTTTTACCACAAAATTTTGGTCACCAGGACCTCGGCTTTTAAGTTTCCAGAGTTTTGCACGTCCTCAGCCTTTGCACATAAGGACATCTTTGGATTTCCCCACGATTTTCTCAAATTTGTGAGCCTAACTTTAAAGAACCCCAGCCACCGAGCCACACTTACCTTAGCAGGGTAGCTCTCTTCTCCATAGCCATCCATTCTCTCTACCTCCTGCATGTACAGCATTTCAGCATCAGGAGCTGCGAGCCCTCTGCAACCCAAAAGAAGCAAGATTGTTCACAAAGCAAGCTTAAAATGGTTTAAAATAAAGCTTTTCTTAAAACCTATGTATCCATTTAGCATAGGACATTATAAACATTTCAAGTTTCTAAGCATCTATAATTGGTTATATCAATCTGTTGATATTTACTGAAAACCAGTATGTGTAAAGCACTGTACTGAATGCTGAGAGTATCACATGAGATCCTGCTCTCTATACTTAAGGTAGATGACTGGGAAGGTAGGGGATAAAAAAACTTCCTAAAAAAATCTTCAGGTGAAATCTTGAACTTTTCTTAAATCACCAAGTAATTGCTTATTATCCCAAATATCAGGGCTGGGCACGGTGACTCATGCCTGTAACCCCAGCACCTTGGGAAGCCAAGGAGAAAGGACCACCTGAGGCCAGCAGTTTGAGACCAGCCTGGGCAACATAGTGAGACCTTGTCACTACAAAAAAAAAAAAAGTTTAAATTAGCCCGGCATGGTGGTGCACATCTATAGTCCCAGCTGCTTGGAAGGTTGAGACAGGAAGACTGCTTGAACCCAGGAGTTCAAGGATGCAGTGAGCTATGATTGCTCCACTGCACGCCAGTCTGGGCAACAAAAAAAAAAAAACACAAAAAAACAAAAACAAAAACAACAAAATATCAGGCATTACTGAGAATTATGTGCTAAATGTCGAATGCAGGGAATAAGGGTATGAGAAGGCTACATGAAAACCCCTTTTCGCTCAGGTGAGTGGAGTGCAGCACTACTAGGATGGGTAGGAAGGCAGTGTGGGTACAGGAGCAGTGCCCAAGTGCATGCAGACTTGCATCTCCAGCCTCATCTTCCGATGCTCCCCTCTGTGCTCAAGGCACCCACACTGCAGCCATCCCAAACTCTGCATCTCTTCAGATAGAGTATGTTCCCTAGCCCCTCTGGGCTTTTGCACATGAGAATCCCTCTTCTTGGTATGCCTGTGACTCACTTGTGGATCTGGCCAATCCCTAATATCCTTCAAGACTCTGTCTATGTATCATTTCCTCTGGGTCACCTTCTGGGATTCCCCAATGCCCCAATTCTGTGCAGTCCCAATACATTCCACCCGTACCCCTCTAACTGCACTCATTATCTTCTTATATGTATTATCATTACTATAGTGGGTTGTCCTGTCAGCCCTCATATTGCAGGGCTGGGAATGCACGCTTAGAAGACAAGAAATTATTCTATTTATCTTTGTGCCACAGCATCCAGCACTCTTGCTCTGCCTAATACAGAGTAAGAACACTAAGCTATCTTTTAAGGAAATGCACAAATGAATAAATGGAAGTGACAAAAGGCAGGGCAATGTGTGCCTGAGGGATCAATTAAGCTAGAAAAGAAATGGTTCATGTGGACAGCAGAAGGTAAAGCTGGGAAGGCAGGATTTAACCAATTTATGGGAGGCCTTTAATCCCAGAGTAATGAACTCACGCTAGCAGGAAGCATGAAAATACCCACAAGCACGTGGAAGGAGAAGGAGAGGGGTAAGAGGAAAGTGATATGCTAGGGAGATTAATCTTTTGTGAGCCACTGTGTGGATTTGAGTGGAGAGAGACTAGAGGCAAAAGGTTATTTTATTTGGAAGGTGATAAGCAATAGGTTCTAACGAAACTGACCTGCTTTCAATTCCCACCTTTACCACATGTAGAGGTAACTAAATCTTTTTTTTTTTTGTTTTTTTTTTTTTGCTCTGTCACCAGGCTGGAGTGCAGTGGCACGATCTCAGCTCACTGCAATCTCTGCCTCCCGGGTTCAAGCAAATCTCCTGCCTCAGCCTTCTGAGTAGCTGAGACTACCGGTATATGCCACAACATCTGGCTAATTTTTTGTATTTTAGTGGAGACAGGGTTTCATCATGTTTGCCAGGATGGTCTCGATCTTCTGACTTCGTGATCTGCCCCCCTCAGCCTCCCAAAGTGCTGGGATTATAGGCATGAGCCACCGCTCCCGGCCAGAGATAACTAAATCTTTTTGAGTTTGGTTTCCCCATCTGTAAGATGGAGATAATAATGTTTATCTTAATGAGTAGTTATAAGAATTTAATGATAGAGTACAGATAGTCCTCAACTTATGATGGTTCGACTGAATGACTTTTCAACTTTACAATGGTACAAAGGTGATACAAATTCAGTAGGAACTGTACTTCGAGGACCCGTACAACTATTCTGTTTTTCACTTTCAGTACTGTATTCAACAAATTATATGAGATATTCAACATTATAAAATATATTACAGGCTTTGTGTTAGATGATTTTGCCCAACCGTATGCTGATGTAAGTGTTCTGAGAACAGGTAGAGTAGGCTAGGCTAAGCTATGATGTTCAACAGGATTGGTCTATTAAATACATCTTGACTTACAGTATTTTCAACTTACTATGGGTTTGTCAGGACTTAACCCCATCCTAAGTCAAGGAACATCTGTATGTGGAACTGTGTGGTAGTTGGTTTAGAATGAAACCTAGCATTCTCTAGAAGAGTATTTTTTCTTACAGGCAACACAGAGATTCACCATGAAAGAATGTCAATATGTACAAGTATACAAAGGTATGCAGAAGCATAGTTCAGAGTACTAAGCACCATAGTTCTTAGTGTAGTTCCCCAGATGACAGACACAGCTTCCATAGGTATACAGAGGGAAGTAACCCTGGACTTGCTAAGCTGTATCATAAAAGAAAACAAATCATCCTAATTTTACATTAACCTATACAGGATGAGGTTATCAAATAAACCTTTACTATACACAATAAAAAATGGGCACCCTTCAATGACTGGCTGCTTTCAACTTCCTCAGTGTCCTCACTGGTAAAAAAGGACAATAAATGAGTAATATGGGTAAGTGCTTACTTAGAACAGCACATGGCACATAGTGAGTACTATGTAAATGTTGGCTACTTGTAATAGCAGCGGCAGTAATGTTCCATATATAGTTGGGCAAATACATATTAATCATATAAATTAAATATTTAATTGAATATTTCAAATTCAAGCAGACATTGGTTCTATGCTATTTCCATGTCTTATTTCTTAGAGTCACCTGTATTTCTGATGTAGTAAGGCCACTTTTTGGGTTGCTTCTTCCAATACTTTTTCATCTTGTAACCATCCCTGAAGAAAACACACAGGGGTAAGTATGTGAAAATTCACCCAAATTTCTTTGAAGGAATCATGGCCATTGACTGTTAATGACTCTCGTCACTATCTGGCAAAATTATGACTATTGTTAATATATGGGAGCTTTGCTTACATAGGTAATCACCTTTCTAAGGAATTAAGTGGCTTCTTCACAGGAGCCAAAAAACAAAAACAAACAAACAAAAAAATTGCCCCACCTTCTCAATTCATCCCTGGGAAAGTTTCAGCTGAGTTATTTCAAGTTGGTGACAGTAGTCAGCCAGTCCTGAGCCCAGCAAGATAAAAACATCTTGTGTGTTCTCTGGCTGGCTGTGTAGACACTCAGAAGAGCATGCCACACCTTCCTTAGTTGTTGCAATGCAGTTTCCATGTCCCTTCCATCAGTAATGACTTTATAAAAGTAGAAGGCAGTGTCTTTGTCATCTACTTTTTAAATTGCTGATGAGAAGTGACATTCATTCCTCAATATAATCTTGTAAGGTTTCAAACCTTCAGTTAAAAGCAAAACCTGCGCCTTCCTGAGAAGTTGAAAATGAATCCTTCTTTTTAAACTCACATTCAAATAGAAAACAAATATCTCCAGGCACAGTGCAGTCACTATAGACCCTTCAGTTTCTGTGGGTTCACAAGGACCAAGATGACTACAACGGAGAAAGCAGTCACACTTGAGATGTTTGTAAGAGGGAATTTTTTTTTATAATCCTATTCCTGACAGTAAGTCTATCATACGGATTTCATTTCAGGGATTATTAAGGGTATAGGAATGAACTGTTTGTTTTAAAAAGCCCAGTGTCAAAAGAAGTCTTACCACAGGAAACAAGGCAAATTTCTGAAGAAAGTCCTGGGATTCATACTGATCAAAGTCACCAAAATCAGCTATACAGAATGACAAAAACTCACATGTTAATTATATTTAAATTTCATTGCAAAATATGTGCAACAAAATTCAACATGCAGTATATATAGATGGTATGCTAATATTTCAGAAGTCAAGTTTTTTATAACTATAAAAAGTGTATTTTAAAAGTATCTTTTTAAAAATGTTAATTAGGTAGACATGAGTCTTGGCTTGGAAAAATGCCTATGAATTAAATAAAAAACAAGTTGCAAGCTATAGGTAATATGATCTCATTTTTATAGTTAAAATGCAAACAAAACCTACCCTGTAATCATATATGCTTGCTTATGTACAGAAAAATGTCAAGGAGAAACCAAATTGTCAACAGTAGTGATGAAATGGACTTAGACCACTTGAATACATTACAGCAAGATATATTTGTTTTGAAATTTTTAATTTTTTTTAAAAATTGACAATTCAGCAAAATGTTTATGAAAAAGTAATTCTTAAAGCCAAAAAGGATACTTAAGAAAATCCAAAGTACCTTGAAAAGGAATGTGGCTCTATGTGCATCAGGCATTTGTTTAAAAATGATGCATGTCTCCATGCCTGCTAATAGCTGAAGGAGTTTTATTAATAATTATTCTGATTAAATTTCACTCCCAAGGCAAAATGCCAGTAATTGTTTGAAATAATGCCCTGTCAGAAACCTTCCTGGCCAGGCACAGTGGCTCACACCTATAATCCCAGCACTTCAGTAAGCCAAGGAGGGAGGATAGCTTGAGCCCAAGAGATAGCAAGACCCTATCTCTACAGAAAAGTTTAAAAATTAGCCAGGCATAGTAGCGCACACCTGTAGTCACAGCTACTTGGGAGGCTCAGGTGGGAGGTTCACTTGAGCCCAGTAGGTTCTGCCTGCAGTGCGCCACGATCACATCACTGCACTCAAGCCTGGGCAACAGAGTAAGACTGTCTCCAGAAAAAAGAAAATACACACATACATGTAAATACATGTATATTAGACATGTAAAAATCAAAAAAATAAACAATTCAAAAATGCTGGTGAAATGCAGAATCTTTATTTATATATGTACATTTTAAAGATAAGGTCTTGCTATGTTGCCCAGGCTGGTCTCGAACTCCTGGACTCAAGCAATCTTCCCACGTTGGCCTCCCAAAGTGCTGGGATTAGAGGCATGAGACACCACACCCAGCCATCTTTATCTATTATGAATGATGATATTACTGCATAATCCAGGACAACCATTTAAGAAACCAAACAAGTGGGAGTGCGGTGAGGGATAAAAGACTATACATGGGGTACAGGGTACACTGTTCAGGTGATGGGTACACCCAAATTTCAGAAATCACCACTAAAGAATTAATTCATGTAACCATGGCCAGGCACAGTGGCTCACACCTGTAATCCCAGCACTTTGGAAGGCTGAGGCAGGTGGATCACCTGAGGTCAGGAGTTTGAGACTAGCCTGGCCAACATGTTGAAACTCCATCTCTACTAAAAATACAAAAATTAGTTGGGTGTGTGGGGTGGCAGGTATCTGCAATCCCACGTACTCAGGAAGCTGAGGCAGGAGAATTGCTTGAACCCAGGAGGCGGAGGTTGCAGTGAGCCGAGATCGTGCCACTGCACTCCAGCCTGGTCCACCGAGCGAGACTCCATCTCAAAAAAAAAAGTAACTAAATAAATAAGATCTTATTCATGTAACCAAATACCACCTGTTCCCCAAAAACCTACTGAAATAAGTAAATAAGAAGAAACCACACAAATGAAGTGTACTTAAACTATAAGTGAATATAACCTCATCAAACTCACTGACTGGCATATCTTTCTTCTTAAAATATGACCTATTAGCAGATAAAGTCTTCGAACTAGATGAATACATAGCATAGTATTAATAAATGTGTATATATATAGTCATATGTCACTTAATGATGGGAATACATTGAGAAAGGCATCATTAGGAGATGTGCAAACATCAGAGTATACTTACACAAACCTAGGTGGTGTAGCCTACTACACACCTAGGCTATACTGTATAGACTATTGCTCATAGAAGCCTATACCACATGTTACTGTACTGAATACTGTAGGCAATTGTAACACAATGATATTTGTGTATCTAAACACAGAAAAGGTACACTAAAAATACAGTGTTATAATTTTATGGGACCACTGTCCTATATGAGGTCTTTTGTTGACCGAAACGTCATTTGGCATGTGATTGAATATATGTGTGTGTATACTTCTATTTATTGTACTGTTTGCTCTGTTGACATATAACATGATTAACGTCCAGAAGTCTCATATTTCATTGAGGTATTCCAAGTTCATTTTTTCCCAAAAGGAAGCCCCTTAGATAACAGAATACTTCGCTAATATATAAATACTACTAAAGATGTATATAGACAGTCAGTTAACTTAAAAATCCCTTGCTATTTTGTTGCAACACATTTTAATCTGATAGAACTATTTCATTATGAATTGATCTTATTTACCTTGAACAGCTAAGCCTGCTAGCTGAATTGCTTGTTCTAAGGTACAAGGAATACTTCCTTCCAAGATATCTTTCTTCAGTTGCAGATAATACTGATACCTATAAAAAAAAAATGTCAGTTTTATAAGGTCAATGTCAATATTATCTCATTGAGACATAATGCATTTAACCATAATTTGGTAGAGAAGCATAAACCAGCAAAACAAAACCTTAATCCTACTTTTTTTTTTTTTTTTTTAAGATAGGGTCTCCCTCTGTTGCCCAGGCTCAAGTGCAGTGGCATGATCACTGCCCACTGTAGCCTCGACCTCCCTAAGCTTAGGTGATCCTCGCACCTCAGCTTCCTGAGTAGCAGGGACTACAGGTGCACACCACCATGCCTGGCAAATTTTTCTATTTTTTGTAGAGATGGAGTTTCACCATGTTGTCCAGGCTAGTCTCAAACTCCTGGGCTCAAGTAATCCTAGTGCTTGGATTCAAAATGCTGGGACTACAGACATGAACCACCATGCAGAGCCCCTAGATGGTTTCAAACAAGGATGACAAAGTCCTCAACCATATGACACTTACACATACACTTTAATCAATCTAATGAGTTACTTATCCTAGATTATAGTTATTTCAAAACTAAAACGATCCTATAAGACAATTAGTCATCTGCTCCATGCCCTGTAAAACAGTCCCTACAATTTCTTTTTAGTTGGAGAAATGGAAAGCCAGTGGCCAATCTTTACTTTAAAAGCTGACTAGTAACTTGGTAATATAAGATTTTGCTTACCTTGTTTGGTGGAAGTTCCCTAGCACTGGAAAGTAAAGCCAGAGAAAAATGATTTCTGATATTTCAGACCAGGCTGATATTACAGTATTTCTGAGGAAATCCCTCAAAACAGCTGTTAAGATGCTTTCTTAATATCTGGTAATGTGGGTTTACTTCTGTTTACCACCCTGTTTGTACTTTCAATATATACGGCATCAGTTACCAGAACAAGGTTTAGAGTCAAGCAGACCTGAACTCTCCAAATTAGTATTCTGCATGAACTTGGGCAAGTCATAATCTGTGAATTCAAATTCTATCACCAGTAAAATGAGGGTACCATCACCCCTTCACAGGACTGAACATATTCCAATAATAATATATGTAAATGACTAAGAGCATAGCCGGCAAACAGCAGCTGTATCAATCACGTACTTGAAGCCACTCACTTCTCCATTTTGATAAAACTCTAGGGTGAAGATTTACTATTTCCTTTTATTTATTTGCTCAACAGGTAATTACTGGGGTCTACTATATGTTAAGCATTATTCTAGATGCTGGGGATACAGTGCTAAATGGAGATCACAGACACTCTGCCAGAGCAGTCTATGGAGCCATCTGGAATCCAAAATGTCCTCCATATTCGGTGCCTGTGAAGTGCAACCCAGTTACAGTTCATGTTTGAATTCCTCTGAGAGCCCACCCCTTTAATCATTTCATATGAGTCTTTATCATCTTATTTCAGCCACAGACATGTAAACCTCTGTTCTTTATTACCGAAGAACCTGACCAAAACACCATTCATTCAAATAAGAAGAATTTGGATCCACCTTTTCCCCTTCCACCTGCTAACAGCCAAACCCATGGATTTCCGTCCATTAGCTAATGGGATGCTGGCAGTTGTGGGATCCATCAGACAGAAAAACTTGAGATTTTCTATAAAGCAGCTCTTTTCAAAAGCTTATCTGAGGAAGACTGTGTTTAGGGAAGTCTGTCTATTGAACATGCTATTCACAGATTCCATTCTAAATATTCTAGGCCTTTTCCTTAAATCAAAAACACTAGAAAGGGCCAGGTGAGGCGGCTCACACCTATAATCCCAGCACTTTGGGAGGCCAAGGCGGGCAGATCACTTGAGGTCAGGAGTTGGAGACCAGGCTGGCCAGCATGGTGAAACCCCATCTCTAGTAAAAATACAAAAATTAGCCAGGTGTGGTGGCACACGCCTGTAGTCCCAGCTACTTGGGAGGCTGAGGGAGGAGAATCACTTGAATCCAGGAAGCAGAGGTTGCAGTGAGCTGAGATGGCGCCATTGCACTCCAGCCTGGGCATCACCACAGAGAGACTCCATCTCAAAACAAAAAACAAAAAACATGAAAAGCAATATACTTGAACCCAATTAATGTAGCCTTCCACAGCCTTACATTGTACTGTTATGAGAATTGATTCTTCCATATTTGCTTTAACTTATTCATTTCTAGTTCAATGTCTTACATAAAATTATACCTGAAAGTTTCTGTTTAAATGATATACCAGGAAAATGTGTCATGCTTGCAAAGAGGTATGCTTCTTTGTGTTACATAATGAATGATGGAACTCAGATTTCTTCTTTTGCTTTGGCTGCCATTAAGCTCACAGCTAAAATCCAGGCATAGTCACAATCATCATTATCCCTCTTAATTGCTTTCTCCACTATTTAATAATAGCTACCTTTAAGTGATGAAGAGCTGGAGCTCAGAGATTAAGCAACATGCTCAAATGCATAGAGCTAGACTGAGATGGAGTTTGAATCCCCAGGTCTGAATGACCCAAAGGTCTTGTTCTTAACCACGACAAATCTACAGTTATAGATGTTTCTAGTATTTTTATTCATTTAGTATTTTACATGACAGTCCACAAAACACAATGGTTGAGAGCAAGGACTCAGGAGCCAGCCTGCTTGAGTCCCAATTCCAGTACATACTAGCAGTGTGACCTTGGGCAAGGTGTTCAACCCTTCTGTGTCTTGGTTTCCTCATCTACAAAATAGAGATAATAGCAACTATGTCATAGGATTTGTTATGAGAATTAAATTAATAAAATACTTGGGACAGTGTTTAATATACAGTAAAAAACCTAAGTGGTTGTTACTATATGTTATTGCATTATCCCTCAAATCCTTTAATGGAAGCAACTAGGGATGGATGAATGGACGGATGGATGGATGGATGGATGGATACACAGACTGATAGTTTGTTTTTTTTTTTGAGACAGCCTCTTGCTCTATAGTCCAGGCTGGAGTGCAGTGGCATAATCATGGCTCACTACAGCCTCAACCTCCTGGACTCAAGTGATCCTCAAGCCTCAGCCTCCTGAGTAGCTGGGACCACAGGTGTACACCACCACACCTGGCTAAATTGTTTTTAATTTTTTTATAGAAACAGGGTCTCTCTATGTCGCCCGGGCTGGTCTCAAACTCCTGAGCTCAAGCGATCCTCCCACCTCGGCCATCCAAAGTGCCTGGATTACAGGCATGAGCCACTACACCCAGCCATAATATGTTTTTCTTAAAGAAGTATTTACTGTAGGAGCAGATGGCCAAGAAATTTCACTTCAATGGCATTATCACTTTTTGCTAAAATTTCTATATATTGGTGGGGCTGAAGATGGCTTATAAATATGTTATTTCAATATTTTTGCAGGCCGGGTGCGGTGGCTCATGCCTGTAATCCCAGCACTTTGGGAGGCCAAGGAGGGTGGATCATGAGGTCAGGAGATTGAGATCACTGTAGCCAACATGGTGAAACCCCATCTCTACTAAAAATACAAAAATTAGTTGGGCATGGTGGTGAGCACCTGCAATCCCAGCTATTTCAGAGGCTGAGGCAGGAGAATCGCTTGAACCTGGGAGTCGGACGTTGCAGTGAGCCAAGATCACGCCACTGCACTCCAGCCTGGCAACCGAGCAACAAGAATGAAATAATAGGAAAAAAAACAAAGCAGTAATAAAATGTAACACGTAGACCTGAATTCAAAACTGTCAGCCAAGGAATAAAAGAAATTGCACATTTTAATTCAAAAGCAAGTATTCCATAAACTTGCCCGAAAGTAAAAATATGCTGATCAGATATTTTATCTAAATCTTTATCAAGTTACTGATCAACTTTCCAATATAAAATATTTCATACAATATATGACAAGAATTATATAATAAATTAGGTGACCACATTTTGCACAACAGAAATTCCAAATAATGTATGAAGAGGCAGCTTTTTCTCTTCATCTGTTTTTCTTAGACTAGTAATAGAAGACAATGTGTAGGCATCGACATTTTTATTTTTTAAGTTTTATTTTGGAAATTCTGAAATATATGTATAGACATTAAGTATAGTGACCCCATCTCCTTATCATGGTGCCTCACCCATCAACCTTATGCCTACCACGTTTTCTCCATCCATCCTCTCCTGTGCCCCCTCCACCACCAGTGTTTTACAGCAAATCCCAGACGTCATGCCACCTGTACTTCAGTACATATCCCTAAAAGGTAAGCTTTATTTTTTAAAAACGTAACTACATTTTTATCACACCCAACAAAATGAACATCTTTATACTGAGTACTCAATACCTGATTCATATGCAATTTTCATGATCGCCTCAAAAATGCATTTTTACAATTTTCTTAAATTAGAATCCAAACAAGGTCTACGGATTACATTTAATGGATATTTCTAAATCTCTCTTGCTATAAAAAAGAAAGTTTTTATTCCCTTTTATTTTCATGTTATTAACAGAAATGGAGCCATTTGTCATGTAGAATTTCCTACCTTCTGGACTTTTGTGATTGTAGTCTCATGGGGTCATTTGGCAAGTTTACATGCTCTCACATTTTTCCTGAAAACTGATCATTAGATTTAGAGCAGCACTGTCTAAAAGAACATTCTACAGTGATATAAATTATCTGTATCTGCGCTGCCCAATATAGTAGCCATTAGCCACATGTGGCTATTCAGTACCTGAACTGTAGCTAGTGCAAGAAAAATTTTAATTGTATTAATTTTAATTAACTATAAATAGCCACATATAGCTAACAACTACCTTACTGAACAGTGCAGACTAGAGGCTTGCTTCGATACAAGTTCATTTTAGTCATTTAACCTGGTGGTGCCTGGTACTTCCGGATGCATCACATCAGAAGAAATGGTATTTGGTTGTCCCACTTACAGTGATGCTGACATTGCCCACTGAGTTCAGATGATGCCAGCCTGTTCCTTTTACCCAAAGGTTTTAGCCAATACTGATGATTGTTACCTCTTTATACAATCTATAAAGATAGGATAAACTTACTGCCATTCAGAATAATGTATTGTATTCTAGTAAGTTTCAAAGGTGACCAATGAGGTTATTTTTTTTTAAGTATTATGAATTCGTGAATTTTAAAAGACATATTCGATGTGTTTCAATTCATGCAGTTGTATTCTTTTTTTGTTTGTTTGTTTTATTTTGTTTGAGATGGGGTCTCACCGTCGTCCAGGCTGGAGTATAGTGGCTCAAACTCAGCTCACTGCAACCTCTGCCTCCCAGGTTCAAGCGATTCTCCTGCTTCAGCCTCCTGAGTAGCTGGGATTACAGGCATGCACCACCACGCTCGGCTAATTTTTGTATTTTTAGTAGAGACGGGGTTTCACCATGTTGGCTAGGCTGGTCTCAAACTCCTGACCTCAAGTGATCCACCCACCTCGGCCTCCCAAAGTACTGGGATTACAGGCGTGAGTCACCGTGCCCAGCCTAGTTGGTCAAAATTATGATGGTCAAAATTTCCAAGCTTTGTGCAGTGGCAGTATCGTAGCCAGTGAGGTTCAAATGAGGCACAATTATTGATGATTGAAACAAAATTTCCTCTTTTGCAAGAACTCCAGGCACCAGAGTGTTTGTTCGCTCTGCCATGTGAGGACCCAGCCGGAAGTTCTGCAAGCCAGGAAGGGAGCCCTCATGAGACCTCAACTATGCTCAGATCTCCAAACTGAGAAAATACATCAGCTACTCAGTCTATAATATTTTGTTATGGCAGCTCGCACTAAGATATATTCACAGGTCGTTTTTGCTAGATATATAATCATTGCCTCCTATTTCCTTTCCTTGAGGATGTTAAATGTTACTTTTTTGTCCGTTGGCATGAAGTGTTTTTCCAGAAGTCTGACACCAATCTTATTTTCTTAATTTTATAACAGCTTTAGTCTGGATGCCCAATTTCTGGTGACTCTGCAGAATGTGTTGGCACTGATTGCTCTGGACTGACCATGCCAGGTACACAGTACGTCTTTTCAATACAGAGCTTCAAGTCATTTTCCTTTCAAGGAAGTTTTTAAAATGTGTTATAGCTAGAATATAGAATTTGTTATATAGTTTTTGGAATTTGTTCTTTGCCAATGTTTTGACTTAGATCATACTGTTAGAAGAATGTTTTGGCTTTTTCCTTTAGGGAATCCTATTACATCTATTTTTTAATCTTCTATACTTTTATAGTTTCTATCATTTCAAAATTTCTAATTGTTTTTGCAGCTATTTTCATATTCACCTGTTACATAGCCAAATTATTCCCAAGCTTTTCTAATTCAGATTTAAATGGTTCTTTCATATCATCTGTTATTTTCTTAATTTTTAAAGTTCATTTTGTAGTATTAGGTGCCAGTTTTCTGCTGCTTTGTGGTCGTATTTTTCTGTTAAGTCTGCACTTTCTAAAGGTATATTAATCAGATTGTTGTTCTCCCCCTTTGTTTTCTTTTTTCTTTTTTGAGACAGAGTTTCACTCTTGTTGCCCAGGCTGGAATACAGCAGTGCCAGCTCGGCTCACTGCAACCTCAGCCTCCTGAGTTCAAGCAATTCTCCTGCCTCGGCCTCCCGAGTAGCTGGGATTACAGGCGTGTGCCACCACACCTGGCTAATTTTGTATTTTTAGTAGAGACAGGGTTTCTCCATGTTGAGCAGGCTGATCTCGAACTCCCAACCTCAGATGATCTGCCCCCCCCTCAGCCTCCCAAAGTGCTGGCATTACAGGTGTAAGCCACCACACCCGGCCCTCCCACTTTGTTTTCTTACAATATCTTTGAGTGGGTTTTTTAAAACACCGTTTTTGAGGTATAATTGGCATACAAAGAAGCTGTTCAAATTTCAAGTTGACAATTTGGACACATGCATACATCCATGAAACCATCACTACAAGATGAGGAACATACCACCTGCAAAAGTTTCCTTGCACCCCTCATAATCTGTCTCTCCAATTCCTACCCTGTTCCTAGGAAACCACTCATCTGCTTTCTGACTATGGATGTGATAGACAGAACTCTGGATATCTTGGACCAAAAGGTAAACCTAGTGCATGGGAAGGACACACTGAGGATACTGGAGCACTAAGAGAAAGAGCGAGCGTCTGTGAAGACACTGTGGAGCTGTCAGACAAGCTCTGCAAGGCTGACTTCTGAACTTGTCTCACAGAAGTCAATGATATTTAGGGTTTTTGTTATATATAGCTATACTTAATCCTTACTGATACAACTTCTCTATCAGGCGCTCCTACACCTAATCAATGAGCAATCCTACTGATTGACTCTAATAGGCCCATTCTCTCTCAATACAGCTAATGCCTTTCTGTTCAGTTCTATATTGTAAACCTACGACTAGATTATGGCACAGGTATTCCTAAACTGGTCTCCTGCCTATAGTCTTGCCATCTCTGATCTACCTTCTATGATGGGTGATCTTTGTAAAATATAAATTTAATGATTCCATTAAATTTGAAAATCTCTTCCTCATTGTACCATGACTTTATTGCTATGCCTATTTTTTAAATCTCCTTTCTAAGTAATACCTGAAACTTCCTGAAGACATGTAATCATTTTGATTACTTCCCCTGCTTTGCAAAAACTATTCCCTCTAGAACATTTCTAAAGTCAATTTAAATGTCAGTCTCTCTACCTGTCCTGTTCAAGTTCCCCTTGCCCCACCCCTAGGAATGCACAGCTTTAATTAAAGCATTTATTATCATAGGATACTGTAACTATTTATATGAACTGCCAATTCCACCAGACTGTGAGCGGCTCCTCCAGGGTGGGATTAAAGCATATTCACCTCCCACTCTATTCAACACAGTTCTTAAGAGCGTATCTTCAGTAAATGTTTAAATGAGTTAAAGTGATCAGTTCAGGCTTTTTCCTTCTGGTTTCCATTTTCTCTTCATTATTTCTATCTCAGACTTTTACAGTCAGTTTGTGTTTATCCCTACCACTGGATCCTTACTGCTTTGACTTTCCATTCTCTCCTAATCATTAACTGGCAGACTCAAACAGCACTCCACAAACACGAGACAGCACCAGGTTCTCACTGTCCGCAAGGTACTGTGTAAGATATCATTAAGTAAAGCTAAAGAAAACATAGGCTTAAAACCTAGGAAAAAGATACCTGCAAAATCCTAATAATAGGGTATGACAATTACCATCTTAACACAAGTAGAATCAAATTCTAGGTCGTAAGCCAAAACTCATTCTGTCCTGGGGTCATAGATGCTTCATGGAGGAGGTACCTTCTGAACCACAACTCAGGAGGCAAACAGGATCCCAGTAAATACATGTGAGAGAAAGATCTAGGACACAAAGACGAAAGGGCATGCGGTATGTTTCGGGCCCTTGAAGTAGCTCAGCTTGGCTCAAAAGTAACATTAAATAGGGTTAAAAAGATAAGGCAGTGATGGGATTCACAGAACTTTGAAAACCACGCTCAAGAACTCAAATTTTATTCCTTTTTTCGTTGTCTTCAGGGGGAAAAAGAATAAGAACACTTAGTTCCTCTATTCTGCTCCTTAATATCATCTTCCCTTTCTGCTTTTGTCCCTATTAAGTGCACTTATCAGCCAAAATTTCCTGATCTTAAACACTTCCCTCCCTCTCCTCTGTACTCCCTCCCCAACCTGTCTACAGAATATAGCTAGAGGAAGAGAATTCTAGGAGCCTTCAGCACATTTCATTGAGGAATGAACACAGATTTTGTGACTAATTTTCTAACATATCTTCTCTCCTTTCCTAACCACAAAGGATCAGAAACAACACAAACATTAAAGGTAACATCACTACAGGAAGAGTGCACAGCTAGGGTAAATCCATCATTTTTCCCTTTATTCCTTTGTGCCTACGGAACCCATAAGTTACCCAACATGTAGTAAAACACTCTGACATGCCACATATGAGAACCTCTTTGTAATACCGTAGCTAAAAATGTGGGGCGAGAGGCAAAGTTCCAAACTTATCTTCTGACTTCAACCTTAGTTTCACTTTTTACATCTCACTAGACTATTTCCTAAAAACAAATGGCATGTAATTTCTCACCTGGTAATCTCCTGCTGCAGCTGAGAAACTGAAGGCACATAAAACACCACTCCAAAATAGACGGTCGGTTCCAATGCATATTTATCCAGCTGCTTCTTCAAAGGTTTTTCCAAATCTACCCACCGGCGCTGATTTTGCTTGTTGTAGTACCAAAGGCTGAAGTAAGTGACCTGGAAAGACAGAAGGTCACTGAAGGAGGCAATAACATACAAAAGGATTTCAATGACTTCAGCCGCACTAATCCCTGACCCGTGACCAAATGACAGCAGTCTCTTATTGCCTTTCTTCTCAGAGAGGAACAACAGCAAAAACTGAAGGAAAAAAAGGAGGTAAGACCTATCTGTAACTAGCTACTCATATTCAGGAAACAGAGGCAAAAACCCAATTGCACTTGCATATCATTTACTGAACTCTGCCCCAAAAAACTGCATTCATGACCTAGACACTGGAATGTAGTGGGTGCTACTCAATTTTATATGCAGGTTTTAAAAACAACAAAAATACAGAAGAATTTATCCTTGGTTTTTCAATTACTAAAACATTAAATTTGTCATATATATGTATATATACGTATATATACATGTATTTGTCACATATACATATATACATACATGTGTTTATCATATATGTATATATGTATATTTATCATATATGCATATATATCATATATACATATATACACACATATATATCTATATACATATATTTGAGATAGAGTCTCACTCTGTTGCCCAGGCTACAGTGCAGTGGCGCAATCTCAGCTCACTGCAACCTCCGTCTCCCACGTTCAAGTCATTCTCCTGCCTCAGCCTCCATAGCAGCCAAGATTATAGCATGCACCACCACACCCAGCTAATTTTTTGTATTTTTAGTAGAGACAGGGTTTACCATGTTGGTCAGGCTGGTCTCAAACTCCTGATATCAGCTGATCTGCCCACCTCGGCCTCCCAAAGTTCTAGGAATATAGACATGAGCCAGCCACTGCACTCAGTCTCATAATTAATATTTTTAAATAATCATAACTGGGGTTCTACCCAGTGGAATGCTGAGTAAACAGTGTTAAACCAACTTTTCACTACTCTTAGTTCTGGTTTCTATAAAAGAAATTATTTTATTTTCTTTTTTAAATTCATGGTAAGTACCATGAATTCCAGTATTCAGTTCTAGTATTCAGATGCAATTGCAACTCTTCTTTACCCCTTTGTCCTCAAAATTTCATTAGATATACATTTGAAACAATTATAATGCTGTGGAGGTGAATTAACTCTCTCTACACACACACACACACACACACACACACACACACACTGCATGAGAAAAGCTATGACTAATGCAGTAAAATAACCTTAGTGTATTACTCAGAAGTTTAAAGAAAATGCCCGGATGTCTTAGCATTTATATCTCACTGGCTGTGTAATGAAACTGTTAAGGTAAATCAATACTAGCCCTGGGCCTGGTCAACCTGAAAGGGAATTAATACACTTACGTGACAGCCTCAAGCTACTGCTAATACTTGCCTCAAAATCAATCTACAAATCAAGACAATTGGAAAATCACCACTTTGTAGTTGTAAACTCCAGAATAACACTGTCCCAACAGAACTTAGTATGATGATGGAAATGATCTACATCTCACTGTCCAATAAAGCAGCCACTAGCCACATGTGGCTACTGAGCAATTGAAATGTGGTAGTGCCACCGAGGAGCTGTATTTTTAATATTATACAAGTTTAATTGACTTAAATAGTTGCAAGTATCTAGTGGCTACTGTATTGGACAGTATAGATTTAAAGCAACAAGAAAACTGAGAAATAATAGGCCATTTCTTTGAACTGCAATCCTCATTCAAGTAAAAAACAAAACTTTAATTTGCAAGGGAAAAGATTATGCAAACATGCCCTCAATAGTCCTTTTATTATTTTTTAACAAGGTAAGAACTATACCTTTAAAATGAGTTGATCAAATAAATTCAACAAGAATGAGGAATGTGCCCATTTTCCCCTATATCCACAAGTCCCTAGAATACTGCTGGAATTCAATAAATTTTGTTGAATGAAAAGAAGGAATATTCTCTTGATTCTTAGTTGCCACCCAAGTCATCACACAAGAATGGAATATTTTGAACATTTCCTATGTACCTGGTTCTATTCCAAGAACTGTAGAGATACCATAGATTAAATCACCATCACTAATTTATGAAGTAGGTATTTTTTTATCTGTGTAAAACCTCAAAGCCAGTGTTTCCCCCAAGTATTGTCCCTGGACTACCTCTACCAGAAGTATCTAGAGGGTTTCCTGGGCCCTAAAAAGCTATTAATCTCCTAAGTAATTCTTGTGTCCTTTAAAGTTGGATAACTTTGCACTACACTACACTGCTCCTCCAAAGTTATGCAAGAGAAAGTTATATAAAACCTTATCTTTGGCTAGGTGTGGTGGTTCACACCTGGAATGCCAGCACTTTAGGAGGTTGAAGTGGGAGGATTTCTTGAGCCCAGGAGTTTGAGACAAATCTGGGCAACATGGCAAAACACTGCCTCTGCAAAAAATACAAAAAATTAGCTGGAAGTGGTAACGTGCGCCTGTAGTCTCATCTACTTGGCAGGTTGATCACTTGAACCCAGGAGGTAGACAGAGGCTGCAGTAAGCTAAGATTGCACCACTGCACTCCAGCCTGGGTAACAAAGTGAGACCCTGCCTTAAAAAAAAAAAAAAATAATAATAATAATAAATCATTGACAAGCTGCATGGAAATAAAATTTTTGAAAATCCAAGCACACTGTAACATATCTGAAAGGCCAAGTCCCATTGTTAATTATATTCTGAAGTTATGACATTTTAAAATGAATTGCTTATTATCTGTAAGCACAGAATATGTATCACACAGTTATAGAAAACAAGTAATGTTCTTTTCTTCTTTTAAACTGAAACTTATAGAAAACAAAAATCTGGTTTAATAGAAAGAGCTTGATGTTTAATTCCAAAGTTCTGAGTTTGATTTCCAGCAGTTACTTACTAGGAGTGAAATGGTAAAGTCAATCAGTCCAATTTGGTTTTCTCAAGTGTCAAATAAAGTAATACCTCCCTCACAATGCTATCATGAGGACTGGATAAGGGAAAACTATGTAAGTATATTTTCCTACTAGAAAACCATAATATTTTATTTTTTGAGAGAGAGTCTCACTCTATCACTTAGGCGGGAGTGTACTGGCATGATCACAGTTCACTGCAACTTCGAACTCTCACGCTCAAGTGATCCTTCCGCCCCAAACTCCTAAGTAGTTAGACAACAGATACATGCCACCACACCAGGCTATTTTTTTTTTTTTTTTTTTTTTTTTTGGTCAAGACAGGGTCTCACTATGTTGCCCAGACTGGTCTTAAACTCCCGGCTTCAAGTGATCCTCTCGTCTCAGCTTCTCAAAGTGCTGGGATTATAGGAGTATGCCACCGTGCCAGCCTGAAAACCACTATATATTTTTAAATATTATTTAGTCCACCCATTCTCTCCACTACCAACAAAATCAATTATTGACTCCTCCCCTCAAAAGACTTTTAAAATTACCTACGTGTATTTGGTTACAGCAAAAAACATTTCTGTTACTATGTTTGTTTTCTGCTCCATCTTAGAACACAAGTTTTGGACTGAATGTACCACATTTGGTCTATAATGCCAGATTAGGAATCCTTTAGGATCTAAAATGGTTTGGTATGTCTTTTTTTTTTTTTTTTTTTGATACGGAATTTCACTCTTGTTGCCCAAGCTAGAGTGCAATGGTGCGATCTCAGCTCACTGCAACCTCTGCCTTCTGGTTTCAAGCGATTCTCCTGCCTCAGCCTCCTGAGTAGCTAGGATTACAGGCACCTGCCATCACGCCCAGTTAATTTTTTTTTAATTTTTTTTTTAATTTTATTTTTTAGTAGAGATGGGGTTTCACCATGTTGGCCAGGCTGGTCTTGAACTCCTGATTTCGTGATCTGCCCACCTCAGCCTCCCAAAGTGCTGGGATTATAGGCATGAGCCACCACACCCAGCTGTATGTCACCATTTTTAACCAAAATGAAAAGGTTTTAAAAATACGCTTTGAATAAATTAACTTTCCCTTTAAATACAGTTGAACTAGACTGTTCCAAATACAAAAACAGAATTATAAAATTTTAGGTTTATTGTATAATTTGTGGTTGTACCGTTTGTGAATGGACTGTAATATAATTAAAATAACAGCCAAACAATCTGCTAGCATTCTGTTAAAAAGCACATTCTGAAAGGAAAACTGTTAAAATGTGCTAACTTCATCAGTGCATCTATTACTCATGCAACATGAATTAGAAAATCAAATAGAACTGAACAAATACATTTGTTGAAATTGCATAATTAGTTTTTCACAAATTATAGACCACAGAAGAGAGTAGCAAGAACTTTATCTATAGGTACAAACAGCTGAAAAGAATGGTGGGCTTAGGCCGGGCACGGTGAATTGCGCCTGTAATTCCAGCACTTTGGGAGGCTGAGGCCAGTGGATCACTTGAGGTCAAGAGTTCGAGACTGGCCTGGCCAACATGGTGAAACTCCACTTCTACTAAAAATACAAAAAATTAGCCGAGTATGGTAGAGGATGCCTATAATCCCAGCTACTCAGGAGGCTGAGACAAGAGAATCGCTTGAACCCAGGAGGCGGAAGTGAACCGAGATTGTGCCACTGCACCACTGCACTCCAGCCTGGGCAACAGAGCAAGACGGTCTCAAAAAAAAAAAAAAAAAAAAGAATGGTGGGCTTAGTAAATTCTTTGTTGGTTAGCTCTTTTAAATAAAGGAGTCTAAGATTTGGGACATTTGAATATTGACTTTGTAGCTTGTCATGGATAGATTATTTACAGGACTTTCTTGTGCATAACTATTGTAGTTAAAGTATTTGCTTTGGGATCTGCCCCAATGTTCAAGTTCTATCTTAAGAAGTAGTGAAAGCTAGCCAAAAATCAAATTTATACCTTGTTAAATTTATACCTTGTTAAATTGAGGTATTATATTTCTAAAATTGCTCCTAGAAATGTTTATATACATATGGGTAACTAAATTATCGTAACATTATAATCCTGGGATTGAAAGCTCTCTTAGAATGTCTACACATATATAATCAAGTTACAACATCTGATTCCATGAGATTTTATGACTATAATATCATCTGTTTCTAAAATAGGTAGGTGGAACTTGAACAACAAAATTTTGTGATTAAATTCTCATCAGGCAAGGATTTTTCCTGGATAAGACCATTTCTTTTTGGCTCGTCTTGAATAACAACCTTAAGAATCTGAATAATTAACTTTCCAAAATAATTTAAAATCCATTCAAAAAACAAACAAGATGGGGGATGAGCACAAAAATCAAGGAAAAGGAGAGAATACTTTCTAACTCAATCGATAGGCCAGCATTACCCCAATACCAAAGCCAGACAAAAGATAACCACAAGAAAACTATAGCCCGACATCCCTTATAAATATAGATGCAAAAATTCTAAGCAAATATTAAAAAACTGAGTCTAACAGCACACTAAAAGGATTATACACCATGACTAAGTGGGATTCATCCCAGGACTGCAAGGGTAGTAAAACATACCCCCTAAAATCATCATACCACATTACTAAGACAAAAGAAATAAAACACACATGACCATCTCAATTGATTCAGAAAAAGCATTTGACAAAATCCAACATCCTTAATGATAAAATAAAACACCTACAAAAACAGGAATAGAAGAATAGAGAAGAGCTTCTCAACACGTCAATGAGCATTTAGGAAAAACCCACAGCTAATACCATACTCCATGGTGAAAGACTGAAAGCTTTCCCCCTAAGATCAGTAACAAGACAAGGATGCCAATGTTCACCACTGCCATTTGATGTTGTACTGAAGGTTCTAAACAGAGCAATTACGCAAGAAAAATAAAAGACATTTAAACTGGAAAGAAGAAGTAAAACTATCTCTATGCATAGATGACATAATCCTATACATAGAAAATCCTTCAAATCCACCCCCCAACCCTGACAGACACACACACACCCCTACTCGAGATAATAAATTCAGTGAAGTTTGCAGGGTACAAAATAAACATGCAAAAATCAGCTGCTCTATACCAGCAATGTACATGTCAAAAAAAGAAAACAATCCCATTTATAGTAATATCCGAAAGAACAAAATATGTAGGAAGAAATTTGACCAAGAAGGTGAAAAGGCATATTCTGAACACAACTAAACAGTGCTAAAAGAAATTAAGGAAAATCTAAATAAATAGAAAGATACCCCATGTTCATATATTGAAATACTTAATATTGTTAAGGTACAGTACTACCCAAAGTAATCTTCAAATTCAAATGCAATACCTATCACAATCCCAATATGCTTTTTCCTAGAGATGAAAAGCCAAACCTCAAATTCACATGGGCCTGCAAGGGGCTCCATATAGCCAAAACAATACTGAAAAAGAATAACAAAATTGGAGGACTCACACTTCCTTGTTTCAAAACTTATTACAAGGCTATAGTCATCAAAACAGTGTGGTACTGGCATAAGGAGAGACATACAAAAAAATAGAATAGAGAGTCCAGAAATGAACCTATGCATCTACAGTCAACTGATTTTAAATAAGGGTGCCAAGACCAGCTGGTGGGAAAAAGAATACTCTCTTTAACAAATAGTGCTGGGACAACTGAAGATCCACATACAAAAGAATGAAGTTGGATCCCTACTCCACACCATATATATAAAGTAAGTAAATATAAGAAGTGACCCGTAAAATAGTTTAGAAGAAAACATTAGGGTAAATCTCTGTGATCTTGAATTTGGGAATAAATGTTTGAATATAACACCAAAAACATGAGCAACAAAGAAAAAAACAGATCAACTTATTTCAAAATTACAAAACTTGCCTGGCGCAGTGGCTCGTGTCTGTAATCCTAGCACTTTGGGAGGTTAAAGTGGGAGAAACTTGAGGTCAAGAGTTTGAGACCAGCCTGGGCAACAAAGCAAGACCCTGTCTCTACAAAAAATTTTAAAGTTAGCTGGGTGTGGTGGCACACACCTGTAGTCCCAGCTACTCGAGAGGCTAAAGTGGGAGGATCACTTGGGCCCAGGAGACCAAGGCTTCAGTGAGCTATAATTATACCACTGCATTCCAGCCTGGATGACAGAGCAACACCCTCTTAAACACACACACATACACACACGCACAAAATTTAAAACTTTCATGCAAAAACCCATATCAGGCTAGGCATGGTCACTCACAGCTATAAACCTAACATTTTGGGAGGCTGAGGCAGAAGGATTGCTTGAGCTCAGAAGTTTGAGACAATCCTGGACAACATAGTGAGACCTTGCCTCTACAAAAACTAAAATTAGCTGAGTACGGTGGCACACACCTGTAGTCCCAGCTATTCAAGTGGCTGAGGTGGAAGGATCACTTTAAGCCCAACAGATCAAGGCTGCAGTGAGCCATGATTGTGCCACTGCACTTCTACCTGGGCAACAGAGCAAGACCCTGTCTCAAAAAAATAATAATAATAAATGAAGAAAGTAAAAAAAAATCTACAGAACAAAGGAGAAAATATTTGCAAATTATCTATCTGATAAAGGTCTACTATTTGAAATGTATAAAATAACTCTGACGTACAAAAAGAAACAACCCAACTTTAAAATGGGCAAAGAACTTAGACTCTTTTTGAAAAAAGATATGAATGGCCAACAAGCACATGAAAAGATGCTCAACATCATTGGTCATTACGGAAATGCAACTCAGAACCATAATGAGATACCACTTCATACCAACTAGGATGGCTATAATTTTTTAAAAAAGGAAGTAAACATTGATGAGGAGAAATTGGAACGCTTATACATTGCCAGTAGGAACAGAAAATGGTTCAGCTGCTGTGGAAAAGTTTGGTGGATCCTCAAAACACTAAATATAGAATCACCAGATGATCCAGCAATTCCCTTCCTAGGTACATACCCCAAAGAACTGAAAAACAGGTGCTCAAGCAAACACATGTATATGCACATGCACAGCAGGACTATCTGCAATAACCAAAAGGTGGAAACAAGCCAAATGTCCATCGATAGATGAATGGATAAACAAGCTTGTGGTGTATAAATATAATGAATATTCAGCCATAAAACACAATGATGTACTGGTTCATGCTACAATGTGGATGACATTCAAAAATATTATGCTAAGCAAAAGCAGCCAGAAGACAAATATTGTATAATTCTGTTTATATGAAATAGCCAAAGAAATCCCACAGGTGTGGTGGCTCACACCTGTAATCCCAAGGTGCTTGGAGGCCAAGGCGGGAGAATTGCTTGAGGCCAGGAGTTCAAGACTAGAATATATAAATTCACAGAGACAGACAGAAAGTAAATTGGTGGTTGCCAGGGGCAGGGAAGAATAGAAAATGACTGCCTATGGGATGCAGAATTTCCTTTAGGGGTGATGAAAATTTTTTACAACTAGATGGTATTATAAATGTACTAAATGCCAATGAGCTGTTTACTTTAAAAAGGTTAGTTGTGGCCAGGCACAGTGGCTCACGTCTGTAATCCCAGCACTTTGGGAGGCTGAGGCAGATCATGAGGTCAGGAGTTCAAGACCAGCCTGCTCAACATGGTGAAACCCCGTTTCTACTAAATATACAAAAAAAATAGCTGGGCATGGTGGCATGCGCCTGTAATCCCAGCTACTTGGAAGGGTAAGGCAGGGGAATTGCTTGAACCCGGGAGGCAGAGGTTGCAGTGAGCCAAGATCACACCACTGCACTTCAGCCTGGGCAACAGAGCGAGACTATCTCAAAAAAAAAAAAAAAGGTTAATTGTACATTATGTGAATTTCATCTCAGTAAAAAAATGTTTTTAAAGCTTAGAAATATTCATAATAAAAATCAAGTAAATAATTTTATTTTTATTACAATAATTTTTGAGGAACAGGTGGTGTTTGGTTACATGAATAAATTCTTTAGTAGTGATTTCTAAGATTTTGGTGCACCCATCACCTGAGTAGTACACACTGTACCAAATCTGTAGTGTTTTATCACTCACCCCTTTTATTCCCACCCTTTCCCTGGAAACCCCAAAGTCCATAATATCATTCTCATGCCTTTGCAACCCCACAGCTTAGCTCCCACTTATAAATGAGAACATATGATGTTTGATTTTCCATTCCTGAGTTATTCACTTAGTATAATGGTCTCCAACTCCATCTAGGTTGCTGCAAATGCCATTATTTTGTTCCTGAGTAGTATTCCATGGTGTGTGTGTGTGTGTGTGTGTGTGTGTGTCACATTTTCCTTATCCACTAATTGGTTGATGGACATTTAGGCTGGTTCCATATTTCTGCAATTGCGAATTGTGCTACTATAAACATGGGTGTGCAAATGTCTTTTTCATACAGTGACTTATTTTCCTCCTAGTAGATACCCAGTAGTGGGATTGCTGGATCAAATGGTAGTTTCTACTTTTAGTTCTTTAAGGAAGCTCCACATTATTTTCCATAGTGGTTGTACTAGTTTACATTACCACCAGCAGTGTAAAAGTGTTCCCTTCTCACCACATTTATACCAACATCTATTATTCTTTGATTTTTTTTTATTATGGCCATTATTACAGGAGTAAGGTGGTATAGCACTGTGATTTTATTTGCATTTTCCTCATAATTAGTGATGTTGAGGAGTTTTCTGTAAGTTTGTTGGCCATTTGTATATCTTCTTTTCAGAATTGTCTATTCATGTCTTTAGCCCATGTTTTGATATGATTATTTGTTTTTTTTTCCACTGCTTTGTCTGAGTTCCTTGTAGATTCTGGATATTAGTCCTTTGTCAGATGCACAGTTTGCAAATACTTTCTCCCACTCTGTGGGCTGTTTACTGATTACTTCTTTTGCTGTGCAGAAGCCTTTTAGTTTAACTAAATCTCATCTATTTATCTTTGTTTTTGTTGCATTTGTTTTTGGGTTATTGGTCATGAACTCTTTGCCTAGGCCAATGTCTAGAAGGATTTTTCTGATGTTATCATTTAGAATTTTAATAGTTTCAGGTCTTAGATGTAAGTCTTTGAACCTGCTTGAGTTGATTTTTGTATAAGGTGAGAGATGAGGATCCAGTTTCATTCTTCTATATATGGCTTGTCAATTATCCCAGCACCATTTGCTGAATAGGGTGTCCTTTCCCCACTGTATGTTTTTGTTTCCTTTGCTAAAGATCAGTTGGCTGTGAGTGTTTGGCTTTATTTATGGGTTCTCTATTCTGTTCCATTGACCTATGTTTTTCTACCAGTACCATGCTGTTTTGGTAACTACAGGCTTGCAGTCCAGCTGGAAGTCAGGTAATGTGATGCCTCCATATTTGTTCTTTCTACTTAGTCTTGCTTCGGCTATGGGGGCTCTTTTTTGGTTCCATATAAATTTTAGGATTGTTTTTTCTAGTTCTGTGAAGAAAGATGATGGTATTTTGATGGGAATTGCATTGAATTTATATATTGCTTTTGGCAATATGGTCATTTTCACAATATTGATTCTATCCATCCATGAGCATGGGATGTGTTTCTATTTGTTTGTGTCATCTATGATTTCTTTCAGCAGTGTTTTGCAGTTTTCCTTGTAGAGATCTTTCACCTCCTTGGCTAGGTATATTCCTGAGTATTTCATTTCTTTTTCCAGCTGTTATAAAAGAAGTTGAGTTCTTGATTTCATTCTCAGCTTCGTCACTGTTGGTGTATAGCAGTGCTACTGATTTGTGTATATTAATTATTTTCCTAAAACTTTACTGATATGGTTTGGCTGTGTCCTCACCTAAATCTCATCTTGAATTCCCACGTTGTGGGAGGGACCTGGTGGGAGGTAACTGAATCATGGGGGCAACTCTTTCTGGTGATAGTGAATAAGTCTCACGAGATCTGATGGTTTTAAAAATAGGAGTTTCCCTACACAAACTCTCTTCTCTTGTCTGCCACCATGCCTTTCATCTTCCGCCATGATTGTGAGGCCTTTCCAACCATGTGGAACTGTAAGTCCATTAAACCTTTATTTTGTAAATTGCCCAGTCTTGGCTATGACTATCAGCAGCATGAAAACAAACTAAAACATTTACTGAATTCATTTATCAGTCTAGGACCTTTTTGGATGAGTCTTTGGGGTTTTCTAGGTATACGTTCCTGTCATCAGTGAAGAGTGACAGTCTGACTTCCTCTTTACCAATTAGGATGCCCTTTCTTTCTTTCTCTTGTCTGATTGCTCTGGATAGGACTTCCAGTACTATGCTGAATACAAGTGGTGAAAGTTGACATCCATGTCTTGTTCCAGTTTTCAGGTGGAATGCTTTCAACTTTTCCCCATTCAGTATGTTAGCTGTGGGTTTGTCATAGATGGCTTTTACTACCTTCAGGTATGTCCCTTCTATGCCAATTTTACTGAGGGTTTTAATCATAAAGGAATGCTGGATTTTGTCAAATGCTTTTTCTGCATCTATTGAGATGATCATATTGTTTTAAATCCTGTTTATGTGGTCTATCACATTTACTGACTTGCGGATATTAAACCAACCCTACATCCCTGGTATGAAACCCAATTGATCATGGTGTGTTATTTTTTTTGATATGGTGCTAGATTCAGATAGCTAGTATTTTGTTGAGAATTTTTGCATCTATGTTCATCAGGGATACTGGTCTCTAGCCTTTTTTGGAACAAAGCCTCCAAGAAATTTTAGATTATGTTAAATGACCAAACATAACAATAACTGGTATTCCTGAGGAAGAAGAGAAATCTAAAAGTTGGGGAAACTTATTTGAGGGAATAATCAAGAAAAACTTCCCTGGTCTTGCTAGAGATTTAGACATCCAAATACAAGAAGCTCAAAGAACACCCAGGAAATACATCACAAAAAGATCATCACCTAGGCACACAGTCATCAGATTATCTAAAGTCAAGACAGAAGAAAGAATCTTAAAGGTCAAGTGCGGTGGCTCAAACTTGTAATCCCAGCACTTTAGGAGGCCAAGGTAGGCAGATCACTTGAGGTAAGGAGTTTGAGACCAGCCTGGCCAACATAGTCAAGCCCCAACTCTACTAAAAATATAAAAATCAGCCGGGCATGGTGGCAGAAACCTGTAATCCCAGCTACTCGGAAGGCTGAGGCCAGAGAATTGCTTGAACCTAGGAGGCGGAGGTTGCAGTGAGCGGAAATCACACCATGCACTTCAGTCTGGGCGACAGAGTGAGACACCATCTCAAGGAAAAAAAAAAGAAAGAAAGAAAAAGAAGAATCTTAAGAGCTGTGAGGCAAAAGCACCAAGTAACCTATAAAGGAAAACCTATTAGATTAACAGCAGATTTCTCAGCAGAAACTCTACAAGCCAGAAGGGATTGGGGTCCTATCTTAGCCTCCTTAAACAAAACAATTACCAGCCAAGAATTTTGTATCCAGCAAAACCAAGCTTCATAAATGAAGGAGAGATAAAGTCTTTTTCAGACAAACAAATGCTGAAATAATTTGCCACTACCAAGCCAGCACTACAAGAAATGCTGAAAGGAGCTCTTAATCTTGAAACAAAATCTCAAAATACACCAAAATAGAACCTCTTTAAAGCATAAATCTCACAGGGCCTATAAAACAGTAACACAATGGGGAAAAAAACAAATTATTCAGGCAATAACTAGCACAATGAATAGAGCAGTACCTCACATCTCAGTACTAACCTTGGATGTAAATGGTCCTAAATGCTCCCCTTAAAAGATACAGAATGGCAGAATGGATAAAAATCCACCAACCAACTATGTGCTGTGTTCAAGAGACTCATCTAACACGTAAGAACACACATAAACTTAGGTAAAGGAATGGAAAAAGATATTCCATGTTAATGGAAACCAAAAGCAAGCAGGAGTAGCTATTCTTATATCAGGCAAATCAGGCTTTAAAGCAACGACAGTTAAAAAAGACAAAGAGGGACATTACAGAATAATAAATGGTCTAGTCCAACAGGAAAATATCACTATCCCAGATATATATGCACCTAACACTGGGGCTCCCAAATTTACAAAACAATTACTACTAGACCAAAAAAATGAGATCAATGGCAACATAACTATTAGTGGGGGACTTCAATACTCCACTGACAGCACTAGACGGGTCATCAAGACAGAAAGTCAACAAAGAAACAATGGACTTAAACTATACCCTAGAACAAATAAACTTAACAGATATTTACAGAACATTCTACCCAACAACTGCAGAGTATACATTATTTTCATCAAAACATGGAACATTCTCCAAGATGGACCATATGATAGGCCACAAAACAAAGCTCAACAAATTTTAAAAATTCAAAATTACATCAAGTACTCTCTCAGACCACAACGGAATAAAACTGGAAATTAACTCCAAAATTAACCCTGAAAACTATACAAATAAATGGAAATTAAATAATATGCTCCTGAATAATTTTGGATCAACAACAAAATAAAGATGGAAATTTAAAAATTCTTTGAACTGAACGATAATAGTGACACAACCTATAAAACCTCTGGGATACAGCCGGGCACAGTGGCTCACGCCTGTAATCCCAGCACTTTGGGAGGTTGAGGTGAGCAGATCACGGTATCAGGAGTTCAAGACCAGCCTGGCCAACACAGTGAAACCCCATCTCAACTAAAATTACAAAAATTAGCCAGGCATGGCAGTGCGTGCCTGTAGTCCCAGCAGAAGGCTGAGGCAGGAGAATTGCTTGAACCTGGGAGGCAGGGGTTGTGGTGAGCCAAGATTGCACCACTGTACTCCAGCCTGGGCAACAGAGTGAGACTCCATCTCAAACAAACAAACAAAAAACCTCTGTGATACAGCAAAAGCAGTTCTAAGAGCATTAAATATATGTTAAATACATATTAAATCATAGCATTAAATGCCTATCTCAAAAAGTCTGAAAGAGCACACAAATAATCTATGCTCACAATTCAAGGAACTAGAGAAACAAGAACCAACCAAACCCAAAACCAGCAGAAGAAAAGAAATAACAAAGATCAGAGCAGAACCAAACGTAATTGAAACAAAACAAAAAACAAACAAAAAGCTGGTTCTTTGAAAAGATAAACAAAAGTGATTGACCATTAGCGAGATTAACCAAGAAAAGAGAATACCTAAATAAACTCAATTAGAAATGAATTGGGAGATATTACAACCAATACTACAGAAATGCAAAAGATCATTCAAACCTACTATGAACACCTTTGTGCGCATAAACTAGAAAACCTAAGGGAGATGGATAAAATCCTGGAAATAGACAACTCTCCTAGATTAAACCAGGAAGAAATAGAAACTCTGGACAGACCAATAACAAGTATTGAGGCTGAAATGGTAACAAAACTGCCAACGAAAAACAAGTCCAGGGCCAGATGGAGTCACAGCTGATTTCTATCTCAATTCAAAGAAGAATTGGTACCAATCCCACTGAAACTATTCCAAAAGACAGAGAAAGAGGGAATCCTCCCTCAATCATTCTATGAAGCCATCATTACCCTAATACCAAAACCAGGAAAGGACATAACAAGTACAGATTTTTTCAGCTTTATTTTTAAATGTTTAAACACAACAAATGCAGTTCGTTAAGTCTAAGAAAAAAAATGAGCCAGAAATAGACAAGCCTAACTATGAGTTCATTACAATTTCTATTTTCTAATATCTACACTTAGGTCAAGATTTTGTGCAGTTTGACAGTTAGCTGGCAACCTCATGTGAACATAACTGAAGAACACAGAATAGGGGAAAATGCGTTTGAGCAATCAAAAATACATGTTAAAGTCAATGTTATAAACCATATGCCCTTGACAAAGCAGAAATTTCTCCTATCTCTTTTATGGATTTTTTTTTCTTATTTTATACATACTTTTAATGAGTTTAGTGATTTGGTTACCCAATCCAAAGCAGATTAAAAGATGACAAATTAAAGGAAAAGCGTTTATTAAATAATAGCAAGTTGGCAGTAGAGGGAAGTAATGGGCGATATTCTTTTTAGCAAAGGAGAACACGTACATACAAACAAAAACGCCTTAAATAGAATTTACAAAGAATTACAAATGTACAGGAGTCTGGAGTTATTTACTAAAGAAACAAATAACTCCAAACATTAATTAGTCATGTATTCAACAACAATCACTGTTCCTAAAAGCAGAGTTAGTATTCTTTATTGAAGACAGATAGATGTTTATAAATTGTTTCCAAAACTTAGCACTCCAAATAGTTTGGACAAAGGAGTCAGCCTTGTTTATCAGGCAAAGTAAGTTATGAAGCGCTTCATTTCCCAAAGATAATTGGAAAATAACTATTTTATATATAGCTTTACAGTACTCTAGCCAATTTAATTGTGGTTTCATTACTTCATTTACAAGTGCAAGCATATTTTCCAAAGCCAACCATGAAAGCTGTTTCCATTTCTGCTGTTTTGGTACCTGCTATTATTTGTTTTTTGAAAGGTTTAACTAGTAGCATAGAAGCTAATTACAGTCATGTGCTGCATAACAATGTTTTAGTCAACGACAGACCACAAATGCGATGGTGGTACCCTCAGACTGTAACAGCTGAAAAATTCCTATCACACAGTGATGTTGTAGTTGTTAAGTTGCAGTGCAATGCATTACTCACATGTTTGTAGTGATGCTGGTATAAACAAACCTATTGTGCTACCAATTGTACAAAAGCATAGCACATACAACTACATACAGTACATAACACTGGATGAGAATAAATGACATTACTGATTTATGCATTTATTATACTTTTTATTTAGAGTGTACTCCTATTTATAAAAAAAGTTAATTGTAGGCCAGGTGCGGTAGCTCCCACCTGTAATCTCAGCACTTTGGGAGACGGAGGCTGGAGGATCACTTGAGCCAAGGAGTTCAAGAACAGCCTGGGCAACATAGTGAGACCCCATCACAACAAAAAATACAAAAATCAGCCAGGTGTAGTGGTGTAGACCCAACTAGGAGGCTGCGGCAGGAGGACTGCTTGAGCCCAGGAGTTTGAGGCTGCAGTGAGACGTGATTGAGCCACTGCACTCCAGCCTGGGTGACAGAATGAGACCCTGTTTCAAAAAAAAAAAAAACAGTGAACTGGAAATCAGCCTCAGGAGGTTTCCAGAAGGCAGCATTGTTATCATAGGGGATGACAGGGCCATGCATGTTACCACCCCTGAAAACTGTCCAGGAGGACAAGATGTGGAGGTGAAAGAAAGAGATATTGATGATCCTGACCCTGTTTAGGGCTAGGCTAATATGTGTGTCTTAGTTTTTAACACAGAAGTTTAAAAAGTGGCCGGGTATGGTGGCTCACGCCTGTAATCCCAGCATTTTGAGAGGCCAAGGTGAGTGGATCACTTGTGGCGAGGAGTTCAAGATCAGCCCGGCCAACATGGCAAAAACCCACCTCTGCTAAAAATTAAAAAAAAAAAAAAAGGGGGGGGCTTGGTGGCACACACCTGTAATCCCAGCTACTTGGGAGGCTGAGGCACAAAAATGGCTTGAACCCAGGAGGCAGAAGTTGCAGTAAGCCAAGATCACGTAACTGTACCCCAGCCTGGGCGACAAAGTAAGACTGCGTCTCAAAAGAAAAAAAATTTAAAAAGTTAAAAACAAAAAAACGCTTTAAAATAGAAAAAAGTTTATAGGGTAAGGATACAAATATTTTTGTATAGTTGTAAAATGTGTCTGTGCTTTAAACTATGTTATTACAAAAGTCAAAAGTTTAAAAAATTTTAAAGTTTGTAAAGCAAAAACATTATAGTAAGCTAAGGTTAATTTATTATCAAAGGCCAGGTGCGGTGGCTCATGCCTGTAATCTCAGCACTTTAGGACGCTGAGGTGGGAGGATCACCTGAGGTCAGGAGTTCAAGACAAGCTTGGCCAACATGCTGAAACCCCGTCCCTACTAAAAATACAAAAATTAGCCAGGCGTGGTGGTGCACGCCTGTAATTCCAGCTACTTGGGAGGCTGAGGCTACTTGGGAGAATGCTTGAGCCCGGAAGTTGAAGCTGCAGAGAGCCATGATTGTGTCACTGCACTCCAGCGTGGGCAACAAAGTGAGACTCTGCCTTAAAAAAAAAATTATTGAAGAAAAAATTGTGAAACATTTAATGTAGCCTAGCTGTACAGTG
This sequence comes from Theropithecus gelada, assembly GCF_003255815.1. Lineage (NCBI taxonomy): Eukaryota > Metazoa > Chordata > Mammalia > Primates > Cercopithecidae > Theropithecus > Theropithecus gelada. The sequence continues at coordinate 89,928,125 of NC_037675.1, forward strand.
TTTCTAGAGGCTACAATAGTGTCCTACTACTATAGTGCAACTTCCTAGGCCTTCATATTCACTCACTGACTCACCCAGAGCAACTTTTAGTTCTGTAAGCTCCATTCATGGTAAGTATCCTATACAGGTGTATCTTTTTAATCTTTTACATCACATTTTTACTGCACCTTTTCTATGCTTAGATATGTTTAAGTACACAAATACCGTTGTTATAATTACCTACAGTATTCAGTACAGTAACATGTTGGACAGGTTTATGGCCTACCAGGACTAGACTACAGGATATAGCAGGTGTGTAGCAGGCTATACCACATAGGTTTAAGTTTTCCCTGTGACGTTCGCACAACAATGAAATTGCCTAACGAATTTCTTAGAACATTTCCCTGTCCTTAAGTGACATATGGCTGTAATTCCTCTGGGCGACTATGCCTGAGATTCCAATAGCTGCCACTAGCATGGTGTGGTACAAAGAGCACTAGATTTGCAGGCAAAAGGCTTGGCCTTTGAGTCCTGGCTTTACCACTTGCCAGCTCTGGAGTATCTCACTTCCTCACTGAGTCTGTTTCTTAATAGGGAAAATAACATGTACCCTCCCTTCTTCAAAATTGTGGTGAAGAACTTTGTAAGTCTAATTGTATTGATAATGCTGAAAAGCACTCTTATCTTTGTTATGGTATATATATTTGGCAGATAGACTCTCTTCAGGTATGATAGAAAATAGAACAAAACTTGAATCAAGCATGCTTCTTCCTTGAAAATATCACTATTTAAAAAATAGTCAAACTAATTTCTTCCTTTAAAGTCTGAATATACCAGGACCTTTATTAAAAGAAATGCAAAAAATTTGGTATAGACAGGCCCCATGTGCCTGAAATTTCAACTAGTGCCTTGGTCTAGGATATCTTCCCAGAAGCACGCATCCTCTCTTCCTTGAGTCCAAATCTTCTGGACTATGTATGTCCTGTTAATGGAGTTCGTTGAACTGTAACAGAAGTTTTCCAGCAGACTAGCCTTTAGTTACTGGCGTTCAATTCATGTCTCCTGCCATGCTTCGTTATATAACTTCCCAGTGCTTTTCCTGATAAGAAACTTTACCTCCACGTGGCTTCTCTTTCTCCACAGCTGCATCCACTCTCACTGGTGGTCAAAGCAAGTTGACTTGACCTGTGGACTCATTCCAGCAGAAGTTGTTAAATCACTGAATCTTCTAGCATCCCCTAGATCAATTCTCATTTATCACTGTAGAGATTTTTGTGAAACTTTCATTGTCAGGTGTGTTTACATTCTCCCTTCCTTTCCCATTTTGTTATGAACAAATATATCAGGATAGTTTTCAAAAAGTTATTCAATGATTTCTTCATAGTTGTTTAAATGTTTTTCATAGCTACTCCTCTAAAATTGTACAGAAAACTGTGCCTGCTTTGTAAACTATAGTAAAAATAAAAGTTAAAACAAACCTGGCTTCTTTTCAGCACAATATGGTTGACTTACTTTACATGAACTGATGTTGACTAAGAACAAAGTGATCTGATAACCAAGTTTTTTGTTCAAAGCAAAGCAGAGTTTACAAATTTGAGCTGGGGAAAAATATGTGCAGCACCCCAAATCACAGTCCTCTAAGGAGACATCAGCTATTATAAGCAGGTCCAAATCCTGTCAGAATGTAAACCCTTTCCTAATCCCTAAGTCATTTCTCATCTAATTATTTTAAGAGTCTTTTTGGTTGTACTATTTTTAAAGTAGAGCAGAGGGACACACAAATTAGCTGAAGGGTTTTTAAAGCCACTGATGCATTGGGTTGATAAAAGTTAATCCCATCTAAAATTGCAAATATAATTTTATCCTGATGCCTTTCTTAGACTAGGCTAAAGTCAGAAGACTTTTCATCAGGAAAGAGATGAGAGAAGATAGCACTAGACACAGTCTATCCCAGGAAGAGATCATCTAACCATGGTAGTTAACAAGTATTAACCTAATTCAAGCCTGGAGCTTACCTTTACAGAGTCTGCCATAAATAATGAAGTATCGTACTTCTTCCTTGTGACAGATAATGGCGGTCATGTTGCCTCAAAGCAGGCAGCATTTTTTCCTTTTCTGTTTAATTTTAATCAGTTTTCTTCTATACTTGATCAAATAATATATATTTCACAGCCAAAGTGGTAATATGTAATATCATTATACTCTATTACAACTAAATGAAGACTCAAGAAAATAATCAAGAGTACATCTTGGCCTTCTAAATTATTCTGAAATTATACTGAAGTCCAAGTAACTGAACTCCTTGTGTGGCTAGATTTTTGTTGTTGCTGTAGCGTTTAACTTTCAGGAAGAGTCAAAAGATAAGCCAATTTCAGGGATTGAAAGACAGTAGGAGGCACAAATTGAGATCCTGTCCACATGGATGAACTGCTTATCTCTTTTCTATTTACTATCCTGGACAATCAGATGCTATGAATATGATGCCTCCAAAACACAAATAAATATACTCTATTTTTAACTGGAAGAATGTTTAGAAAGACTGATCTATTCATTCAATGAATATGGATTGAATACCTACTACATGTCAATCACTGTTCTGGGAACTAGGAATACAGCACTGAACAACAGAACAAAATTCCTGACCTCACATAACTTAATTCCAGTAGGGAAAGACAGACCAAGAAGCAAAATATATACTATGCCATATACTGATAAGTGCTATGGAGAAAGATCTTGAATTATAAGATTAAGACAATATCAACTTTTTTCAAAAGAGTAAACTAGGATTAAAGTGGAAATTTTAGTACAGTCACATGTCCCTTAACGATGTGGGAATGCATCATTGGTCTATTTCATTGTGTGAACATCATGGAGTGTACTTACACAAACCTAGATGGTGTAGCCTCCTACACATTTAGGGCATGTGATATAGCCTATTGCTGCTAGGCTACAAACCTGTATACCACATTACTGTAGTGAATGTTGTAGGCAACTGAAACACAATGGTATTTGTGTATCTACGCTTATGTAAACATAGGAAAGGTATAGTAAAACCACAGTATTAAAATCTTATGGGACCACTATCTTATAAGCAGTCTGTTATTTACCAAAATGTCATATGCAGCACATGACTGTATATACATATTACCAACAAGAATGACAGGGATAATTGAGATGTTACTGCGCAAAGTTTCAATATGGGCAAAAGCTAATGTGCTCTATGTGCTACTATATAAAAAGTTGTTTAGTTTATGACCCACATAACCAAAGATAAATCAGAACTTCTTATTCTTCAATCACAGCCTGGGCTCATCAGGAAAGGCAGCCAGTACTTCAATGGACTCACTGCCTCTACCTTCCTTCTTGCTTGGATGAAGAATCTGAATCTAGAAGCCCACCAAATTCATCCAACAGCGCAAGCAGATGTTGCTTTGGAAAATATCTCAGCAGAGAACTCTGCTGGGATGTATTTCGTCAGTCTGATACTTCCAACTCTGCCAGGGAATAAGCTCACCAAAGGCTTCTCATCAAACAGCTCTGCCCTAAACACCTCGGGGATTCCCCAACAGTGTCTTGCTGGCCTAATGACACTCATGTTCCTTCTCATGCTTACCTTTCTTTGCCTGACGTGAGTGCAAAAACCTATCTCAAGCAAGATAATTGTAAAAATAAAAAATTAAATAACAAATATCTCCAGAGTACTTATACAACAACTACTGTCATATTTAGGAGGCCACTCTGTGCCAGGCTGTCATTAAGGACATGAGCTCCAGAGCAAGCCACCTGTCACTTGTCAAAGATTATAATCTAGGAAGAAAGATACTGTTCAAGGAGCCAGAACTACTCTAGCTGTGGTTTCTGCCATGTAACCACGAGCAAGTTACTTAATACCTTTGTGTCTCAGTTTTCCCATCAGTAAAATGGAGATGGACATAAGAGTGCCTCATATAGAGGATTTTTGTGAAGATCAAAATAAGCAAAAACATTTAAAGCACATGCAAACAAGTGCTCAAGTGATATGAGATCTTCTTATCATGGTTTTCTAGTCCCTTTAAACAGTATTAAATTTCATATTACATTTATTTAGTAGAGGAGATCCTACACTTAAATACTTCCTTCACTAATAGGACTCTGTCTTCGGGAACTTTTCCTTTTCTTTACCTTTTTCTTTCTTTCTTTCTTTCTTTTTTTTTCACGAGATGCAGTCTCACTCTGTTGCCCAGGCTGGAGTGCAATGGCGCAATCTCAACTCACTGCAACCTCCGTCTCCTGGTTTCAAGCAATTCTCCTGCCTCAGCTTCCCGAGTAGCTAGCTGGGATTACAAGCAACTGCCACCATGCCTGGTTTATATATATATATATATATATATATTTTTTTTTTTTTTGAGATGGAGTTTCACTCTTGTTGCCCAGGCTGGAGTGCAATGGCATGATCTTGACTCACCACAACCTCTGCCTCCCAGGTTCAAGCGATTCTCCTGCCTCCGCCTCCTGAGTAGCTGGGATTACAGGCATGCACCACCATGCCCAGCAATTTTGTATTTTTAGTAGAGACAGGGTTTCCCCATGTTGGTCAGGCTAGTCTTGAATTCCCGACCTCAGGTGATCTACACACCTCGGCCTCTCAAAGTGCTAGGATTACAGGCATGAGCCACCACGCCTGGTCTTCTTTCCCTTTATTTCCTTTTAAAGTAAATAGACAATACCAACATTTGGATTGCTTTTCTTTTAGGAAAATGGCAATGGCTCCATGGAAAAGTAGTATATTGAGAGAAAAGTGCTAAACCAAGAGCTGGAATACCTGAATTCTAGCAGGGGGCTGTCACCAACTAGCTGCCCTAACCAGGCATTAGTTGTATAGCATCATACAGAGAAATCTGCATTCTACTGAAGGGTAGCAGACATTTTACAAATAATAATACAATTTTAGACATATTCACTATTAAATATGCTCCATTTTTCTGTTATCATACTGTATAGTTTAAGTATTCTTTCCTTAAGTCACTAAACATAAATTTGACTTCAAAATAAGCATCAATCATAAAAACACAGGCGAGTCAAGTATGCATGTGTCTACATATTATTTGTAAGTGCAAAATACAAGGGAATGAGAAGGTTATTTTCTAGATATTTCATACCAAACTTGCAGGAAGAGAAAGGATGTTATGGTGAATATCTTAATTCTCAGTGGTGTAGCTCTACACTCAGTTACCTGACTTAACAATAATACCTCTCCAGTGATTTTCCTCCAACCCATTATTATCCCTCAGTATATTATTGCAACTAACAAATTTACATGATGAAACAGAAAGTGGAAATGGCTAAAGAATACTAAAAAAGAGCTGCCAGGTAATGAGTGTCCTATAGATGCTATTAGTCTTTGGTCTACTCCATCAATGAGATGGTGGAAGGAAACAAAGTTGATTACACACAGGGTTAAACATACGTAAAGCAACCAGCACAGGGCATGGCATATGGTCAGTACCCAATACATAGTTATCATTCTTACTATTACATGCAGCCATATCACATACAAAAGAAACAAATCCCAGGGAAGCTGGTTTCCTTACTTCACACAGGTAGTCTGTAGGGATTTGAACCCAAGTCCATTGAGCACCAAAACTTTACCTCTTTGCTTCCAAAACCCCACTTTGCCAATTGTAGTTGAATTCAACAGTATAAAGTTCAATGCACTGAAAATTCACTTGACATCAAGATTCATTTGACTAACGAAGTCTGAGGCATTTAAGTAACTGCAACATAACAAGTTGTTTTTATTTTCATTTTTTTCTGGAGACAGGGTCTTACTCTGCCACCCAGGTTAGAGTACAGTGGCATGATCATGGCTCACCGCAGCCTTGCCTTCCTGGGCTCAAGTGATCCTCCCACCTCAGCCTCTAGAGTAGCTGAAACTACAGGCATATGCTACCATGTCTAGCTAATTTTTTAATTCTTTGTATAGATAGGGTCTCACTATGTTCCCCAGGCTGGTGTTGAACTCCTGGACTCAAGCAATCTTACTGTCTCAGCCTGTCAAAGTGCTGTGATTACAGGCATGAGTCACCTTACCCAGCCAACAAGTTGTTTTTAGATTCACATGAGCTTGCCACTCAGCATGAGATTACCCGTATATTTTGTTAGCCTTCTCAGTCAAAACTTAGTTAAAATAACAAAACTACTCTGCCCCATTTATAAATCTCAACACTATACACCTTTTAATGATCACATTTGGGTAATCTACTATAGAAAGTGGTACAAACCCTTGATAGGAAGTTATTTCTACTACATGCTGCCAATTCTCATGAAGGATTTGTGACATACATAGTTTCTTCTAGTAATATTAGCATCTTAGGAAAAATTTAAATTGCCTCTGGATGTTCTGTCAATTCATTAAAAGATAAAGGAAATCTAAGTGACATTTGTTTATGAACAAATTGCTCAGAGAACTGAATAGGAAAATATTTGCTAAATTGGCATATTGTTAAGAGAATGATGAATCCTTGTTAATAGAAAAGAAAATGCCACGTTCACATAAGGTGTGTATCTGACAAGAAGAATGACATAGAGGGCTCAACAATTGGCCTGGGAACTTGATTAATGTATAAAGGAAGAATGAATCATCCATTCAATTCCTGAAGATTCGTCACATACCTGCTGCCTAGAAGGAAAGACAGACATGGATCTACCATCAGCAGTACAGTGGGGGAATTCCCACCCACGACCTCCCCTCTGTCCCCCTGAAAGGGGCTTTTTCCTTAATAGTAAGTTGTCCCACTGAGGAATGAATGGCCCTTCCTGAGACCTAAAGATGAAGTCCAAAGAAAAAAGGGCATTTGTAGTAGAAGGGTCAGCGAGGGGAGGAACTATATTCAGAGGCAAATGATTATTTTTTAATTATGAAGGTCTTGAGTTGTTCACAAATATTCCATCCTTCCAGCATCTTCACCCTGGGAAGTAGAAGACCAGGGAAGAAAGATCCTGCTCTGTGACAAGTGGAGAGAAAGGGAGAGACTGCCTTAACCAGGAAGCCTCCACGCCCACAGCCTAGGCCCACAGATGGACTCAGGGGAGAGTGGCTATGAACCACCTGAAATTGTATACAAAATTCTGTGTTTACATCAGATCTCAAAGGGGGCCATGACCGCCATCAATTTAAAGGTCAAAGCTCGAGCACAAGTCTGACATAAAATCTCAAATCCTGGGTCTTTTGCTTATCAGCTATGTAATCACTCGAACTTTTCATAACTTCAGTTTCCTAACTTGAAAATGGAAAAGATAATGCAACGCCTAACTCATTGTGAAGATTAAATGAGGCAAATTAAGCCTCCAGCACAATAATGCTCACTTACCCAAAAGGAAAATCAAAGCTTCTAGAGATATTAGAAGGAATGGAATCTGAATCTATACACCAATGACAGTGACAGCACTTAGAGTCTCCCAAAACACCATCAGTTCCCTCATGTCCACCATTTTGTAACTCACCTTACAAATCTCAAATGAGTAAATTCATGCTTAATTCCACATGGTCTTGAGACTATACCACTGTGACAGACTGTTGGTAAGAAAATAAGGACATCTGGTATCTCAAGGGGAAAATCCAATACTGGAAGGAAAACATCTTAGGCTATTAGCCTTTAAGTTTATTAGGAATTAAGCCTAGGTTGAATAATACTCCATTCTTCAAATAAACAGGTTTCCAAAATCTGCAATAACTTGTGATTACAGAATAGACTTTAAAACGCATATCCTCCATGTTTGTATGTGTAATTTCCATACTTATTTATATGGCTAATTCTTAATTACCTAGACCAAAGAAGAAAAGTAACAGAAAACCTAAACATCAAGAAAAATCCCTGATCATTTATAATTGGTGTTAGACTTGGGAAAGCTTTCTCTATCTAGGTGAGAGGCCAACCTAACATATTTCCTTCAGATGGTCCAATAGCTCTAACTGAAAATATTCACAGATTCTTGTCTCTACCTCAGACTTATTTGTTTTATAACATACACACCTAAATGAATAACTACTCGGCCTAAAAGGTAAAAAAGTTTCTGGGTACTAGACTTTGACTTTACACATATTTCAGCTATTTTTAGAGTCCAAATGAAAACACTTAGTACACAAGGAAATAAGCATGAAATTCTTGATGTCTACTCAGATAACAGTCAAGATAAGGTCAGTGGATATTTGGAATACCGCAGATACTAATTTAAAATAAAACACTTTGATGGCCAAGAACACTTTCTAAAGTTGTGCTTGAGGGTTATGGTTTGCATTATATGCTTGATTCCTCTCTAACAAATCCCCTAGCCAAAAAATATCCCCATCTGCCATAAGGTGCTATGAGAAGTATCTGTTCAAAGTCCAGTGAGGAAGCTGACACTCCCTTGACACAGCAATCTTACCTCAGAGAGTCACTACAACTAGATCACTTTCTAGGTGTTTCAGAAGAAGCCCCAAAGTAAAAAAGAAGAGTCTAAAGAAAATGGTGCTTTTCTATTTGAATACAAAACCTTGGAAATGTTTAACTCTGTCCAGGAAATAAAATCAGAGCAAACAAAGGCAGACTTAATTGTACTGCTGTCCATATTTATCAATCTAAATTCAAAACTCTTAATTTTTAAACTAAGTCAACATTCATTCAGCAACAACATACTGTAAGGTGAAAGGCACTATCCCAGACCCTGGCAATGCTCCAGTCAACAAGATTCCTACTTTGATGGAGCTTATATTCTATGGAACAAAAACTTGACATTGTATGTAATGCACTGAACACACAATTTAAAAAACATTTCGTAAAGATCTATGATAAACCAAAGCCTATAATTAAGAAATGAGAGGCTACCATATACATTTTGCTAGACTTTCATCTTCAACAAAATACCTTGCAGGTAATTTTTAGCAGTGGCTCAGTCTTTAACTCAACTTCAAAGCAACAGTTATGTATGAAGGCCATATATGGGAACAACAATAAAGAGGCCCCAACACACACACACACCCCTCAGAAACAGGTGAAAGAAAACTATCCTCTAAGTTATAAAACTAACACAATGTACCATAGCAAAAACATCAAAAAAATAATAATCTTGAAGAGACTTCCATGGTTTCAGAACTTCCCCATATCCTGAGGATTAAAAACCTTTTTAGGCTGGGTGTGGTGGCTCATGCCTGCAATCCCAGCACTTTGGGAGGCCGAGGCGGGTGGATCACCTGAGGTCAGGAGTTCAAGACCAGCTTGGCCAACATAGTGAAATCCCATCTCTACTAAAAATATAAAAATTAGCCAGGAGTGGTGGCAGGCGCCTGTAATCCCAGCTACTTGGGAGGCTGAGGTGAGAGAATTGCTTGACCCCAGGAGGTGGAAGTTGCAGTGAGCTGAGATCGCACCATTTGCACTCCAGCCTGGGCGACAGAGCAAGACTCCAGCTCACCAAAAAATAAAAGAAAAATAGAAAAGAAAAGAAAAGAATTCCTATGAAGAGAATAAAGATGAACACTTATTAGGAGTTTCCCAAATACCAGGTCCTTTGCTAAATGTTTTACATTTAACACTGAATCCTTATAGCCACTATCAAGTAGGTACTATTATTATCCCCAACTTACAGATGAAAAATCAATGACCTTGGGAAATTGATTTAATAATTACTTAAATTACAGCACTTGGATGCAACCTAGGTGTTTCTGACTACTGCAGACTATCTTAACCACTTTGCTGAGCATCCATCTCAAGAGGCAGACAGGGACTAAAGCACCAGTGAAGCACCGCCCAGAGGAAAGGGTATCCTGACTTAAAGGAATTTGTCTGGTCCTGGAGGCAGCAATTCTCTGCTTATAAAAATATGTACTTTTTCTTTTCTTTCTTTTTTTTTTTTTTTTTATTTTTAGACAGAGTCTCACTCTGTCACCCAGGCTGGAGTGCAGTGGCGCAATCTCAGCTCGTTGCAACGTCTGCCTCTCGGGTTCAAGTGATTCTCCTGTCTCAGCCTTCCAAGTAGCTGGGACTACAGGCATACACCAGCACGCCCAGGTAATTTTTTTGTACTTTTAGTAGAGATGGGGTTTCACGATGTTGGCCAGGACAGGCTAGTCTTGAACTCCTGACCTCAGGTGATCCGCCCACCTCGGCCTCCCAAAGTGCTGGGATTACAGGCATGAGCCATCACGCCTGGCCTACTTATGAAAATACCTACTTTTTCAAGGCAACACCTCTACTGATTCCATGTTCACCATGAAACTTCTGGTTTGTTCTGGCTCCCATGTGCCCTAACTATAGGAAAATCTTAGCCTGGGCAGAGGGTACACATACGTGGGACCCTTGGCAGTTCCTTACTGCTTATAAATTACTAAACTTGGGTGCTGGTTTTGCACATCATTCTCAGTAAGCTAGATTAAATCAGATCTTCCCATGACATGAGATTTTTGAGCCTGGCTCTTGCACTCTGGACTGTGCTGATTCCATCAAGGTGATGCCCCAGGCAGCGGCCATGCCCAGGTGGCACCCTCTTGTCTCACCACCTCCTTCAAGCCACCTCCTTCAGCATATACTTTTCAGCATATACTTTTAAAATTTGAGAGAATTTTCTAGCTCCCCTTAAACTCCATAAGGACTCAAAGCCTCTCCTGAAAAAATGTTTTGAAACTCAGAAGAATGATAGGCAGGGAATTCCAACAGCTTTGAGAAACTATTGCTATAATGAACAGCAACATTTTCCTAAGGGGATCATTCATTTTCCCATTTTTAAAAGTTACTTTCTGTAGTTCAAATATGGTGAATTGAGAAGAAAGTTAGCAACCTAAGTTAACTATATTGGATATATGTATATTAACCATGTTGCTTTTAATTTAATATATCTTAGACACTTGTAAAAATATGAAGACTAAAAATACAAACAAAAAAAAATACCCATATACCCAGTGTAAGAAACACTACTGATATAGCTGAAACCCTTGGGTATAGTGTTATAATAATATTATTGTGCTGCCCTTGTAACTGTCATTATAGGGCCGTGCACGGTGGCTCACTCATGTAATCCCAGCACTTTGGGAGGCCAAGGTGAACAGATCATGTGAGGTCAGGAGTTCGAGACCAGCCTGGCCAACATAATAAAACCCCGTCTCTACTTAAAAAAAAAATTAGCCAGGCGTGGTGGTAGGCACCTGTAATCCCAGCTACTGGGGAGGCTGAGGCAGAAGAACCGCTTGGACCTGGGAGGCAGAGGTTGCAGTGAACTGAGATCACACCATTGCACTCTAGCCTGGGCAGTAAGAGTGAAACTCCATCTCAAAAAAAAAAAATTGTCATTATAGAAGTGAAATGGTATTCAATTAAGCAAGAGGAAAGACTTTTCCCTCCATTTATATTTGGACAGTAACAAAGGTTTTCACCCAAATCTATAAGATATAATTCCAGATTTGCTTGGTGAGAGAATAGTGCAAGAAACCAACATACTGATATTTCTTGGTATGAATCAGAGACTATATGTACAAACTAGAAACAGGTGTGACCCCACTCAGATTATTTCTGAACAGTCATTTGGTATGATTAGGCCTGATGCCTGGGCCATCTGTTTATATGCTACAGAGCAGAGCTTCTGGAGCTTTCAAAGGAAAAGTTTGCTATACAAATTTTCTACCATTGACTGTTACTAAATGTCAGAAACTGTGGAACAGACTCTCCAAGGGCAAAACATTTTCTAGGGACCATGCCTGTTTCCTCTTCTGGTAAAAATCAGGCTCAAAATATACCCACAGCTATATAAAGTTACCAGTTCCCTGAGACTGATAACTTCTAATAATGGATGGCAATTTCTCTGGACTTATTAACAGAAGGAAGGCAATGCCTGTGGGTTCAGTTCTCCCTGTATTTACTGAACACATTCCACACCTGGTATAAAAATAAACCGGGGCCGGGCGCGGTGGCTCATGCCTGTAATCCCAGCACTCTGGGAGGCCGAAACGGGTGGATCACGAGGTCAGGAGATCGAGACCATCCTGGCTAACACGGTGAAACCCCATCTCTACTAAAAATACAAAAAAATTAGCCAGGCGTGGTGGCAGGCACCTGTAGTCCCAGCTACTCGGGAGGCTGAGGCAGAAGAATGGCGTGAACCCAGGAGGTGGCGCTTACAGTGAGTCGAGACTGCGCCACTGCACTCCAGCCTGGGCGACAGAGTGAGACTCCGTCTCAAAATAAATAAATAAATAAATAAATAAATAAACCATAGTTCTTCAAGAAGCTGACTCTAGGCGTTATAGACAGACCTGGTGCATGAGGAAGAAAATTACAGGAAGAAGAAACCATAGTAGGAAAAAAAAAAAGTCGAAGCAAGCAAAATAAATAAATAAATAGAATAAGCCACTAAGCCAAGCAAGGAGGCACACGCCTATAACCCCACCTACTCAGGAGGTTGAAGCAGGAAGATAACTAGAGGAAAGAACTCCCAGACCAGCCTGGGCAACACAGCAAGACTCCATCTCAAAAATACAAGTTTAAAAAAAAAATTAGCTGGGTGTGGTTGTGTACCTATAGTCCCAGCTCTTGGCAGACTAAGTCAAAAGGATCACTTGAGCCTAGGAGTTTGAGGACGTATTGAGCTATGATGGTGCCAATGTACTCCAGCCCGGGTGATGGAGTGAGACCCCATCCCTATGAAAGAATAAATGCAAGTAAACAGGGACTGGTTACTGAGGCCTGCTGTTCTGGTTTTCTTTCTTCTTCTTGGGCAGTTTCATCTCAGTTTCCTTCCAACACTCTCACCTCCTCTAATGTACCATAAGGGGTCGGCAATGTCCTCTTTTTCTCCCCTGGAGAGCCTCATACCATCTTCTGGCTTTAATGAACTCACTTAGGCTGATACTTCCCAATCTCTTCCCTCCAACCTGGATCTCGTGCCTGAACTCCAGATCAACAGATCCATCTGTCTATTCAACACCTCCAACTGACACCTCAAACTCAGTATTTCCAAAACCGAGCTCACCACACGCTCCTCCTTGCCCCTAATAGATCTGCACTTCCTTTCACATTTCCTCTCTGTTATAGCCCCACCATCTACTGAAAACCTGAATATCAACCTGGACCCATGCTAACCCCTGCCTATTACTTGGTAGGTCCTGAATATCTCCAGATTTCAACCACCTCTCTCCACCTCTATCCAACTCCAGGTGGCTACCATCTGTACCTGAACCACGCCCTTCGAATCATTCTCCAAAGGGCGCACTCTTCACAGAAACAAATGTACCACACCTGTTTACACCCTTCATTAAACTTCCCCACTATGCTCAGGATAAATCCAAATCCTTTAACAAAAAATCCTCATTTGCTGCCCTTACAGTCAGCTTTTCCTCCACACACTTCAGGCTTCAGGCAGACCAGCTCCCTCTGCGTCTTTGGCCCTGTGCAGTTCTCTTTGTTGGAACTCTTCCAGCCCCTGATAGGACTCCCTTGCCCCATCCTCAGGTCACAGCTCAGAATCAACTTCCCTGAGCAGCCTTCCCTTTGCTGCACCTCCCTCTGGCCTATGGCACAACCTCTACCTCCCTTATCACAGCATGCATCATGCCTGTTTTCTTATTGGCAACAACACCAGGGTGAGCTTCCAAGTATGTATGTGCTTGGCACTTATGCGTCTTCAGTACTGAGTTCTCATATAAGTGACTGGATGGTCACCAGGAGAAAGTTCATCCATTCCTGACTTTTTAGGTGGAATAACCAGTTTCTCTAACTTTCCCTTACCCCAGAACCAGGCAGCCAAAGGTAGGGAGGGTCCTAGGTTTAATTAGAGACCTTTCTTCACAGGCCTTGCATAACATTTTAAATTTAAGACATTATACGGATACATAAGTACTCCATAACTTTCTACCAACTGGATTAGGGGTTTCCTAGGCAAACCTCCCAATCAGTACTCTAACAGTTAGTAGAGCTTACGGCCTTATGCTACTCTGAGAATTAGGTGTCACAGTCATCCCCATGCTTCAGATGGAGAACCGGGGCTCAGAGATATCACATAACTTGCCCAAGGTAATAGAAGCAGATGGTAAGGAAACTAGAACTCAAACTGAGTTCAGGCAATATGTCTCTAGAACCTTGATCTGACCTATAAGAATATAGTCAATGAATTTTCTGTTTACTCAATGAATGTTGAAAGAATGAAGTCAGGAGCCGGACATGGTGGCACATGCCTATTGCGGGAGGATCACTTGAGCCTAGGAATTTGAAACCAACCTGGGCAACACAGCTAGACCTTGCCTCTAAAAAAATTAAAATGAACAAAAAAGAAAGAATGAAGTCAGTAAACTGTACTAGAGATAGGGATGACCTAGTATATCATAGGGGGTATATTAGAAAATAGAAATTTGAACAACCCAGAGTGTGTTCACATTTGATTCTGGATTATGTTTAGGGGGGAATATAAACATATTCAAAGTAAGAACCATTAGTTATTATACGGCACCCCAAGGGAAGATTTCTTGCTCTAAACTATTCCTGCTTCACGAGGAGAGAACCTACAGGCTCAACTCAGACATCCCAGCCAGGGACACACAGTGAGTGGCCAGTGGGCTAGAACACACAGCCAGCATGCCGAACAGAGAAGCCTGCAGTGTCTTTTTTTTTTTTTTTTTTTTGAGACAAGAGTTTCGCTCATGTTGCCCAGGTTGGAGTGCAGTGGTGTGCTCTCAGCTCACTGCAACCTCCACCTCCCAGGTACAAGCAATTCTCCTGCCTCAGCCTCTCCAGTAGCTGGGATTACAGGGGCCCACCACCAGGCCCAGCTAATTTTTTTTTTTTTTTTTTTTTTTGCTGGTGTCTTGCTCTGTAGCCCAGGCTGGAGTGCAGTGGCACAATCTCGGCTCACTGTAGCCTCTGCCTCCCCGGTTCAAGTGATTCTCCTGCCTCAGCCTCCCGAGTAGCTGGGACTACAGGTGCCCACCACCACATCCGCTAATTTTTGTATTTTTAGTAGAGATGGGGTTTCACCATATTAGCCAGGCTGGTCTCGAACTCCTGATCTTGTGATTCGCCAGCCTCGGCCTCCCAAAGTGCTGGGATTACAGGCGTGAGCCACCGCGCCCGGCCTTGTATTTTTAGTAGAGACGAGGTTTCACCCTGTTGGCCAGGCTGGTCTCGAACTCCTGACCTCAAGTGATCCACCCGCCTCGGTCTCTCAGTGCTGGGATTACAGGCGTGAGCTACCCGCGCCCAGCCTGCAGTCTTTAGGTGGCTTACCTCCCGCAGCTCCAGCCTCTGGGCCACGGCCTCGAGGCTTTCCTGGCCAGTGCTCTCCACGGACAGGGTGAACTCCACAAACTCGTTATTAAGCAGCTGGATCCGGGCAACCAGGCAGCTCTTGCTAGACACCGTGTAGCGCCGGGTGCGTTTCAGTTTCAACCCAAATGGCAGTGGCATCTTCTTTCTTCAAGAGTGGAGGAGCAAACAGGGAAAAGCTACCCCCACCAACCCAGCGGTGATGACGCCAGGAGAAATCAATCCTCTCCGAATGGGACGAACACTGTCCGGCCTCCAGCTGCTCACCCAGCAGCCGCTGCCGCCATTAAAAAGCAACGGAGTCTCCAATGGCCCAAGGAAGTGAGCATCGACGCCAGCGCTGGGAAAAGAGGAACGCCGTTACTTAAGCAAAGGTAACGCTGGGCTTTGCTTAATATAAAGAAAAGCCAGTCAAGCTGTGTCCAAATAATAAGCCGTCCCCACCCGCTGGAAAAAGGAGGCACTAACAGGACCCGGGAGGCAGGGTGGAATTTTATCTCAAGAGTTGTGTTGGGCTCAGGGTCAGACTCCACCCTTCACTGTATCCTACAAATAGGGAGAGCAAGCTAGGCCATCGTCAGGATTAAATGAGATAATAGCCAGCACTACTATAATCCCAAATGTTAGTATTCGTGGTCCTCTTCCTATTTTGGATAAGGTGGTGTTTCTTCATAGGTAACTCTTTCAGGTTTTAGTACTCCAAATGTCAGAGTTATTTAGTTCTTAAGTGAGAAAAGTGCAAAATACCCCCAAAAGAGCTAGGTTCCAGTCCCAATCCCTTTAGAAAATTAACCCTGAAGGCAAATGGGAGGAATAATCCCCACTAAGAATGGCAGGTGTGTGGTTCAGACGCGGTGAGGTGCCTAACAAGCGCTTGTGGAAGTATTCACGTCATCAAATTGATTTACTGATAAACATCATAAAATACCCTACAAATGCTCGTTATCCATTCATTTACCACTGGAAGAGTGGCAGTTCTGAAAATCCAGACCCCGGCCCCTCTCCAGGGTGGGGACGCCCAAACAGGCCTTCACCTAAGCGGAGCCGCGGCCAAGAAGGGGAGGCGGGCGAGACCTTCCACGCCATCCTGAGTTAATGAGCGGCTGGGGGGGCAACAAACGCAGGAAGCCTACGGGGCCTTGGAGCACTCAGGCCCCGGCTTCTTCCGCGTCCTCCCCTTGGGAAGAGCAAGCGGCGTTGCCAGGACAACCAGTAGACTCGGAGGCTCCGGAACCCTCTTTCTGCAGCCGCGTTTCTGGACGGACGCGCTCTAAAAGGACCGGTCCCTCTGCTCCCGAAGGAAACATTTAAAGGGACCAGCGCGAGCCCTACTGGCGGTGGAGAGGTTGTCATACCGCTTTGGAGCCACAGGACCTCGAAATACGCTCCTTACAACGTGTTTTATAGAGCGAAGTCTTGCTATGACACCCAGGCTGGACTGCAGTGGCGCCATCGTAGCTCACCGCAGCCTCGAACACCTGGGCTCAAGCGATCCTCCCGCCTCAGCCTCCCGGGTAGCTGGGACCACAGGTGCGCGCCACCACGCCGGGCTCTAACCGAGTTTTTAACCAGACCTGTTGATGGTAACTTCTGGGCTGAGGCAAATGGGAGCGAGCACCAGCTGGGAATTTTTGTATCAGCTGGATTAGTTTTTTTCCCCCTAGACGAGTCTACAAAATCCCGGATATTTCCAGGGTCCTGAGACGGTTCCCCACCTTCTTCTGCGCAGAGGTTGCCTGTTGGGGATGAATCGCTTAGCGAGACCCAGCTATAGATGGCTACGCTGAGCTCCGGCCCCGGACCGCGCGGAGAGGCAGGATCTGCTCCCGACCCTCTCATCTAGCAGGCAGAACCAAGGCTTCAGGAAGAGAAGCGGCTTTCGCAGTTTCACGCTAGGACGGGCTAAGCTGGGAATCGATCCCAAATTCCACACTCCCAGTCCTTTGCTGGGTCCTGCTTTCCTGACTGCGTCTCAGGCCCAGAGGTGATGGGGCACACAGCGTTAGGGAATGGCAGAGCTGGAGAAAAGGGTTCGGCTACTACCCTCGGCTTTGCCAAACTTAACATTTTGAAATTCCATTCCACAAATGTGTGTTGCGTCTCTGGGTACAAGACAGCGTAATGAGCATCGTGAGAAATCTAAGACGAATCCCTAAGCCGTCGCTGTCTTTAAGGAGATTACAACCATGCTATAATTACATACAGAGCTGTATCTCTAATAAGGACCCAACCACGGTTTTATCTGGCTAGTTTTTTGTTTGTTTTGAGCTCTGGTTATTCCCCATAGCCAGGAAAATCAAAATATTAAAAACAAGGGTTGGGGCAGGCCAGAAGAAAAAAACAAAGCTGAAACTACCTAAAGCACTGTGTTAATTAACAGCATTTGCTGCGTGCCTTCTGTAGGTAAAAGCACCATACTATGGAGGGAAACAGAAAATAAATATTAAAAAGATATGGTTTCCACTTCCAGTAGTTTTCAATGCTCTTTGATGTTTCGGGGTATAAACTAAATAAATAAGTAAAGCAAGATGGAAAAAAATTAGCAAATGACAACTTTAAATAATAAGCTTTTAACCAGAAAATTGATAAACCAAGAGTGTAAATATTTAAGGATTATAAATATGCATACTAAACACCCTTTCATGAGATCAGATGGTGGGTTTCAATTTTATATAAAAATTATGGTAACTGGAAACCGGGCGGATTAAGTAGTGTAGACGAACAGACAAGATATTGCATATGTGTAGAGGAAAGATAAATATTTGTATTAGGTGCCATTCAAATATGGTAGTCTTTTCACTACGTAGAACTACGCCTTGAAAGCAATAGATACTACACTGTATAACTTAATTATTAACTTAAGCTCTGATTAAGCAAACTCAGTAAAACGTTCAATTGTCCCTGAGACTTGAAATGTATTACTGCATCAGGGATAAAGGAAAAGTCAAATTATTTTAGTAGATGAAATTGAAAAAGTTGCAGTCTGTGTGTATATGGTGCATCCCCCCAAGATCTATCCATAAGAATGGCTTGCTTTTTGCTTATTTATATAAAACCCACTATGTTAAAATAATGATTTTGTTTAATAATTTACAAATTTATCAATGATCTACACATCCTAATTTTCAGTAATATGCAGTATTTGTTGCCAAATGATGTAATACAATTATCAATGTCTGAAGATAATAAAACCAAGATGAGTACAAATTTAAGAGTTCTTTGGGGAGGGCTGTTTCAGGTATAAAATAATATGCAATAATATGAAAGTGATTGGGTCTGGAATTATTTACTAAAGTAAATATAATTTATAAATAGCTATTAAAGGAAAACGATGATTTTGTTTCTCTACAAAATCTTTCCGTTTTGTGGTAAGTAAACGAATACATACTAGATTCTGCTTCAGTACAAGTTTACAAAAGGCAGTCTGAACTATTTGTGAATTCATTTTAATTTTCCCTCTCTACATCCCTTTCCAAAAGTTTCTCAAATACACTTTACTTCTCAATCTTATAGCGATTCCCCTTCCTATTAAGGTCCTCACCACGTGTAATTTTGCCAACGTTGCTTTAAAATAAAATAAGCACTAAAAGGAGAAAGTATGTGACATTTTTAGAGTAATATCTATAGCTATAGCATTAAACCCATGTTTCTCACAGAGAAAACATCTGCGCGTAGATGCTCCAGAATAAAATGCCCTAGAAACAAAACGGACTATACTGAGAGTAAAATTACTGTCGTATCCCAAACTTAAAAAAATAAATAAACTGTCAGCAACTATTAGGCATACAGCAGTTGTCACTTGGAGCACACGAATGTTTTGAATGTGTTTGTGAGCATACGCTATTATTATAAGGCTTTCTCAGCAAAAAACAGGACGAGCATGCCAAGAGCGGCCAGTCTAATCAGGATTTGCAGAAATCACAAGTCGGAATTTGCAGATCCAAGAATTCTTTTTTCCAGAGTAAACATTCTACTCCAAAAACAAACCCAGGCGTTACCAAACAGCCCTTCCCTGCGCCCCTTCTCGCCAAAGTTATCTGGCGAATTTCACGTTTACATATTCTGAGAGGCACAAATATGCCTAACACATTTCAAACCCTGATCCAGAATTAACCCGCAACAATCGGCCAGGGCGTTCAGAATAGAAGTTCAAGACCCCTTTTAGAAATTACTCAAATACATGAGAGCGAACCTGGAAAAGCAAGACTTTTCTCTTTGTTACGCTACCGCTACGGGTCTGGCCGCCGCGCCCCATTCTCCGGGACTCCGGGGCCGCGGGCGCGCTCCGGGGTCCCGGCGAGCGGACACACCCCACCGCTCGTGCCGGGGCCCGCCCCTCCCGCCGGCCGGGGCCCGCGCCCTCACCTGCTCCCGCTCCCTCGGGGCCGTGCGCCCCGCTCAGCGACCCGCCTCCCGGGGCCCCGCCGCGCGGTCGCCGCAGCCGCACCCGCACGCCAGCCCGCGCCGCGGCGCGCTCATGGGGCTCGCACGCCTCACTTCCTGTCTCCAAAAACCCGGCCCGCAGACCATTCCCCTGAGCAGAGTCCGGCGGTGGCGACGGCGAGGGGCGAGGCCTGGAGGTGGGACCGGCCGGCGAGGAGCGCCCCACAAAGAAGCCTTGCGGGGGCGTGGGGTGGCAGCAGGACGGACAGAATGTCGGACCGACGCGGGACGCGCGGCCGGAGCAGCGGGGCGGCCAGGCCCGGGCGTCCCTCCCCCTGGGCCAGGCGGGCGGATCTGGGGAGGCGGCGGCAGCCCGTGACCTCAGAGAGTTGGAATGCGGGCAGCCGCGCGGGGGAGGCGCGGACAGCTGCGCCCGGCCGCCTGGGAGGGGGCGCGCCGCTGCTTTTTTTAATCGTATGATCACTTATTTTAAGAGTTTCCAAATAAAGCAAGGCTTTTAATAAAATGAGAGGAGGGGGTATTATTTAGATTCCAGATAAAGAGTTTTATTCTTGTGTTATTAGGTAGGCTGTAAAATGCTGTTATTGATGGTTATTCGTTTACTCTGGTATATTAATAGTATTGGAATACAGTTCTTCTTTTCCTGCTTGCTCCTAAGGTTATGCCCCATATCACTAGACACTTCCAGTACTGGGTGGAAAAGCCCCCCCACCAGAAATGGTTCATATGCCTCAAATAACCTGTCAGTCCCCAAAAGGGAGCTGTCTGCTTATGCAATACAGAGCAGAACTGTTAAGGATGGAGACTTGACCAAGTTGTCTGGGTTCAAATCCCAGCTCCAACATTTACTAGCTGGATGACCTTGTGCAAATTTCTTAATTTATCTTTACCTGTTTCCTCTCCTATAAAACAAGGATATTAATATCTTTGCACCGCAGAGGTGGGGGAAATAAATACTAAGCAATATCCAATAACTTGTGTAAAGCATATATGAAGTGTTTCGTTTAATTGTTTGTGACACAGTATTCTGGTACTGCATTCTTATTACTGTATTGCAGCACTTAAGCTGAGGAATAAAACTGTGACTCTAACACTATTACAATAGTATAAGATCTTTTCTTGGCATGTGGAGCAGAGAACCTTTTAATTTATGTAAATTTTAATTTCAATGATTTTGTTTTAATGCTGTTGTTTCTGGAAAGCTTTTTAAAGTATTGTTTCATGTAAATATCATTTTCTTAAACAATTAACAAAAACTTTTTAATACTTAACTATGCATGAGACGTGGTCCCTGCACAACACAGACTTTTGGTTTTGTGGGTAATAAACGCACCTACACACCACACACGCAGTACAAGGCCAAAGTGGGGAGCACTGTCATAGAGGTATGAGTGCTATCCAAGAACAAAGCCAAGCAAGGTGCATCTTGGGTCATTTAGCTAAAGGCAAATGAGATTACCTGTGTTTCTAAGGGAAAAAAAAATAGATCAATTCTGTTTGTAATTGATATTTCAACTGAACTCTACGAGGGGGTCAATTTGTGCGCGAGGAAAGAAATGAGATCTGAAAAGAAGTCCCTTTGCTGGCTTCCCAAGGTAGAAAAATTGGAATCGTGTGATTTCTCCCATTCTCATCTCCATCATCAAGACCTGGTATTTCCTCCTTTGAAATGTCTCATGAATTCTTTGTTTCCTTTCTGTTTCCCCTGGAACATTCTAAATCCAAACCCTCATCATTTTACATTCGGATTATTGCAACAAGGGTGGTCTCCTGGCATCTGGTTTCTCGGTTCTCTCTTATTTCCTTGCTAATACCAGGCTTCCTTCTCTTATCACTCCTAATGGACTCCCAAGGTTAAGTTCTTCTGCCTGACCTATCGAGAGTTTCCAAACGGGCCTCTCTGACCACCCATATCGCTTTCTGCCCCTGTCAAGCTTTGCCCCTGGCCAGCAGCCCCTTCTGCCCTCCTTCCATTTGTCTAAGCCTTCTGCGTCTCTGCAAGTAAGACTCTGCTTCCAGGATGACTTTCTAGCCACACCATTCCACAGTGATCTCCACACTTGGCAAGAACTGTAAAAGTTGTTTCATGAAGGCTTCTTTTATATCTCCTAGGATTCCCAGGACAGTACTGGGCAAAGAGTAGGCACTAAATAAAAACTTGTTAATTGAATCAGGAAGAAAATAAAAGAATTTTAAAAATAGAAAATGACCGTAAAACCCAAGAGATGTTAGACAACTGAGTTGAACTTCCTCCCTCACAGTCCACAGATGTCATGTACTGACCAAGTACCTAAGCCCTATTTTCCCTCAGCTATGTTAATTTGGCAGTAACATTCATGGGAAGGCACTTGAATAATGCCTTCAAAGTATTAGTTGTAAAATTATTATTAGCTTGTGTTTCATATCTAAGGAAGTGAGATAATTTATATGGTGCCACCCCCAAAGATACAAAAGGGTATAAGTAAAAAGTCTGCTTCTCACCCTGCCTGCTAGACACCTAGCTCTTCTCCTGGGAGGTAACCAGTGTTCCCTCATTCCTCTGTATCCTTATAGAGATGTTCTGCAGAGTTATAAACAACTACATATAACTATCTTTACCCCCTCTTGTTATCCAGAAGGTGGCATACTTATACATACTCTTACGCTGGAAGCTATTTCTTACTAAAATAAATAAATTAAAATGTAAAAAGAAAGCCCAGCACATAAAATGATGAAAGACAAAAAGATGAAAGGAGGCTGGGTGCGGTGGCTTACGTCTGTAATGCCAGAACTTTGGGAAGCCTGGTGGGGCAGATCACCTGAGGTCAGGATTTCGAGACCAGCCTGGCCAACATGGTGAAACCCTGTCTCTACTAAAAATACAAAAATTAGCTGGACGTGGTAGAGCACGCCTGTAGTCCCAGCTACTGGGGAGGCTGAGGCATGAGAATCACTTGAGCCCAGGAGGCACAGGTTGTGGCGAGCCGAGATCACGCCACTGCACTCCAGCCTGGGTGACAGAGCAAGACTCTGTCTCAAAAAAAAAAAAAAAAAAAAAAAAAGGAAAGGAAAAAGGAAATTGTGGTTTGGTGGGTGCACTGACTAGTGTTTTCTTAGAAGTTCAAAAGTTAATCTGTTTTGATAGCACGGTGAATACCCACTGTATAAATTATCATCATCTGCAAAAATCCAAATTGAATGAATGCCCTGCCACACAAAGATAATGATCCCTGGCTGGGTGCAGTAGTTTACGCCTGTAATCCTAGCACTTTGGGAGGCCAAAGCGGGTGGATCATGAGGTCAAGAGTTCGGGACCAGCCAGGGCAATATGGTGAAACCCCCGTTTCTACTAAAAAAATACAAAAATTATGCCAGGCACGGTGGCTCACGCCTGTAATCCCAGCACTTCGGGAGGCCGAGGCGGGTGGATCACGAGGTCAGGAGATCGAGACCATCCTGGCTAACACAGTGAAACCCCACCTCTACTAAAAATATAAAAAATTAGCTGGGCGTGGTGATGGGCGCCTGTAGTCCCAGCTACTTAGGAGGCTGAGGCAAGAGAATGGCGTGAACCCGGGAGGCAGAGCTTGCAGTGAGCCAAGATCGCGCCACTGCACTCCAGCCTGGGTGACAGAATGAGACTCTGTCTCAAAAAAAAAACCAAAAAAAACCAAACAAACAAACAAAAAAAAATTAGCCGGCTGGGTGGCACACGCCTATAGTCCCAGCGACTCAGGAGGCTGAGGCAGGAGAATCGCTTGAACCCGGGAGGCGGAGGTTGCAGTGAGCTGAGATGGTGCCACGGCACTCCAGCCTGGGCGATAGAGTGAGACTCTGTCTCAAAAAAAAGAAAAAAAAAGATAATGATCCCTGAGGAAGGGGACAGTGAGGGCTAGAACTAGAAATGTGAAGTCTTTGGTCTCTCAATCTGCTCCTTAAGTTCTGTCTACTACACTCAACACTGTGTCACATGCAACACCTTTCCAGTTGCAAAAGAGTAATCATTTTATGGATAGATTCCCCTGGACATCAGAGAAATGATGATCTTGGCAGTGTGTTTGTTCAAATGGAGAAGCATGTCTACCTCAGTAGCAAGTGACTGCTGTGACTGTAATTCCCAACACTTAGGGCCTTTGATCCAAGCCTGTCTATGCCATGTGATAATCACTATTGGAAAACACTTGTCCATTCAGCCCACATATATTTAGAAGCCAGGTGCTGCAAGGAGAAAGGTAAATAGATGTATACCCCTGTCCTCAAAGACTCACCATGTGAACAACAGGTGAATATGTAATTGTAGTAGGTGAGGAAATTTATACATGGTTATACTTTATAGTCTGAATGGACTGGTAATGTCTGGTTAACCACTGTGATCAGCTTCTGCTTGAGTCTGGAAGGACAAAAAAAAAAGGTTGACTGACTACTCAAAGAAAAGCAAAGCTTTGGGCTGGGCACGGTGGCTCACAGCCAGCACTTTGGGAGGTCAAGGCAGTCGGATCATAAAGTCAAGAGAGTGAGACCATCCTGGCCAACATGGTGAAACCTTGTCTCTACTAAAAATACAAAAATAAGCTGGGTGTGGTGGCACACACCTGTAGTCCCAGCTACTCAGGAGGCTGAGGCAGGAGAATCCTTTGAACCCAGGAGGTGGAGGTTGCAGTGAGCTGAGATCACGCCACTGCACTCCAGCCTGGCGACAGAGGAAGACTCCGTCTCAAGAAAAAAAAAAAAGAAAGAAAGAAAAGAAAAGCTTTTCAGGCAGGAGGACACCCCCACCCCACCTTCCCCCACCCCCTACTGCTTCTACACACTTACACACATGCATGCACATGCAAAGAATGTACAACATCCAGCTGACATATAACCTGAGAAGAGAGTAGATGTGGTTGGGGGGCAATGTTAGAAGACTCATAGCTCCATGAAGATGGGGTTGGTACTCAGCCCTTCTGACTTCAAAGCCAATCCTCTTTTCAGTCATCTTCTCTTTTTGGAAGACAGCCCAGAGCCCTCTTAGCTGGCACTTTGGGTTTGTTGAAATCTGGTCTTGATAGGAAAACGTGTTGTTTCCACTGAATCAGAGAACATTTTCAAGCTGGGGAAAAAAAAAAAAAAAAAAAAAAAAACACTGTCCAGTTTTGTCTTTTTCAAGCCTAGCACTCCTACTCCCTCTAATGGCTTCTCTTAGGGCATCATCATGAACATCTTCTTCGAGATGTGATGTGGTTTGTGAAGCTGCAGTTTACAGGCAAGTGCCTGGAACTGCCCTGGACCACCAAATAAACCATTGGTTTAGTGGGTTTGCCCCTCCTGTGATCTAGACATTGCAACATCTTAGATCTAAAGGTGGGAGGTCTCAAGCAGTCTTTCAGTCTCTTTTCCATAGCTGTCCTAAAAGTTAGCTCCTTGTCCTAAAAGTTAACGCTCTCTTGAATACATTTTAATAAGTTTCCCTACTCTGAATATGTTTTAATTAAAACATTACTTTTTATTAAATGTTATTTTCAATATTATGTAAATATTGACCGAGAATTGGGTACCCAGTAATGGTAAAAAGTGTTTTTGTTCTTAGTTCTGTAATGTGTGGTAAAGGAATAAAAGTAGTTCATCTGTCTTTTGGATTGTGAGTGTCACGAAAGCAGGGAGTTGGTCTTGCTCCTCTTTGTGCTCTGGCTCCTGGCACTGTATCCCAGTGTAGGTACTTAATTTTTAATCAGCAAGCATAGTACTGCCATGAGCCAGGCACAGTTCAATATGCTTCACAAATATTAACTTATTTCATCCTTACAGTAACTCTTTGCAGGTGAAACTAGTATCATACCTATATCACAGATAAGGAAACTGAGGCACAGAGATGAGAAGCAATCTGCCTAAGGTCTCAGAGGGAGTGGCAGAGCCAGGATTCAGACCCAGACGGTCTGGCTGCAGTGCCCTCGTTCTCTGTCATTCTGCTCTGCTGCCTGTCATCAATGTTGAATGAGTGTATGATCACTGGATTTATCCTTGAGGAATGCTTTTGTAAATTAGGTCTTTAATTTCTTTTACCCTATAAATATGTAATGAGTGCTTACTCTGTGTCCAGCATCCTGAAAGGTTGGAGAAATATAAAGCCCTACAGAGTTTATAATTTTGTTAGGGAAGACACACATACACACGAAATAACATTGCACAGAATATATTATTATACTAATAGCTTCCATATAGATGCCATAGGAATTCATAAGGATTATATGAGATTACTAAAGGACCATATGACAGACCCTAGGTAGCCCCACAACTCCTGCTCCTGCTGTCTGTACAACCCGCTCCTGACCCCTACTGTGGATTGCTTAGGTAATAAATTTGGCAAAAATAAGAGGTTTGGCAGATGTAATGGAGGTCCTGAATCAGTTGATTTTGGGGTCAGGTCCCGGGTGGGCCTGACTTAATTAAATGAAAGCCCTTGGCTGGTCTCAAATTTCTGGTCTCAAGTGATCCTCCCACCTCTGCTTCACCGAGTTCAAATCACAGGCGTGAGCCACTATGCCTGGCCTTTACTGGCTTCAGTGAACAGACATGTTAGTGAACCCTTTGGCAAAGAACTGTGGGCAGCCTCTAGGACTTGAGGGTGGCTTCCAGATGATAACCAGAAAAAAATCTGGGTCCTTACTCTCAACGCCACAAAGGAAATGATTTTTTTTTTTTTTTTTTTTTTTTTTTAGACGGGGTCTCACTGTCACCAAGGCTGGAGTACAGTGGCATGATCTTGGCTCACAGTAACCTCTGCCTCCCAGGCTCAAGCAATCCTCCCCTCTCAGCTTCCCAAGTAGCTGGGACTAGAAATGCATGCCACCATGCCCAGCTAATTTTTTGTACTTTTGAAGAGACACGTTTTTGCCATGTTGCCCAGGCTAGTCACGAACTCCTGATCTCAAGTGATCCGCCAGCCTCGGCCTCCCAAACTGCTGGGATTACAGGCATGAGCCACCCCACACAGCCAGAAATGAATTCTTGCTAACAACCTGAATGAGCCTGAACATAGGTTCTTCCTCAGTCAAGCCTCCAGATGAGAACACAGCCTGCCTGACACCTTGATTGTAGTCTTGTGAGACCCCGAGCAGAGGACCCAGTGAGGTTGACCCACGGAAACTATGAGATGATAAACGTTTGTGTTTTAAGCTGCTCAACTTGTGGTCATCTGTTATGCAGCAATGGACAACAGAGACCACGCTTAGGAATTAGTGGATATGAGGGAGAAAGGAGACCTCTCTGTGCCTCTTCTGTTTTCCAGGTTTTGTGATCAGGGATAGGGAGAATTCAGTTATTGATTCAAATAGTGGAATCAAGAGTAGAAATCTATTGAGTGGAGGAAGGGGAGATGAAGGCGACTTCTGTCTAAGTGCTGAGTTTGGAGAAAATAAGAGTAGTCACTTAGAATTTGGGAGTGGGGTTTGTGTGAGAATTCAAGGCTGATGGAAAATTCGGTCATTATCAGCACAGAGTTGACAACTTAAATCCTCAGAACAAAAGTGTTGTCCCACGAAGGGTGTTCAGAGAAGCAGGAGGATGGGGATTCGTCTCGGGGAGAGGCCACGGGTGGGCCCGGGATAAGGAAGGCAGAACCAAACCCAGAAGGGCCAAGCTAGGGCAGAGTCAGAGACTTGACGGATTGGCTCTGTTGCTCCGGATAGTCCATTTTCCCTTCAAGGGTAATTGCAGTGCAACCTCTAAGAGGCAGCCTCCATTTGACACGTAAGAAAAGTTTAAATACCTGGACTGGTACCATACTAACAGTAAGTGAAGGCTGGATTTGAACTCGCGTCTCATATCACAGCCCAAGATCTTTCTGCTACACATTTAATTCATTCTTACCATCCAAGAGAGAATAAAATGAATAAGCGGAGGGCCAGCAGACAGACTAAGGAAGGGTCCCCGAGGTGCCCGGGAGGCGGAGCAGCAAGGCCACCCGCACGCGCACGCCGCCGCCCTCCTTGCCTGAACACAGGTTTCGCGGGTAGAAGGTGTGCGCAGGCGCGGACACGGGCGCATGCGCGCTCACTCCGGCGCGCCGTGCCGGCGCGGGCGGGGATACGCGGTGTGCGCGGCCGGGGGCGGAACGGAGGAGGAGGCGGTGGTGGCTCGGCTGCGGGGTGGGAGTCCGCGGTAGCCTCCGGGTGAGCCAAGCGCCGCGCAGTGCTGAGTTCCCGCACGCCGCGGAGCCATGGAGATCGGCACCGAGATCAGCCGCAAGATCCGGGTGAGGCCCGTGCCGGGCGGGGGTGGGAAGCCAGGTCTCGGCAAGCGGGCGGTTGTCAGGAGTAACGGGGACCTTGGGCCCGGGTGGACGCCGCGGCCTGGCCGCCGCTGGACGCTCCTGGCGGGCTGCAGCTTCTCCTTGTCCAGGCCGCCTTGGGCCTGGGGACATTTGCGGCCTCAGAGCCGGGCTGCGGCTGAAGTAGCCGCCGGGAAACGGAAGGACAGGCTCAGGCCTGGCGGGAGCCACCCCTGCGGCGCAGGGCGCCGCTTTGGATCCGCTGCGGGAGGTGGGCGCCGCGGGACCGGAGCGGGAGTGGGGTGCGGGGTGGGGGTGGTGGTGCAGGCGAGGCTCCTCCCCGCCCCCACCCGGGGGACCTGGAGGTGCGCGCACCAGTGAAGTGGCCTCAGCGCTGCAGAATCCGGTCTTGTTTTCCTAGAGCCGCCTTTCTCACATGCTCGTTTGCTCTTTTTCTCCCAGAGTGCCATTAAGGGGAAATTGCAAGAATTAGGAGCCTATGTTGGTAAGTGTATTTTGAGTTGTTAGTTTCATAGAATTTAGAGTTTGCAGCTAATTGAATTTTAGTGAATGCATATTTCTCACCGTACTTTGGACATTGGGAGAGACTCCCTTCTACCGTCTTCAAATCTTATACTCCCTGGTTACTTCTTCATCATCTTTTTGCAACCTTGTTTTTTTTTCTCCCAAACCTCCTTCTGTTATGGTGTTTTGAAATTTAGTTTCCTCCATTAAGGCTCTGTCACATTTTACATAATGTTTGAGCGAATTTTATTTTATGGTTTTCCTATTCTCTCTCATTTTAAATTCTAGGGACGGGTCTCACTACGTTGCCCAGGCCTTAACTCCTGGTCTCAAGCAATTATCTGACCTCAGCCTCCCTAGGTGCTGGGAGTGCGGGGATTACTGGTGTGAACCACCATGCCTGTTTAAAGTTTACTATTCTTGTTACTTTCCTCTTGACATTTGTTTTTAGAGCTCTGATTTTGGATATGCTTTTTGATGCTTTCTGGCATTTGCTTCTGTAATGGTTCAGTGAATTTTATTTTCCGATCTCTATGTTTTCCCTCTTTCTCTTTTTGAAACAGTAAGGCGGCGTTTTCCTTCTCCTTATTCTTTTATAATTTGAGTGTTTACTCTGGGTCAGGTACTGTGCTTAACTGTTGTATGTGTATTAACTCAGGATAATCCCTATGGGAATACTGGAAGGTAAGTGGCAGTATCCTAGACTGTGTAAACAAGGAAACTGAGGCTTTGCCTACTTGAGGAAGGTTTTATGGTTTGCCCCCAAAGCTGATGCCTCCTATAACAATAATAGCTACCACTTAAGACAGTGATTCTCAAAGTGTGGGAGACTCCAAGGGTCTCTGAAGTCAAAACTGTTTTCATATTAATACTGAGATGGTATGTGCTGTTTTTCACTGCGTTGATGTTTGGATTGTGTAAAACTAATGGTTGATAAAGTTTTATCAACCATTTTATCAACTGGTCAACATAGTAACACCATAATGAAATCATATTCAAATCACTCCCCCCTTATAGTTTTTTTTTTTTTTTAAGCTAATTATACTTAAAATGTCATTGATGAAGATGTGAAGTCCAGGGTTTACAAAATGTTTTTTATCTTAGTATTCTGTGTGAGGAAATAGAAATGCTCATAAAACATTTTTATTGTATACTGAAATATGGTTAAGGAAAATCATTTGAGTTGAGAATTAAGCTAGCCACCTCTTTCAGGGAACATCATTTTTAACTTCAAAGTACTGACAAACTGGTTACGTACACTAGGATATTTGGCAGATGTTTACTTGAAAGTGAGCAAAGAACCCGTAGTCTTTGTTGCCAATCACATGTGAGCTTTCAAAAGAAAATTAGAATTTTGGAAAATCTGAGCCTGCCTCCATGAACTTGACAGCTTCCCAGTACTTAAAAAATTTCTGATTAAGTAAATGGTGATTTAAAAAAATTTTATTCTTATTATTTTTTGAGACAAAATTTCACTCGTTACCCAGGCTGGAGTGCAGTGGCGTGATCTTGGCCACTGCAACCTCTGCCTCCCAGGTTCAAGCGATTCTTTTGCCTCAGCCGCCCAAGTAACTGGGATTACAGGCACTCACCACTATGCCCAGCTAATTTTTTGTATTTTTAGTAGAGACAGGGTTTCACCATGTTGGCCAGGCTTGTCTCAAACTCCCAATCTTGTGATTCGCCCGCCTCAGCCTCCCAAAGTTCTGGAATTGCAGGCGTGCATGGCCAACTCAATGGTGATATTAAAAAATAATTATTTTATATTACATAATGAAATATATCAACATGCCACTGGTTTTTATAGCTAAGTGAACCAGTATTTCCTAAATAACGAATGCATAATGTTACAAAACTATGCATGGATTAAAGATTTATTTAAACTGTAGGGTGGGTCAGTGGATTTCTGTGCAACAGTTCAAAAAGGTCATTGATGTATTTGACATTCCACATTGCTTTAACGTTTAATAAGCTACCACTTGTTTAGTTTTGGTGTAGTGTCACAGAAAAATATCCACCTTATCTGAAAAAACTATCAGAATACTCCTTTTTCAACTGCATATCTGTGAGACCAGATTTTTTCACATTCTTCAGTCGTAAGGACATAGAACAAGATATATAAAAATGCGAAACAAGGCCAGTCTTTGCAGTAACTTTTTTTTTCTTTTTTTTCTTTTTCTTTTTTTTCTTTTTTTTTTTTTTTTTTTTTTTTTTTTGAGACAGGGTCTCATTCTGTGGTTCGGGCTGGAGTGCAGTGGTGCAATCTTGGTTCACTGCAACCTCCACCTCCCAGGTTCAAGCGATTCTCCTGCCTCAGCCTCCTGAGTAGCTAGGATTACAGGCATCCACCACCACCCCCAGCTAATTTTTGTGTTTTTAGTAGAGACAGTGTTTCACCATGTTGGCCAGGCTGATCTCCCAACTCCTGACCTCAGGTGGTCCACCTGCCTCGGCCTCCCAGAGTGCTGGAATTACTGGCATGAGCCACCGTGCCTCACCTATATTTTTTTTGGAAAATTTAATAAAAATAATGTTACTTACGTTAATATTATTGGGTTTGTGATTAACATGTGATGGATGTATTATTTAATGAATGAATAAATACTTTTTAATTAAAAATGATCAGTTCTAATTTTGAACACAGTAAATAATAGATAGAACCTGCATAAACCAGAGAAGGGGCCCAAGACCAGTTTGAGAACTGGTAATTTATGGAGTACTTACCACCATTTGCTGGGCACTTTCATAAATGATTTGTTGTCAGGATTGTTGTAAGACTAACAGGAGAGAATTGAGGCTCAGAGAAAATGAAGCTGAACCAAGATTTATTTATTATTTTATTCTCTCAACACTTGAACTGCATTTTTTATATTTTTCTTTGAAACAAAAAAAGTACTTCTGAAATGAACCTTTCTGCCTGCATAGAAATACTACAAGTATTTAAGGTATTAAAGAAATTTGGCACTGCACGGTGGTTCGCGCCTGTAATCTCAGCACTTTGGGAGACCGAGGTGGGTGGATCACTTGAGTTCAGGAGTTCGAGACCAGCCTAGCCAACATGCTGAAACCCCGTCTCTACTAAAAATATAAACATTAGCTGGGCGTGGTGGCACATGCCTGTAATCCCAGCTACTCGGAGGCTGAGGCAGGAGAATCGCTTGAACCCATGAGGCAGAGGTTGCAGTGAGCCAAGATGGTGCCACTGCACTCTACCCTGGGAGACAGAGTGAGACTGTCTCAAAAGAAAAAAAAAGAAATCTAATGGAGTTTTGGGGGGCAGAGATTAGAGTTCCTGATAACAGCTTTTGCTTCCTTATCTTCTTATTGAGGTTTTTTGTTTTATTTTGTTGTTGTTTTAAATCCTAGACCTCAGTCTCATAATCATTGTAGGATTACCAAGGGAAGGGTGTTTTTTGGTTTCTTTTTTTTTTTCCCCCCGAGACAGAGTCTTGCCCAGGCTGGAGTGCAGTGGTGCTGTCTCAGCTCACTGCAAGCTCTGCCTCCCGGGTTCACGCCATTCTCCTGCCTCAGCTTCCCGAGTAGCTGGGACTACAGGCCCCCACCACCACACTCGGCTAATTTTTTATATTTTTAGTAGAAACAGGGTTTCACTGTGTTAGCCATGATGGTCTCGACCTCCTGCCCTCGTGATCCGTTTGCCTTGGCCTCCCGAAGTGCTGGGATTACAGGCGTGAGCCACTGTGCCCGGCCTTTTTTTTTTCTTTTTTTTTTTAAATCCTAGACCTCACGCTTATAATCATTGTAGGATTACCACCGTGAGGGTAAAACAGTGCGTTGAGTTGACATTATTTAATGTCAAAATTGAGTTTTTTAAATGATGTGGAGCTTTTGGGTCTATTTGTTTGTTTGATACTGCTACAAGTTTGTTACCCTGAGTAATTGAAACCTGCCTTTAGCAAGGGTAAATATGTTCACTTGAGAAATGAGTGTTGTCTTGAAACAATGTAAATTAAAACTAAACAAAATTCAATTCTTTTTCTTGGAAATGTTCATATATTTCCTGGAAGCTTCTTTGAAATTAGTAAACATTATTAAAAAGATTCAAGGAAGTGAATGCATGCTCAAGTTTGACCCTATAATTCAGAATGTCTAGTTTTGTAAGTATCAGTTATTCTTAATTTCCATCCTTCTAGTAATTGAAATACCTATGGAATGAAGAGAAAAAAATTAAAGCTAAGCCGTCTTGTCCAATGTAATTCCACTAGAGCTCTGAGACTCTAAAGCTTAGAGCTACATCTATATTTTCAAGCACATCTACTTTAAGAAGAAAGTTTTGAGGAAACAAAGTTTTGATATACCTTTCCTTTTAAATAGATGAAGAACTTCCTGATTACATTATGGTGATGGTGGCCAACAAGAAAAGTCAGGACCAAATGACAGAGGATCTGTCCCTGTTTCTAGGGAACAACACAATTCGATTCACCGTATGGTATGTTTCTGAATTTTTGAGCCTCAGACCAAAGTTTGGCACAAGCCTGAGTTGATACTCTGTCCGAAGAGAGGTTCTTGACAGTTGAGTTAAGTTCACTTTGGAGAGGCAGTTTGTGAGTGATGAGGGCACAGCCTCTGTATTAGTCCGTTTTCACTCTGCTGTGAAGAAATACCCGAGACTGGGTAATTTCTAAAAGAGATT
This sequence comes from Theropithecus gelada, assembly GCF_003255815.1. Classification (NCBI taxonomy): domain Eukaryota; kingdom Metazoa; phylum Chordata; class Mammalia; order Primates; family Cercopithecidae; genus Theropithecus; species Theropithecus gelada. Next base: position 89,961,177 of record NC_037675.1, read on the forward strand.
TAATTGACTCGAAGTTCCACATGGCTGGGGAGGCCCCAGGAAACTTACAATCATGGCGGAAGGGGAAACAAGCACCTTCTTCACAAGTCGGCAGGAAAGAGAAGAGTGGAGGAGGAACTTCCAGAGACTTACATAAAATCATCAGATCTCGTGAAAACTCACTGTCTCTTGAGAACTTGGGAACTCACTGTCTCATGAGAACTCACTGTCATGAGAACATCATGGGGGAAACCACCCCCATGATCCAGTCACCTCCCTCCCTTGACAGGTGGGGATTATAATTCAATGTAAGATTTGGGTGGGGACACAGAGCCAAACGTTATCAGCCTCTGAAGCCAGACAGCCAAAGTTGAATCCTGGCCCTGGGTCTTGCCTTGGTTTTTCTAGCTATAAAATGGGAATAGTACAATCACTTGCTTTATAAAATTATTTTGAGGATCAAATGGGCTAATATGTGTAAAGTACTTATAGGTGTCCCTAGCTCATTTCCCTAAGGAATTCTTAGTATATGTTGGCTGTACTTACTATGTTTTCTTTTGTAAAGTTCTATATCTTTTTTTTTTTTTGAGACAGGATATTGCTCTGTCACCCAGGCTAGAGCACAGTAGTACAATCACAGCTCCCTGCAGCTTCGATCTCCTGATCTCAAATGATCATCCGATTGCAGTACCCTCCCTCCTGCACTCCCCACGCCTGGCTAGTTTGTAAATTTTTTGTTGAGGCAGGGTTTTAGTATGTTGACCTGGATGATCTTGAACTCCTGGGCTCAAGCAGTCCTCCCGCCTTGGCCTTCAGAAGTCTTGGGGTTATAGGTGTGAGCCACCGCACCTGGCCAGCTTCTGTATCTTATAGTTCCTTTTCCCGCATAAAACCAGTTACAGATGTCTTTTTGAACTGGATTGGCTTCTTATATTGCCTTTTACAATGAGTTGCCTTTTATAGGGCAAGGTTTTCTGTTTCTCACTTTTCTGGATCTAACTTTTTTAGCTTTTTATTAAACTCACACCTTCATTTTGAGTAATAATTATAGTGTAATGTTATAGCATATTTTGAGATTATAAGTTTTTTTTAAGTTTGGAATTTTAAAATAGGCAACTTTGCTTTTATACATAAATTACTGTTCTATGCCTTTAGTTGAGAATACTGACAAGAAGAGTAAGATTCAACTTAAGATGCTAAGTCCTAGTACCAGGTTTGAGGTAAAGTGAAGATGAGGGCTGGAGGATAATGATGTAGCTGAGAATAGACACAAGAAATACTTTGTTAGGCCCCTCAGACTAGGAACTACCAGTTACCGTAAAAGGTGATGATGTAGCAAAAGTTAAGTAAGCAAGTGGCCTGCTAAATGTGAATGGCAAGAGGAGGCACTAAGTGGGGAGATGAGCCTGGTTAAGTTCTTGCCTTTATACCAAAGGTTGTCTTCAAGGTGTTTTTGCCCCAGTAGGCAACTGTATGCTTATCAGTCTTCTTGAAATTCTGCACAGAATTCTCTGGGTTTATACATTGCACAAATTTGAAGAACGTTGTATAGTGGTCATCAGTTGTTATGATACACACACTGCTACCTCACTGTGGGTGACCCAACCCATTTGTTACAATTTGTCCTCAGAGGTTATTCCCTCCCAGCCCCCCGCAAAAAAAGATTGGGGCTTTTGACTGGGGAAATTACCATTATTGTGAGTACTATTTTTTTTTCTAAAGTCCAGCCAATCTAAGATGGAAGATTGACCGAGTAGATCCTTTTCTCCAAAAACTTGATGAAATACTTTAGACAGATTTTTAAAACAGACTACTAAGTGAATTTAAAACCAGATTAATTCAACATTCTCATCTGGCCATAAATTCAGTTCTTTAACATGTGCTGATGCAAAGGGTGATGTCCCCACTTTGGCACTTTGCTTTCTTAAGTTAGTGTTAACACTAGCCCCAAACAGACTATTGTGATTATTTGGAGCCTTGAAGTAATTGTGTCCGTGGGGACAGTAACATGTGACTAGGGTTCTCATTGAAACATTATGAGATTTCTGGCATTTTTGGGGAGGTACTGGGAAGGAATGTGAGGCAAATTACTTCATTTATAACTACCAAAACAGCAAGATTACAGCCTTACAGCATCAGTTTAGAAAGTATTAGAGTGAAACGATATAGCACATTTTGAGATAACTTTTTTTAACCTCTCAGAATTAAGTTGTCCAAGAAGCCATCTAATTTAAGCAGTTAATATAAGCTGCTTAAATGGTTGTAATAATAAGCAATATTACATGTTTATGATACTTGTTTTACTGTAAGCTGCAGTAAATCTTTAGTACTTAGAAAACAGGGTGACATATTTTGTAGACTAAGACTCTGGTCAGATGATATTCTTTCCCATATTTTTGCATAGGCTAGATGTTGAAAACAGTGAAGAAAAAAATATAATTTTTTATTGATTTCTGTAGGATTTATACAAATCCTTTTTTTAAAAATGTGAAATTTGAAAGTTAATTTTAATACAATTTATTCACTAAATACAGCTTATCAGTATTTATCTCGGCTGGGTGCGGTGGCTCATGCCTGTAATCTCAGCACTTTGGGAGGCCGAGGCAGGTGGTTCTCTCAAGTCCAGGACTTCAAGACCAGCCTGGACAACATGGTGAAACCCCGTCTCTATTTAAAAATAATAAAAATATTTTAAAAATTAAAAAAAAAATCTCTGAATATAATGTCATGAATTTAGAGTGACGGTTGAATTGAAATCTTAATGGAGGCTTTATTGTTTTTTGTTTTTTTCTCAGGCTTCATGGTGTATTAGATAAACTTCGCTCTGTAACGACTGGTAAGATTCATAACATTGTTTTTTTTTTAATTTCTGCTTGCAATGGCATACGATTTCTTTCTAAAGTCATTTATAGTGCTTTGGGAAAAACCCATGGCTTTCAAAACAGTAGTTCATTTGAACTTTTTTAGAAAGCACATATTTTTGTGAACTTAAGACCAGTAAATTTAATATAATTCAAAGATATTTAAGTGTAGGAGAGGGAGCAGCGCACTTTATCCGAAGGAAATAATTACATATGTGTGCAGAGATTTAGCCTCAAGGATATTTCAGTATTTTATAATTGAAAACAATTTAAAAGTTCAGTAATAATAAACGAAATTGTTATATTACCATGTGTGGAATAATATTCAACTATTGAAAATAATGTTATGGAAGAATAACATGAGAGTATACACACATAAGATACATGTTTTCAAAAATTTGTATATATGCTCTTCCCCCAAAAAATCACCTTTGAGATAATTGGTGATTTTTATTTATGTTTTTAAATTTTTCTGCAATAAACACATATTGCTTTTGAATTGGTGATGAGGAAGGAAAAGACTTAAAGTAATAAAAATAGATGGCTGGGCAGGGTGGCTCACACCTGTAGTCCCAGCATTTTGGGAAGCCAAGGTGGGCGAATCATGAGCTCAGGAGATCGAGACCATCCTGGCCAACCAACATGGTGAAACTCCGTCTCTACTAAAAATACAAAAATTAGCCGGGCGTCATGTTGTGTGCTTGTAATCCCAGCTACCCAGGAGGCTGAGGCAGGAGAATCGCTTGAACCAGGGATTTGGAGGTGGCAATGAGCCAAGAACGCACCACTGCACTCCAGCCTGGCGACAGAGCGAGAGTCCGTCTCAAAAATAAATAAATAAAAATAAAGAATAAAAATAGATTAAAAGGACTGTATTTTTCTTTTCAGAACCCTCTAGTCTAAAGTCTTCTGATACCAACATCTTTGATAGTAACGTGCCTTCAAACAAGAGCAATTTCAGTCGGGGAGATGAGAGGAGGCATGAAGCTGCAGTGCCACCACTTGCCATTCCTAGCACAAGACCTGAAAAAAGAGATTCCAGAGTTTCTACGAGTTCACAGGAGTCAAAAACCACTAATGTCAGGTAAGAGTCTGGTGTAGACCTGCTGTGGGTAGATGGCTTTGTGTATGTGACATTTTTATTAGTTTTTGTATCTTTCAGTTTGCTGTTCTCAGCAATTTTTAGGAACAGTGAAGTGATCATCAGCAGTTTTTTGAATAAAATAATGGATAAGATCTAAGTATGATTATCTTTGATCACAAATTTAGTAAATCAAAGTTTAAAGAAAGTGCAATTTCAAAGTAGTTTTGAATGGAATACCTAAAGGGAGTATCCTCAGTTTTTTCCTTGAAATTTTTCAAGTAAACATTCTTTAAAGATTTGGAGATAATTGCCCTAATTTGGTTGTAATACATTTTGTTGTTCTTTTAAATAGGCAGACTTATGATGATGGAGCTGCAACCCGACTAATGTCAACAGTGAAGCCTTTGAGGGAGCCAGCACCCTCTGAAGATGTGATTGATATTAAGCCAGAACCAGATGATCTCATTGACGAAGACCTCAACTTTGTGCAGGAGAATCCCTTATCTCAGAAAAAACCTACAGTGACACTTACATATGGTTCTTCTCGCCCTTCTATTGAAATTTATCGACCACCTGCAAGTAGAAATGCAGATAGTGGTGTTCATTTAAACAGGTTGCAATTTCAACAGCAGCAAAATAGTATTCATGCTGCCAAGCAGCTTGATATGCAGAATAGTTGGGTATATGAAACAGGACGTTTGTGTGAACCAGAAGTGCTTAACAGCTTAGAAGAAACGTATAGTCCGTTCTTTAGAAACAACTCGGAGAAAATGAGTATGGAGGTTTGTATGTACTTTTAAATTCTGGCTTAGGCTAAAATTCAGCAGTTCTTGATACTAAATAATATATGAAGTAACTAAACACATATAACAAGTTTATTTTATTTTATTTTACTTTTTGAGAAGGAGTTTCGCTCTTGTGGCCCAGGCTGGAGTGCGATAGCGCAATCTCAGCTCACTGCAACCTCTGCCTCCTGGGCTCAAGCGATTCTCCTACCTCAGCCTCCCGCGTAGCTGGGATTACTCGCCACCACGCCTGGCTAATTTTTTATATTTTTAATAGAGACGGGTTTCACCGTGTTGGCCAGGCTGGTCTTGAAATCCTGACCTTGTGATCCACTTGCCTGGGCCTCCCAAAGTGTTGGGATTATAGACGTGAGCCACGGCACTCAGCCCCAAGTTTATTTTTAAATTGTTTTATCTGCTGTATCTCATGATATACCAGATTTTCCTCTCCATGGCTTGCTCCTAGAGTTCTTTTATATCACATCTGTATACCTTTTTGGGATTTCCAGCATTTGAGATAGCTTTAATCTTAAATTAATTCGGGGGGATTTCAGATCAATTTTAGATTGTTCGTGGTAATTGCTAGTAAGCAACCAATTAACTCCATTTTATTAGTTTCCTCAGTAGCACTGTATGCAGCTGTTAATAAAGTTCTAATTTTTGTTTTAGCTAAAGGTTGACTGGTAGGGATAATATTTATATTTATATTATTTATTTGTTTATTTTGATGTGGTGTCTCACTCTGTCAGCCAGGCTGGAGTGCAGTGGCGTGATCTTGGCTCACTGCATCCTGCACTCCCGGGTTCAAGTGATTCTTCTGCCTCAGCCTCCTGAGTAGCTGGGATTACAGGCGCATGCCACCACGCTCAGCTAATTTTTGTATTTTTAGTAGAGATGGGGTTTCACCATATTGGCCAGGCTTGTCTAGAAATCCTGACCTTGTGATCTGCCCATGATGGCCTTCCAAGGTACTAGGATTACAAATGTGAGCCACCACACCTGTCCTCATATTTATGTTTTTATACAAAACCAAGAAATACTCTGAATTTCTCGTATTACTGTGCACTATTTTTTTCTTAAAATGGAAACATTTCGTAGTAGAACTTTTGTTATTTTCTGAAACTAGGTAAGCATAAATTTTATCTGATTGCAGGATGAAAACTTTCGGAAGAGAAAGTTGCCTGTGGTAAGTTCAGTTGTTAAAGTGAAAAAGTTCAATCATGATGGAGAAGAGGAGGAAGAAGAAGATGATTATGGGTCTCGAACAGGAAGCATCTCCAGCAGTGTGTCTGTGCCAGCAAAGCCTGAAAGGAGGTACCTTGAACGTGGCTGTAAATTCAGCTTTAACTTCCTTGGTGGAGTCTTCTGATTTCTTGAAGAGAATAATCACAAAAATAATTTTTGTTTGTTTTTTGAGACGGAGCCTCGCTCTGTCAACCAGGCTGGAGTGCAGTGTCACGATCTCGGCTCACTGCAACCTCTGCCTCCCAGGTTCAAGTGATTCTCCTGATTCAGCATCCTGAATGGCTGGGATCATGGGTGCGCACCGCCACAACCAGCTAATTTTTGTATTTTTAGTAGAGGTGGTGTTTCACCACGTTGGACCAGGCAGGTCTCGAACTCCTGACCTCAGGTGATCTGCCCTCCTCAGCCTCCCAAAGTGTTGGGATTACAGGCGTGAGCCACCGCACCTGGCATACATATTTAATGTAATACCACGTAAGACTTTTTCATTGGGTTTTGAGAAACACATTAATGAGAGAAATTGCTTAACATTGGAGAGGATTGCAGAGAATATTGACTAATGTGATGGTGGAGTGAGGGGGAACAACATCAATAAAGATTCAAATTTATTATTTAAAAAAACTAAAAGGGGCCTAGGCATGGCGGCCCATGCCTGTACCTAGCACTTTGGGAGGCCGAGGCAGGAGGATTGCTTGAGACCAGGAGTTTGAGACCAGCCTGGGCAATGCAATGAGTCTTTGCACAAAAATAAAGTAAATTACTTGGTCATTTTGGCAGGCACCTGTAGTCCTAGACTGGATAGGCTGATGTGGAAGGATTGCTTGAGCCTAGAAGTTTAAGGCTGCAGTGGCACTACACTCCAGCCTGGGTGAGAGAGTAAAACTCTGTCTCGAAAAAATAATAGTAAGGTTCCAATGTAGTTGACATTTTCTAAAAACTGCAGCTAGTCTGTGAAACCTAGAGAAGGTTGTGGTAAAGGCGTAACAGATGGGTGACCTGTGGAGAACTGAAATTTAAAGTTTAATAAAAATACCTTTCTTAACTCTTTTAGACCTTCTCTTCCACCTTCTAAACAAGCTAACAAGAATCTGATTTTGAAGGCTATCTCTGAAGCTCAAGAATCCGTAACAAAAACAACTAACTACTCTACAGGTAATTTAAATGTATTATGTTTACACTTGGTAAGACATTTCTGTAATTCTTGAGTAAGCTGAAAACGATTGCTCCTTAAATTATGGTAAAATAAAGGTGCCTGTCAGATGTCAAGACCAAGATGAGGTTCCCCTATAGAAGAATGGCTTCAAAAGGAGATTGACAGGTTTGAGAAACTTTGCAAACTGTTAATGGACTATAGTTTTTCGAGCACCATATAATGCCTTTTATACTCTTTTCAATGTTTGTGAAATACATAGTACATAAACATTTTGAAGAGAATTTTGATGAACTGGGACTTTCATGTTAGTAGCATTAGATTCAACATTAGATACGAATTTATGATGTATAAATGGGAGTACAATTGGACAATAATAGGCGGCTGAAGTTATAATTTGTTAAACAGTACTTTATAAACAAGGTTGGTTTCTTCCCTTTTGGTGGAACTCATTAATAGAATATAAGGCAGAGAACTGACTCATTTGTGATGTTCCTGCTCCAATTGTAGTGGAAGTACTAAATCATTTTATGAGAGAATATAAAAGTATTACATGCTTTCAAAACAGGAGATGAATCAGCTGTAAGCTGATCTTATGGAAAGCTGATTCTGAAATGCAGACAATTGATGGGTGTCATTTTGTGTTGTCATTAAATTCTATACTCTGTGGCCGACCTGTTGTAGCCAGTGTGTAAACTTGTGTTAACAAGCTGATGGTGATGAGCTACTCTAAAAAGATGTAAGTTTTGCTGTAGATTTGATGGATGTACTTACAGCATTGCCCTGCTTGTCCACTCTCTCTTGCTTCTCTTTTTTGTGACCCCGTTCCTAAAGTGAGGTAAACTGTAGCCATCAGTTTTTTTGTTTGTTTTCTTTGAGGCGGAGTCTTGCTGCGTTGCCCAGGCTGGAGTGCAGTGGTGTGATCTTGGCTCACTGCAACCTCTGCCTCCTGGGTCCAAGTGATCCTCCTGCCTCAGCCTCTCAAGTAGCTGGGACTACAGGCGCCCACCAACTTGCCAGGCTAATTTTTTTGTATTTTTAGTAGAGATGGGGTTCCTTCATGTTGGCCAGGCTGGTCTCGTACCCCTGACCTCAGGTGATCACCTGACTTGGCCTCCCAAGATGCTGGGATTACAGGCGTGAGCTGCCGCGCCTGGCACCATCAGTTTTTCAGTTTTTGATCCTGATACTCGCCTGTCCTCTTGGTTCTCCTCATCCCTAATTTAACCTTGAACACTAAATTCAACAGGTTTTTGCATATAGAATAAGGATTATCAGGCAAATGCCCACTCTTGACCTGATGGTATATCTACATTTCATTTCCTGATCTATCAGCAATATTAATTGTCTAGAATGATGAGAAGTTTAGAGAATTTCCATGGCTTTGAACATTTCTTTCTTTACCTAGGTTCTCTAAATTACAATTTGAAACTGATGCAAGATCATGAAGCTAAGCTTAAATAAACCGCGTTTTGTTGAAAATGAATACATATGTACTGTATTGTATTCATGGCATGTGGTTGTATGGACGTTGTTTACATATGTTTGGATAAATAGGTCAGGTATCTATCTCAGTAATGTTGTAAGAAAAAATGAATGGTATCTATGGATTGAACTCCTCATATATATGTTCTTTTCTTTTTTTTGGAGACAGAGTCTCACTCTGTTGCCCAGGCTTGAGTGCACAGTGGTGCAGTCTTGGCTCACTGCAACCTCCGCCTTCTGGGTTTAAGCAGTTCTTCTGCCTCAGCCTCCTGAGTAGTTGGGATTACAGGTGTACGCCACCATGCCTGGCTAGTGTTTGTATTTTTAGTAGAAATGAGGTTTTACCGTGTTGGCCAGGCTGGTCTCAAACTCCTGACCTCAAGTGATCCACTCGCCTTGCCTCCCAAAGTGCTGAGATTACAGGCATGAGCCACTGCGCCCAGCCCAAACTCCTCATATGTTCTAAACCAAAGGAGGCGTTTGTATTTAGTATGACATAGTCACTGTCAAGTTTTGATGTATTACTGCATTTGTATTTCTATCTTTTTTGCTTTTATGTGAAAGTCCCACAGAAACAGACCCTTCCAGTTGCTCCCAGAACTCGAACTTCTCAAGAAGAATTGCTAGCAGAAGTGGTCCAGGGACAAAGTAGGACCCCCAGAATAAGTCCCCCCATTAAAGAAGAGGAAACAAAAGGAGATTCTGTAGAAAAAAATCAAGGTAATAACTTAAATGATATTTCGCTCTTTACTGCAGTTTTTTCATGAGGCATTGAATATTTTCCAGTGAATTTTTATGAAATGTTACACTTTGAAAAAAGTGATGATTAAGCCCAGAAATAGAATGAGAAGGATACCATGAGGAAGGTTCATACCAACACTTTCCAGAAACTTTTTTTTTTTTTTTTAAGAGGTAGGGTCTTGCTGTGTTGCCCAGGCAGGCTTCAAACTCCTGGGCTCAAGCAGTCCTCCTGCCTCAGCATCCTTAGTAGCTGGAAGTGTGTACAAGTGTGTGCCACTGCACCCAGCCTTTTCTAGAAATTTTTGAAAGTCTTTTTATTGTGGAAATTTTTAATATTCTCAAAAATGGAAAGGCTAGTATAGTGAGCTCTCATGAACCCAGTCATTAAGCCTTAGTTGTTATCAGAATTTTGCAAGTCTTTAGATAGCTCCTTCTTAAAGATATATTTATTTCTGCATTCTTTCTTTTCCTTTTTGTTGATCCTACCCGTTTACCTGAACTTGAAATGTTAGTTATCTTTAAATCTTCCCCCCCTCTTAAGCATCCTGTCTCTGACCTCCCATATGTGTCCCAGCAACCCTAATTTATCCCCTCATGCCTAACATACTTCAATTTGCTTCCAGCTCTTTTTTTTTTTTTTTTTGCTTTTTTCTCAGCTTTCTCTCCCAATTCCTATACAATCTTTTGACTTTGAAAGTGTGTCTCTCATCTTCTAACTTCTTTGTGAAAGTGTCTCTCGCCACCTCCTCATTGCCCAGAACTAACGCTGTTAGTTTGAACTTTTGGTGTCTCTGTTACCTGACCCCTGGGCCTGCACAGCCCTTCTCCACGACTCTTGAAACCTTTTGTTTCTTCTGTCATCAAGGATTCTTGTTTCTTCTGTTTCTTTTTCTACAAAGATTTGAATTTTAAAACCCCACCAAAAAAACCTATATGCTTATTATGTTACTTCTCACATACTTCTCAAGAACCTTTGAATGTATTTTTTCATTTCTCCAAAACTGTCCTTTAAATTGTTCCAGGTTTCATGAAACCTTATGATTTCAACATTGTCAGTTCTGTATTTGTCTCCTCATTGTGTTTCTTTAAAAAATTTTTACTGTATTGTATAGTTTGCTATGACAGTGTTATGTGCTGTTCTGATAAGTGATAGGCCTGAGGACAAGACCTGTTTGGCACCCAAACGGCAAATAGGTACCAGTTGAAAAATGTGAATGGGCCAAATTGAGAAGAGTAGCTGAAACTGAGGAGGGATTTTGCACAGTACAGTGACAGATGAGGCTGACCTGAAAGGGCTGTAGTGGTCTACTCCCTATGGAGTCTGTAATGTGTTACACCAATGTTTTCTTCAAAGACAGGACTCTACATGAGAGTCTTGGAGTGGAATCAAATGGAGCAGGGAAACAGTAGAGAAAAGGAAAGAATGTCAGATGAAAATAGAGGAAAACAATAGGAAATCTCAAAGCAAGGTGCCATATTTTTTAACATCACAAAATCAGCAGAAGGAGGTTGTGGATTCTGAAGTTAGAATAGCTATCCAAAGCAAACTTTCCCCTAAAATGAACAACAGAAAAGTATCAACGTCCTGTGCCAAATTAAAAGATAAAAGGGAATAAAAGACAAAATAGCACTGTTTCAGTGAAAGCATGCTGAAAAGTATACCAAAAAGAAATACAATTTGAAAGTGAGCTAGAAGACATTATTTAAATAATACAAGACAAAACCAAGAAAAACATAAAACAGAAAAACTTTGAGGCTGGGTGCAGTGGCTCATGCCTGTAATCCCAACACTTTGGCAGGCTGAGGCAGGAGGATCACTTGAGACTAGCCTGGGCAGCATAGCAAAACCATGTCTCTACAAAAAATAAAAATATTAGCTGGGCAAGGTATACACCTGTAGTCCTCTCTCCTTGGGAGGCTGAGGTGGGAGGATTGCTGAAGCCCAGGAGGCTGAGGTTGCAGTGAGCCACGATCATACCATTGCCCTCCAGGGAGGCGGAGGTGAGAGGATTGCTGGAGCACAGGAGGCTGAGGTTGCAGTGAGCCACAATCATACCATTGCCCTCCAGGGAGGCGGAGGTGAGAGGATTGCTGGAGCACAGGAGGCTGAGGTTGCAGTGAGCCATGATCATGCCATTGCCATCTAGTTTGGGTGATAGAGTGAGACCCTGTCTCAAAATAAATGAAGACTAAATTAGAAAGAACTCAAGAATTGGTGTGTCTTAGTAAGATAAAACATCATGCATGTAATCCCAGCAATTTGGGAGGCCAAGGCAGGGGGATCACTTGAGGCCAGTTCAAGATCAGCCAGGGCAACATAGCAAGACCTTATGGCTACAGAAAATAGTAATTTAAAAATAAATAAAGTAAAACATCTTCAGAGAAATTGAAGATAAAAGACAACATTTTGCAAGTCGAAAAGAAAGGGCTCATGAGAAAGTGGCAAATATTGAATACAGGCAATAGAAATACAGTATATTTATAATAGGAATCTCCAAAGAAGCAATATTCAGAGGAACAGAATAAGCGTTAACTGTCTTTCAAGAAGACTTTCCTGAAGTGAAAACATATTTGAAACTGTTGTCTGAAAAATTGCATAGTATACCTGAGAATATTTACCCAGAACCACAACACTAAGATGTATTATATAATTAATGAAATTTTAAAAAGAAAAAAAATCATTTGAACATTTAGGCAAAAGGGGCACATGACTTAGAAGAAAAAGAGAGGTAGATTATCATCAGACTTTTCAGCAGCATCACTTCTGTGCTGGAAGAAAATGGACTAGCATAGTTAAGATACTCCAGGAAAGAAAATGTGAGCCAAGAATTTAATGTCCAGCAAAAGTGACCTTTAGAAGTGATCCGGCACCAACTGTTATATCTACAAGCAGAAATTCAGAGACTACTATTCCCATGAACTTTTCTTAGGGAATCTAATGGAGGATGAGCTCCAGACAAGTAAAAGCCTGTTGTCCTGAATTTACATTGGAAATTTTTTGGAACGCACATTGTATTTTATATATAAATGTATTTTTTTCTAGTTCTGTCTACTGGAAGGGCATAGAAACATTCGTCAACCCTTAGCATCATCCGTAGTTCCCAGATTGTGGTCTTGGAATACTTCCTATTTAAAAAATTAGGCTTCTTGGGCCGGGTGCGGTGGCTCACACCGCATTTTGGGAAGCCAAGGTGGGCGGATCACCTGAAGTCAGGAGTTCAAAACCAGCCTGGCCAGCATGGTGAAACTCCATCTCTACTAAAAATACAAAAAAATTAGCTGGGTGTTGTGGTGTGCACCTGTAATCCCAGCTACTCAGGAGGCTGAGGCAGGAGAATCGCTTGGACCTGGGAGGTGGAGGTTGCAGTGAGCAGAGATTGTTCCAGTGTACTCCAGCCTGGGCAACAGAGTGAGATTCCATCTCAATCAATCAATCAATCAATCAATAGGCTTCTTGAGAAATGTCTTTTTCCAGGTCTGGAGCAGGAAATGTTAACATGATCCTGGAAGGGCTCAACATCCCAGATAACAAAGAAGCTGTCAATGAATGGTAGATCATGTCCAAAGGATGCAGGAGCCAACTTAGAGAGATTTCCCTTGGCCAAAAATGGAATTCTTTGAGATTCAGTAGGTGTAAAAATGGCAGTGGATTAAAGCCCATTTAAGTCCACAATTTCATAATGACATTTTTAAAAAGTAAGCCCTAACTAGTCAGCTTCTGGAAGATAGTAGATACTCATTCATTGTCTTGAAAACTGGGTAAATAAAATAATTGAACATTTATGCTGTCTTTTCTGTAAGAATGATACCACTGGGTAACCCCATAGGACAGGAGTTGGCATCTGTTGGAACCAAACCATGTCTATTCATGTATGTATTGTCCATGGCTACTTTCATACTACAACCTTAGTTGAATAGTTGCAACAGACCATATAGCTTACATAGCCTAAAATAGCCTAAAAGATTTGCCAACCTCTGATATAGTAGATGAGAGAAACATTTTCTTTTAAAATGATTTCAGCTAATAAGAGAACAAGATGGTAGAATTAGAGTTTTGCTTTTAAGAGTGAAAACCAGTTGTTTTGTGCCTCTTGATACAAAAGAACAGAACTTTAGTCTTGCCAAAAATGTAAACCTAAGTCATCAAGCTTCCAGTCCAGCAGTCAGTTTGCAAGAAGTTACAGAGGCCAGAGGAGTATGTTGGTTGAGCTTCACCATGAGTGTGCAGCTGGAAAAATAGTCTGGGACACTATGGGTCGTATAGCCCGAGAATTTGAGATTGAAAGGCAAATCAAAGGAAAATAAAAGGAGCAGGATTAAACTAGTGGCTAGGGATACCCAGTATGTGTGAAATTGTAAAGAATCTCTAGGCGTTAACATAAAAGGCACATAGTGGTTGCTTTTGAAGAGGATTGATAAAGATGGAGCACACAGAGGCTCCTGGGCTGGCAGGTGACGTTCTCTCTTTTGGCTTGGATGGTAGTCAGAAGGGTGTTTTGCCTTATAAAAATTCATTAAGCTGTATGTTTGTGTGGTTTTCTATATTGTGTTTTCAAAAGGGATAATTGAAATGGTGTCAGGTACCTTTGCTGATGAGGACTTTGGTATTACTAGATATATTCACAAGTGTGAAGTGATACTGCAAGCAATTGTTATCTGTTAACGTGGTTACTCACTGTTGTATAGTAAAATCTGGGGCAGGTTTTTAAAATATAAACTTGCACATGTACTGGCATAAGTTATTGATAGCTTTTTTTTTCTTTTTTGTTTGAGCAGATAACATTCTCTCTTTTCTCTGGTGTCTTTATTTTTACTAGCGCACCCACCTCATAATATGTGTACTTTTTCCTTTTTGTCTTGCCATCAGTCTGTCACTTGAAGTATATTTTGCCCAAAGACTTAACAGCAATTATTCTGGCTTTATTATTTTTTTTTAATTTTAATTTTTTTTTTTTTTTTTTTTTTTTTTTTTTTTTTTTTTTTTTTTTTTTTGCTTTGTCCTTTTCTTTTTTTTTTTTTTTTTTTTTTTTTAAGAGGCGAGGTCTCACTGTCGCCTAGGCTAGACTACAGTGGCACAATTGTAGCTCACTACAACCTCAAACACCTGGGCTCAAATGATCCTCCCGCCTCAGGGACCATACGCACACGCCACCATGCCCAGCTAATGTTTAAGTTTTTTTGTAAAGATGGAGTCTCACTCAGTTGCCCAGGCTGGTCTTGAACCCCTGAGCTCAAGCAGTCCTCTTGCCTCAGCCTCCCAAAGTGCTTGGTTTACAGGTGTGAGCCACTACACCTGGCCCGACTTCTCTTTTAATTTATCCTTCCATATTTTAAAAATTATTTACCTCAGCCTGTCTTCTTCTCAAATGTAGGCACTTAAGCTGTAAATTTTTCTTGATGTGCCATGTTTATGATGTATGACAGGTTTTAATTCATCATGTTTTCATTATCAGAGTGTCTTTGATTTCCATTGTAATTTTCATCATTGGCCCATGCATTATTTGAAAGTGTGTTTTCTATACAGTATTTGGAAGTGGTGTGTGTTTTTGTCTTTTAATCCTTTTTATTATATATACCTGACTTAATTACATTGTGGCTAGATAATGTAATTTTTGCAATGCATAGTTTTTGAAACTTGTTAACACTTGCTTAGTGCATGATCAAGTTTATGCATCTTCCACATGCATTTTGGAAGAAAGTAGACTAATTGTTGGATTGGGAATTTTACATTTATTCAGTAAGATAAAGCTCTACTGTTAACATTATTCAAATCTTGACCTTGCTGAGTTTTTGTGCTGCTTGACTTTCCACTTGAGAAAGGGTGTTGAAATTGACCAATATGATGACAGACTTATCTTAATTTCTCTTGTACTTACATGTTTTTGCTTTATTTTTAGGCTGTTCTATACTAATAGTAGGTGCATACATATTTAAATTTGTTTTATCTTCTCTGCAAATTGAATCCCTTATCTTGATTTATGACCCTCTGCAGCAAAAGATATTTTTATCTTAAAGTCAGTTTTACCTGATATTAATATAGCCATTTAATTGTATTTGCTTTATATATCTGGTTTCCCTGCCTTTGTTTTCAGTCTTCTCTCTGATGCTTTAGGAATATACAGTTGATCCTTGAACTGCACAAGTTTGAACTCTGTGGGTCCACTCATACACTTATATGTGGATTTTTGAAAATAAATATATTGGAAATATTTTTTGAGATATGTAGCAATTTGAAAAAACTTGCAGATAAACTGTATAGCCTAGAAATATTGACAAAATTAAGAAAAATTTAGGTATGTCATGAACACATAAAATACATGTAGCTACTAGACTATTTCAACATTTACTATCATAAAACATACACAGATATATTATGAAAAGTTTAATTTATCAAAATATATGCACACAAACACAGACTTTACATGATACCACTTGTAGTTGAGAGAAGTGTAAGCAAACATAAAGATGCAGTAATAGCTACATAAGATTTAGTGCATACTGTACTACTGTAATAATGTTGTCATTACCTCCTGTTGCTTTATGGTGAGCTAAGGTGTTTTGAGTGTCCACTTGAAATGCTGCGTGATGCTAACCATCTCAGCATGAGCAGTTCAGCTCTCCAGTAAATCGTGAATTGCAGTAAAAGGTGATCTTGCGGTTCTTGCATATTTTTCATCATGTTTAGTGTAATACTGTAAACCTTCAATAACACCAGGGGACCCATAGTGAAGTGCTACTAGTGATGCTGGACGTGCTCCCAAGAAGTAGAGAAAAGTCATGACGTTACAAGAAAAAGTTTAATTCTCAATATGTACCAAAGATACATATTACAGCTGTGACTGCAGTTATTCACTGTTTCAAGATAAATGAATTTAACATAAGGACCATGGTAAAAAAAAAAAAAGAAGAAGAAGAAAAAGAAAAAAATTTATGAAGCTGTAATTGCAGCTACGTTGACAACAGTAGTAGTTAAATGTTTGGGAAGTCAAAAAAGTTGTATATAGATTTTCAACTGTTGGGGTGTTTGGTTCCCTTAGCCCTCATGTTGTTTAAGGGTCAGCTATATATTATATCTTAAATATCATGAAGCTAGATTTTGTTTTCTAGTCTAATCTGAGTTTGCCTTTTATTGGAGAGTTTAGACCAGTCACATTTATTATAATTACTGGTACAGTTGGATTATTTTCTGCCATCATTTCTGATTTGTATTTGCCTGCTTTTCTATTTTTTCTCATCTTTTTTAAGGTTCATTAATTACTGTTATTGTTGGCAACCCTAATACTGGTTTTACAATTTTAAACTAGTTTACTATTTAAACCTTCCATTTCTGTTCTTTTTTTTTTTTTTTTTTTTTTTTTGAGACACAGTCTCGCGCTGTCGCCAGGCTGGAGTACAGTGGCACGATCTCGGCTCACTGCAATCTCCGACTCCCTGGTTCAAGTGATTCTCCTGCCTCAGCCTCCCAAGTAGCTGGGATTACAAGCGCCCACCACCATGCCCAGCTAATTTTTGTGTTTTTAATAGAGATGAGGTTTCACCATGTTGGCCAGGTTGGTCTTGATCTCCTGACCTTTTGATCCCCTGACCTCGTGATCTGCCCACTTCAGCCTCCCAAAGTGTTGGGATTACAGGTGTGAGCCACCACGCTTGGCCTCATTTCTCTTCTTTTAGTGATTACCAGTGAAATTTTACCATGCAAATTTACTATTCTAAAAGTTAATATCCTGACGCCATTCTCAAAACAGTAAAAGGACTTTTGAATACCTTTGAAGAGCTTCAGTCTTTACCCTCCTAATTTAATTGTTTTCAGTGTTTCAATTTGATCTTTTTTAAAATGCACAAGTTGAACAGCATTCTTGTAATTTTTTCCAGGCAGTGTTTTTTCAGGTTTACCTCCTGTTTATAATTTTACTTATTCTTAACATCTCTGAGTGTTATTTGGGTATCATTATTTTCCAGTATTTTGAAGTATTTTTGGAGTATTTTTTTGGAAGTTTCACTGGAACATGTCTGTTAGCAATATATTTTCCAAGAGTCTATTCACCTGTGAGTGTTTTATTTCTTTGTGTTCTTGTGCAGTAGTTTTGCTGGATACCCAAATCTAGGTTAACAGTTATTTGCTCTCCACACCTTATATGTATTATTATCCCATTGTCTTCTGCTTTCCATTGTTGAGTGGACTTCCGTCATTCTAATTGTCTGTCGTTCCTTTGTAGGTGATCTGTCCTTTCTCTCTGGCTGCTTTCAAGATCTTCTCTTTGTCTTTGATGTTCTGCAGTTTCACTACGATGTGTCTAGGCGTGGATTTCCTTTTATTTTTCCTGTTTGGTATAATGTATGGAAAAATCCAATATATTTGAAATAAAATACTTTACATTATGAAATACATTCTCATAGAAAATCTGGGAAAAGAAAGCATATCAATGTAATATCTCCTGATAGATGAGAAAATAATCAAATAGTATAAAAAGATTAAAAATAAAAAGCAACATTCCTTGCTTCATTCTTCTGTATACTAGTCCCACTCTGCAGAACCCCCCACTTTTAAATGCTTCTGTTTCTTTCTCCATGTTGTAATAATATGCTTTATACTGTTTCCTCATTGACCAACTATAGATAGTATCTGTTGATTTCTTGCTATATGTCAGGATCTAGCCCGGTTATACTTTTCCCTTGCTTCCAAGCACATACAGCAAAATTAGTTTTAAATTCATTTATTGGTTACTTTGGTAATTTTAAGTAGTACACCTGAATATTTCTTGTATGGTTATATTTCAGTATATTTAGTATATTTTGACTTCTGAAAGATACAGACATTTATGTTATCCTTCAATTCCTTTTTTTTTGGAGGTAGTCTCACTTTGTCGCCGAGGCTGGAATGCAGTGGCGCAATCCTGGCTCACTGAAACCTCTGCCTCCCGGGTTTTAGTGATTCTCCTGCCTCAGCCTCCTGAGTAGCTTGGGACTACAGGCACACCCT
This sequence comes from Theropithecus gelada, assembly GCF_003255815.1. Taxonomy (NCBI): domain Eukaryota; kingdom Metazoa; phylum Chordata; class Mammalia; order Primates; family Cercopithecidae; genus Theropithecus; species Theropithecus gelada. Next base: position 89,979,487 of record NC_037675.1, read on the forward strand.
ACCAGGCCTGGATTTTTTAAATACAATTTTTAGTAGAGATGGGGTCTCACCATCTTGCCCAGGCTGGTCTTGAACTCCTGAGCTCAGGCAGTCTGCCCATCTCAGCCTCCCAAAGTGCTGGGATTACAGGCCACCGTGCCAGGCCCCTCTTTCAAGTCTTACATTTTCTTTCTTGCCACCACCTACATTCTGTCCAGCCTCCACCTTCTGAATTGTCACCTGTACTTTTGTATTGTCAAAGCTGATCAAATTTACATTTTGTTCCCTACTTTAGTTAAGACTTAGTAGATCGACTCTTAAGAGTTGAGAAACAGTAAGCATTTATACTATTAAGACTATTTGGGCATTGTTGGTGGCTCACACCTGTAATCTCAGCACTTTAGGAGGCTGAGGTGGGAGGTTTGCTTGAGCCTAGGAATTTGAGTCCAGCGTGGGCAACATAGCGAGACCCTTATCTATATGTATATATTTTTTTAATTAGCTGGATGTGACGATGTGCACCTGTAGTCGTGGCTACTCTGGAGGATTGCTTGAGCCCAGGAGTTCGAGGTTACAGTGCGCTGTGATTGTGCCAGCCTGGGTGACAGACCAAGACCCTGTCTCTAAAAATAAAGTTTTAAAGACGATATAAATATTACAAGGCCAAATTTACGTTCTGTTTCTTGTACAGTTTTGTGTAGGGATGCTCTAGAGTTTTTTTTAATTTTTGCCCTCTCATACAATTTTTTTGTTTCACTTAGGTTCTTCTTTTTTCCCTTCTTGCATTGCCTACCTGTACTGTAGCCTAAAAGCCTATCACTCTGTGCTTTGAAATCTTTGGCTTTCCCAGTTGTTCTTAGGTACCTTCCTCCTGGAACCTCTCTCCTCCTTTTCTCACCTGACTGGTTGCTCTAGGCCTGCTCTAGGCCTGCTCAAGGCCATCATCCCAGGACGCCCTCCTCCCCTGAGTCAGCTCTGCAATTCCTGAACTCCATTTTGTCTTCTCAGTACATTTCTGCATTTCGTAATCATGTCACAAAGAAACTCCTTAAGAAGGTATGGAAGGTAGATTTTCTGAGTGCTTGGAAATCTGAAGCTATCCTGGTACTTGTTTGATACTTTGACTAGGTACAGAATTCTAAGTTGAAGTCATTTTTTTCAAAACTTTGGAGGCATAATTACATTATCTTGAGGCTTCAGTGTTTATGCTGAGAACTTGGTTGCCCATCTTATTCCATTGTGTAATACCTGGGATTTTTTTCTCTGGGAATTTTTTTTTTTCTGTGTTCCTGGTGTCTGAAATTTCGCTGTGGTATGTCTAGATGCTAGTTAGGTACATTAGGTACCCTTTTAATTTGAAAATTCATTCTCTTCAGTGTGGGAAATTCTCTTGCGTTATTTGTTTTAAAATTTACTGTCCTTGTTTTCATTGTTCTCTTGTGGAAATTCTGTTAGTTGGATGATAAGCCCCTTCTTTGATCTATCAGTTGATCAGTTGTATAACTTTTCTCTCTTCATTTTTGACTTGATCTTGTTGGTCTACTCTTGAATACTTCCTTGACTTTAGTATCCTTACTGAACATTTTTAAAATGTAGGCAAGCATATTTTTTAATTTCCACGAACTTTTTCTTGTTCTGTTTTTCATGGTATATTATTTTGTGGAAACAGTATCATCTCAACTGTCTGAAGATCCTAATTAGAGGGATTTTTTTTTCTTTTCAAGGAATTCACTCTTGTCTCCTAATTAATGGAGTCAGAGTCATATTTTATGCTTTTTTTCTTGCTCTTTCATATATGGGAGTTTTTCAAAAACGTCTGCAGATAGTGGTTCCTAGTTTGAGGAAAGGTAGTGCAGAGCCTTACCTAGAATTGTGCTGTGGGCTGAGCTTTTCTGCAGGCAGGTTTAGCTTTAAGTGAAGCAGACAAGGAGCTGCAATTGGCCTTGCAGTTGTGGAGGAATTTTTTGGGGGGAGCAGGTTGGTATGCTTACACTCCCACTAGTTGTCTATTAAAAATATTAAAATTTTGTCTTTTAAATGTCTGTCTCTGGCAATACCATTCACAAGCCTTCTTCTCTGCCTTACATCCTTCTTGGTTTTTACTCATTGCTGCAATCTCTCACAGTTGGATGGCCCTTTGTTTCATCCACATTCATCTCTACACTGTGACTTTGACATTTTTGTATCTCCAGCCTGGACCTTGCCCTGAATTCCTCATTTCTGTCCAACCACTTTATATTTCTTCTTGGATGTATAATCATTTCAGACTTGTCCAAAACTCAACTATGAATTTTCCTCTCCTGTCTTGTTCTTCCTGCAGTCTTCCTCATTTCAGTTTAATGCTGCCTTCATCTTTCCAATTTCTGAGACAGTCCTGTTGCCATTCTTTTTTTTCCTCTCCTTCTTTCCTTCCTCTTTCCTCTCTACCTCTGTCTCCCTCCTTCTCTTGTTGCACCTGTCAGCCTCTACGTCCAGATTTATGGAATTCACCACTGTTTATCACTTCTGCCTCTACCACCCGTCAAAGTCACTGTCTGGCCGGGCGTGTTGGCTCATGCCTATAATCCCAGCACTTTGGGAGGCCGAGGCGGGTGGATCATATGAGGTTAGGAGTTTGAGACCAGCCTGGCCAGCATAGTGAAACCCCGTCTCTACTAAAAATACAAATATTAGCTGGGCATGATAGCACATGCCTGTAGGCCCAGCTACTCAGGAGGCTGAGGTACGAGAATCGCTTGAACCCGGGAGGCAGAGGTTACAGTGAGCCAAGATCACGCCACTGCATTCCAGCCTTGGTGACACAGTGACACTGTGTCTCAAAAAAAAAAAAAAAAAAAAGTCACCGTCTGTGATTTGCCTTGGTTACTTGATTATTGGAATAGTGTGTTCTTACAAGGTGTGTCTGCTTTCAAACTTCCCTTCCTTCAGTCCGTCCCACATAGCAGCAGCAGTGATCCTTTAAACTGTAAATTAGATCATGCTACTCTACAGCGTAGAACCCCCCAGGGGCTCCCTGTCACACTGTAAGTCAAAGTCTTTTGCCTTCTCATCACCCACCTCCCTTCCTCTACTCTGGCTCCCTGTCCTTGCTGCTGCTCCTGCATACTGGCCTGCTTGTCCTTCAGGACATTTGAAGAGCTGCTCATCTCAGATGTTTTTGCCCTGTCCTGAGAATGTTTACTTCAGATGTTCTCATATCTCATCCATGTGTCATCTTCGAGGCCTCCTCTGGCCCCGTCCCCATTCTCCCTCCTATCTAAAGCTTTATTTTTCCCCGTAACGTTTGTCACCATCAAATATATGTGTTATGTTTTCATGGTTTAGGTATTTTTATCCGGACTTAGGTCTTTATGTTTTAACATGAAATGTTTTCTCTTAACATGTATTTATTTGGGGGTCTTGAGAGCTATCTCCCCATGTCAACAGAATCCATGCTTTTTGAGCAGGGATTTATGTGTGTGTTCTGTATGGCTGTTACTGAGTGCCCAGAGCAGTGTCTGGCATATGGTAGTAGGAGCTCAGTCAGTGTTTGTTGTCTGAGTAAATATCACTCCTGCCTTGCATCTAACCTGCAGCTTTCACAGGGGCTCATTTGTGGTTTTGCCTGCTGTGCCTTACAGCCGGTATTTGTCCCTATATTTTCTATTACCAGGAGATTGTTGATATCTCATCTGCTGTGATCACCTTGTAACCCCCATCTCTAAATCAGTGATCTCCATCATATTTTTGACCTGAAATTTTTGTACAGTAGTCATTTTTAAGTACGTATACCAATGTATATATTTTACTTATGTACACATGCTATATTGGTATGAATATTAGAAAACATAAGAATAGAAATCTGCCGGGCACGGTGGCTCACGCCTGTAATCCCAGCAAGTTGAGAGGCTGAGGCAGGCGGATCGCCAGGTCAGGAGTTCAAGACCAGCCTGGCCAATATGGTGAAACTCCGTCTCTACTAAAAATACAAAACTTAGCCGGGTGTGGTGGTGGGTGCCTGTAATCCCAGCTACTTGGGAGGCTGAGGCAGGAGAATTGCTTGAACCCAGGAAGCGGGGTTTGCAGTGAGCCGAGATTACATCACTCCACTGTAGCCTGAGCGACAGGGCAAGACTCCATATCGGAATAAAATAAAATAAAATAAAAATAAAAGAATAGAAACCCAAAGATCATAGGGTAGAGATGTAGATACTAAGTTCTTTGATTCACTTTTATGGACTCTTCAGAAGGAGAGATTATAATTGTCTGTGCTTGGTACGTTGTGTTGGACTGGAAGCACTGTGAAAGATTCTGAGTCAAGGGGAGATTTTATATTCAGAGAAAATGGAAAATCCTCCTGCTTTCCTCGGAGGGAGGCACTGCACTTAGAAGTTTGATGTGTATTGGTGTCATCTTCTAGGCATTTCTTATATCTGTGAACATGTGCATCCTTTGTATATAAAGTGGAATTATATGTTTACTTATGCACACATACAAATGTACATATAAAGTAGGAATTATACCACACACAGTTCTCTGTGATGTGCTTTTGTTCCACTTAATGTATTACATGGTAGAGTCCTTGATTGTGGACCCAGGAGCCAGATTACTGAAGGTGCAGACCCTGAGTTTACTAGTTGACTTTAACCTTTCTGTATCCCAGTTTCCTAATCTATAAATGAAGGATAACGGTAGCATTAATTCAGAGTTATTGGTAAGAGTAAATGTTAAAATACATAAACTTTCTCTGCTGATGAGTATTTACACTGGAGTCTTAGGAAGGGTCCTTGCTTGTTTTCTATTCTAAAGTTGGGCTGGACATAGTAGGCCATACGGGTGCCATCAGATGGGCTCTTGTTTCTCTGTGGCCTGTTCTGTTAGACCTCTTTCCTACTTTTTTCCTTGAGATTGTTTGTGCTCTAGTGAACCAGCTGGTTTACAGGTGGTGTTTGGCTGAGAGTGTCTTGCTGTTAACAGTTACTATGGATGTCATATGCCAACTGGTTCTGTTAAAAAAAAGTCTGAATCCAAAGCCTTGTGAATTTTGAACATTATTTTCTGTCTGGAATTTTGAAGAACTGATTCATACAGTGGAGAAATGAATAAAGATTTTTATTTTACAAATTCCAGCACAGAGCATTTTCTTTATACTGTTACTGTGACATCTATTTGGGAAACCAAAGTCTACAATTCTTTATAAGGATTCCTTTTCTTTTCTTTTCTTTTTTTTTTTTTTTTTGAGACAGAGTCTTACTCTGCCACCCAGGCTGCAGTGCAGTAGTGCAATCTCACTCACTGCAACCTCCGCCTCACAGGTTCAAGTGATTCTCCTGCCTCAGCCTCCCAAGTAGCTGGAATTACAGGTGCGTGCCACCGTGCCTGGCTAATTTTTGTATTTTTGGTAGAGACAGGGTTTCAGCACGTTGGCCAGGCTGGTCTCGAACTCCTGACCGCAAGTGATCCACCTGCCTTGGCCTCCCAAAGTGCTGGAATGACGGGTGTGAGCCACCGCGCCAGGCCAGGATTCTTCTTTTAAGAGGCTGTAGTGAGCAGCATCTACCAACTTGCATCCTTGTATGTTGCATATCTTACTTGTTTGCTTGGGGGAGTAAACCAAAGTAAAAACGTCCTTTCTCAAATTAAGGACGTTCAAAGATTTTCTGTGTTAATGGATTGGAAGTCTTTACTATTCTTTTTTTTTTTTTTTGAAATGGAGTCTCCCTCTGTCTCCTAGGCTAGAGTGCAGTGGCGCGATCTCTGCTCATGCAGCCTCTGCCTCCCGGGTTCAAGCGATTCTCCTGTCTCAGCCTCCTGAGTAGCTGAGATAACAGGCGTGCGCCACCACACCCGGCTAATTTTTGTGTTTTTAGTAGAGACAGGGTTTCACCACGTTGGTTGGGCTGGTCTCGAACTCCTGACTTCATGATCCTCCCACCTTGGCCTCCCAAAATGCTGGGATTACAGGCGTGAGCCACTGCACCCAGCCTAGAAGTCTTTACTATTCTTAAGATGGCAGTAGTCTCCAAGTTGATCTATGGGTTCAACTCAATCGCTGTTTAAATCCCAAACTGCTTTTTTTGTAGAAATCGGCAGGCTGATCCTAAAATTCATATGGAAATAAAAAGGGACTGAGAATAGCCAAAACTATTGAAAAAGAGTAACATTGTCAACGTTATGTTGCTTGATTTCAAAACTTATTACAAAGCTAAAGTAATCAAGACTGTGTGATACTGGCATAAGGATAACCATACAGACCCATGGACCAGAATTGAGAGTCCAGAAGCAACTGCATACTTTCACAACGCATCGATTTTTGGCAGCGGTGCTAAGACTGTTTATTGGCAAAAGAATAGGTTTTTCCACAGGTGATGCTGGGACAACTGAATAGCCACATGAAAAGAATGAAGTTGGAACCTTACCTTATGTCATAAACAAAAATTAACTCAAAATGGATCAAAAACCTAAACTTCAAAACTCTTAGGGAAAAAAATAGTTATGTCTTGGATTCCGGAATGGTTTCTTAAATATGACACCAAAAGCACAAGCAACCAAAGGAAAAAAAGATAAATCGGACTTCATCAAAATTTAGTATTTTTGTGTTTCAAAAGATGCTATCAAAAAAAAAAGACAACAAAATGGGAGAGAATATTTAAAAAACACCTATCTAATAATGGTCTAGTGTTAAGCCAAGGCTGAGTTCTTATTTCCCCATCCTTGAGTTTACATGATACTATATTAGTGAAGTTGAATTCCGTTATTACCACATGTATCTTGAAAGAAGTTTGTTTGGATCATGGGTCCAGGTACTTTCTCCGCCCTTTCCCTCCAAAGGATTTGTCAGTCTCAATAATGTTATATACTAATTTCAAGGGGAAATACAACTTAAAATAAAACAATTCAGAAATCTGAAGCTTAAAAATGTTATGGTTTAGATGAAAAGGGAAAAGTACATTTAATTCATATCATATTTAGATGTAAAGCACTTAATGTTGTATTGCTTAACTTAGAGTGTAGCACTTCAGTGGTCTCATGTGAAGTAAGAGAAAATTCTTTGTGTGACATATGTCTGTTTTCAGCCAATCAGAAACCAGTATTATTTTGTATGTAATAATAGGGTTTATTGGAAGAGGAGCTATATAGATGGTAGGACTTAGAGGATGTAGGGCCCTACATGTTAGGGCTTCTTAGTTGTAGCGAAGAGCAATTGGTCTTGTACATTTAGCTTTTTCACATTTACTTTTGAGTTCTGGCTCTAGAAATGTACAACCCCATTTTTTGAATTATAGGTTTTAAGATGTTACTTGCTCTTAATACTTCTTAAGGTAACAGCCTTGATCACTACTTTTACTTTCGATGAAATAACTTAATGAGCTGTGAAGAAAAAATTATCAGAGTTTAAGGGAGAGAGAAAATTTTGTGAAAATGTCCTTGAGGCTTCTGTCTCCTTTATGAAAATGTCTTCAAAGTTTCCATCACCACCTCTACCAATTTTTCTTCCACCGGAACCAGTGGACTTAGGTTCCATAACAAGCGCCTCTTGTTCACTGAATGAGCTAGACAATATTTCCCACCTTTTAAGGAAAATATCAACTGATATCAATGAAATTAAAGGAATGAAAGCAGCTATTTTGACAGTGGAAGCAAATATTTTTGATCTAAATGTTAGAGTGTCCCAGAATGAAGCAAAAATTTCATCTTTGGAGGTTAAAATGAATGAATATTCAACAACATCTGAATGCAACAGACAGTTTGAAGATCAAGAAGAAGATACTGAATCGCAGTCAAGAACTACTGATGTAAAAATAATCGGCTTCCTTAGAAACGTTGAGAAAGGTAAACTCTTAATATACAATATGTTCTAGGTACCCATCCTTTGATGTGTATCTTTGCACGTATGTTGACTGTAGCTGTGATGTGGAGGGAGCAAGTTACAGAGAACTTGAATTTTTCATAGACCTTTAATGACAAATTTGGATTCTGCGTGATTTAGCTTAGAAATCTAGAATTGATCAGAATTCCATCCTCTTTAATGGAGCTCTCTAAAACGATGTTTTGAAAAGGTAGATGAACCTAGAGCGATGAAGCAAAACTTGAAATGTGGAAGTGTGGTCTTTTTTGTATCTGTGTGAAATTATTTTAAAATGTCGCATTCTTTCATCATGTACTGTTGATGTGAAGGAGACCTGTTGAGTGTTTGGATGGAAAGAGCATTCTTCCTGTAACTTTTCACCTCAGTTTTCCAAGCTTCCCACAGGAATACAACTTGACCTAAGTGTCATCTTGGTTACAGTTCCTCAGGATGTGTGTGGTTTTGCGGTAATAATTCTGGAAGGAATTCACTTTTTTGGGATGCACCAATAAAATGTCATGTAACTTATGTTTTAAAGGAAACCAACTGATAAAATTTCAAATGGAGTATAGGTTTTAAAACTTAAAAACACCTTTTAATGAAATGTGGTGCCTGGTGGGAGATTGCCCACTTACATCTTGGCACTGAGTAAGCGAAGCCTATCCTTGTGAAGCCACCTGTAATGGATGTACCCCAAATTAGCATGTGGGCATCTTAGTAAGATTTCAGTATTTGCAACCCTATCAGTTACATCCCTTTGTACACTGTAGTGCAGTTCCTTATACATGAGCAAGTGAGTGCCTGCTGTCTGCTAAGCACTGTGGGGGCTACAGAAAAGTGTGACATTGTCCTGTCCTCAAGGAGCTTCACATCAGATCGAAGATAGAAAAAAATCAGTTATTTGTCCCTATTTTGTGCAGTCAGACTGCTGAGCATATTATTATTAGGAATTGTGAACCTAATAGGAATTAATGTTATGAGCCTATTTTAGAAGAAATAAGTAGTTGAACATCTTTTCTTGTGGGAGAGCCAAAGAATTATTATCATGCTTTGCTGACATAGGGTGTGGATTGTAGAGCTGAGTGTCTTGGTTTCTTTGCATGCATCGAAGCCCATAGTTTGTCTTTTGGGAACTCCTATGTGTAGATAATTCTGGAGTGTTTTGTTTTGCTATTTCGATTATTATCTGCAAAGGTCATGGGTGAGTGAGTCGTGATGGGAAGAGCTGAGCTCAGGTGATGGAGGGAGGGGCTCGCCATGCTGATTGTGCAGTTGGCTGTGATGCGAGCTGCCGCGCCACCAGGTGCCTTTGCCTGGATTTTCCGCCCTTTCGCCACCTTTACTTTCCCCACAGAATTCAAATTCAGGAAAACTGATGTCCTCACAGAGGGAGAACCAGGAGTTCTTACATTGGCATTTTTGGTTTAACCCTGAGTACAGCCTTTTTTGTCTTATAGGATATGCCTTTGGTCTATAAATACTGTTAAATTGAATTGCTGAAGCTTTAAGTTACTTTTAAGACTTTAAGAACCCAGAAGGATTGATTTTTGGGAACCACATGCTGGTATTGTCTGTGTTGTAAGCTTAGTGAAGTTTTAAAATTTATATTCTAGGAACTCAACAGAGGCAATTATTATCCCGACTGCAAATCGACCCAGTAATGGCAGAAACTCTGCAGATGAGTCAAGGTTGGTAATGTTTCGAGTTGTACTGTAATCTAGCCGTTTCAGTTGCCATTTCCATTTCTTACACCCCATTTAACATATCTCGTATCTCTTAGATCCTGCCCTAAGATGTTATGTTTAGATCTGTGAAAATATTTTAGGGCCAGGAGATAAGATCTGCATTTTTTTCGTGTTATATAGTGTTACAATGTTTTGCCTCATTGGAAAACTTTGTTCCTTTCACACCATTCCACGTGTGTCCATAGCACTGTTGGCTGTCACTCTCCTGCTGTCAGAAATGACCTGCGTTTCTGACTTACCCTCCCACTCTACCCAGCTTTTGTCATTGCCATGAGTGGCTTTTGTACCCTGTTTTTCACATGTTTAGCCTTATCCTCTTGTACTTCATTTTGGAGTCTTATCAGCAGGGCCACACCTGGAACTTACTGTTCTAGTGTTCTTAGAGCCACTCTAGTTTGCCTGTCTCCTTTTCCTCTCCCCACAGACACACATGCCAAGGGCTACTTCAGGACTGGAACTGACGCCTTCATTTTTATTATCTCTGTCCTCAGTGCCCAGCCCCTGCCAGATGCATGTTCAGTGTCTTAAGAATGACTGCAGGATAAACACAGGCAACCATGAGAGACCTGGAATCATCTCAGTCCTGTTTCCCCTAAGCCTGTCTTCTGTGTGAAGCTCTGGTCCCTTGACCCTCTCAGTTAGCGCCTTCCTGGAATTTCTTTCCCCACAGTCAGGACTCCACAGTCAGTCACTCTGTTCCCTGACCCTCCCCCAGCTTTCCAGCTCAGAAAGTGTGCTTTTCCTCCCTAAGGTCAGCCTCCACCAGAGGCCACGTCCCACCAGGTTGGTGAGCACTGGCATGTCACCCACTCCTCCAGCTTCATTCTCTGCCTCCTGTCTTCTCTCTGTAGAGGTGTTCAGACATTCTCTACCCATGATTTAGCTCTCATCTCCCAGGAGTGCATCCTGCTTTCTCCACAGGAGTGTTTGAAAAGGTTGGCAGCCGAGGTCTGTGTGTGGGATCCACTTCATAGCTCTTGTGCATGTTTTCTCTTCTGCTTCCTTCAGCTTTGCATTGTACACATGGTGCTCGTGGTTTGAAACAGCAAATAGTTCTGTGAGGCTTATGAATGGCTGCAGTGCTTAGCTCCTATCACATGTTTTATTCTAAGAACCCTTTGTTTCTGCACATTCTATTAATTTTTTTAAAAACATACTGGTTTTGTTTTGTGTATGCAATACTTTTTGTTATTTCTCTGCGGATCTGAAAGGTGGTTTTGACGTTTTTCACCTCCCTGCTTGGCCTTGTTTTCTCTAAGTGGTCTGTTTTGGCTGTCTTTTATGCTGGAGGTTTCCATCTGATGTCCGGGGATCCTAGGTGGTCTTACATTTCGAGTGGAGCACTCAGAAGCTCACTGGTATTCTGGGTTCATGAGTTGGGGCATGGGGCGCTTCGACTTTATATTTGAAACTGGACCGTGTGGTGGAAAGTGGTTTGTCCTGCCTGTCTAGTTCATGGGCACCCTGATGTCACTGCCTTTAAGACTTTCCTCTCAGCCTGGTCAGCTTCTCCAAAACAAGGTTTTTCAAGTAATAACCTGGTAGAGTTCTGCGAGCTTAAGTGGGGAAAGAAGGCTGGGAGAGGCGCTTCACCATTAATTATTATGTAATGTTTAATTCTCCCCACATCACTGTCAGTCCAGTGCTTCTTTCATCATGGCTGGTATCTCTAGGTCCAGGGACTCTGTTCTTACAACCCTCTGAAGAGTCGAAAGCTCCACTTTCTCCAAGGGAGAATGCTTGCAATGGGTAAAGGTTTATCAGGAAATCTAATTGCCTTTAACAGTTTTTAACAGTGTACATTCAGGGGATTTTGTCATAGCGTCTTTCTGGCAGAGACCCTGATGCTTCATCCGTGGGCCTGTCCGAAGATTATCTACAGGAAAGCACATCGCCAGTCGTCCCAGGTGTCTTCAGTGTAGAGGTCGGGATTGGTGTGGCAAGGATCAAAACCAAGAAAACAGTGGCCAGGTGTGGTGGCTCATGCCCGTAATCCCAGCACTTTGGGAAGCCAGGGCGGGCGGATCACTTCAGGTCAGGAGTTCCAGACCAGCCTGGCCAACATGGCGAAACCTGATCTCTACTAAAAAATACAAAAATTAGCCAGGCGTGGTGGTGTACGTCTGTTATCCCAGCTACTCAGGAGGCTGAGGCAGGAGCCTCGCTTGACCCCAGGAGGCGGAGGTTGCAGTGAGCTGAGTTCGCACCACTGCACTCCAGCCTGGGCGACAGAGCAAGACTGTCTCAAACAAAGAAAACAGATACATGGAATTAGAGTTGAAGAAGAACTAACTGCTTCTTAGAGGGACACATCTAACACACCTCTTTTTTGCCTGTCATTTCTCCCATTTCTTCCCAAGGTCCCTTTTACTGCCAGTTCCTGAGCCTTTGGAGAATCTTGTGGTCTGAGTTGGATTGTTTCATTATTGCCTTAGAATTCAGCTTTTACACATCCCCTGAGTTCTTAATCATCTGTTTTCCACTTTGAAAATTTCTTTTTACAGTTATTTTCTTTGTGAGTTTATGCTTTAAAAACAAAAACAAAACCCTTTATTGACATTTTTGTGGGCTTTCAGGAAGGAACAAAAAGTAAATACATGGGGTCAGCCTGTGGTCTCTACTCAGAAGATACTACTTACTCCCCCGTCTGTCTGGTCTCCACGTGACCCAGGCTGCTGACGTGCAGCTTGCAGAGAGGTGTGCGGGAAGGACTGGTGCACGCTTTCCTCAACCCTGGAGCATGCTACACTTGGGTTCCTGTACTTTCTCCAAACTTTGACCTTTTGGCTGCCAAGACTTCACTTACTCTTTTCATTCCCTTTCATTCTTACGTATCAACTCCTCTCCTCCATTCCTCCTTAAAAGGTTAGCTTTGCTCTCTCCCGCCTTCAGCATCATTTTCATCTCTTCTGTGTTCACCCAGACTATGAACTGGTAGAACTCCTTGGTCCCAGAAAGTGCAGGGTGGTGGGAAGGAGTGAAGCAGCCCCTGGACCACTGATGGGACCCACCTTTGATAGTTGGGAGACCTCGGTGAATCATTTAATAACTTGGAGCTGGAAACGGTTATCTGTAACATGGGAGGAAAATGACTTTGTAGGCTTTGAGTGAGGATTCAATGAGAGGCGGCCACCCTGAGTATGCTAAACACTTCTGTCACCTTCGGTTTTGACTCAGCGTCTTCTGTCCCCCCACCTACGGGTCAAATCTGAATTTTCTGCTTCCTCTTAAACATGGGAGAGTCCCAGAAAGACTTTAAATAAATCTAACATTGAAATGTGTCTTTGGCCCTTTTAACTTTGCTCTTTTTCTTTTCCTAAGTTTCTCATCCCAGCTTTCTCTTCCACCTGTTTCGCTTTACCATTTGTACTACCCTTGCTGGGGAAGGCGGGCGTGCCCCTTCCCAGGACGGAGCGTGTCTTCTCTTCCTGTCAGGTGTGTGATTCCAGGACAGACAGCGGAGAATCTTTTCATTCAGAGCCTCACTCTCTCTCCCGGGCAACAACAGGTCAAGGACTCTGGTTCTTTCTTAACACTTTTTCTAAAAACCAATTTGATCAGGTCACTTCCTTCCTTAGGAACCTCTCTTGATTTCTTTTCTCTTTTTTTTTTAATTTTTTTTTTGGTTTGAGATGGGGTCTCTGTCTGTCACTCATGCTGGAGTGCAGTGGCACAATCCTGCTCATCGCAGCCTTGACCTGGGCCCAAGTGCTTCTCCCACCTCAGCCTCCCAAGTAGCTGGGACTACGGGCATGTGCTGCCATGCTTGGCTAACTTTATTTATTTATTTATTTTTCTGGTTGATGGGAGGTCTCACTACGTTGTCTAGGCTGGTCTCAAACTCCTGGGCTTATGGAATCCTCGTGCCTTGGCCTCCCAGAATGCTGGGATTACAGACATGAACCACCACACCAAGCCTCTTGATTTCTTGCTACTTCTAGACCAGAATCCAGAGTCACTGAGACGTAGAAGAACCTTTATTATATGTGTCAGCTTTCCTTGCTATGCACTGTTGAGCCCACCACACACACCCTTCCAGATTCCACATTCTAACCTTTCTCAGATGCCTTTGACCTTGTGAAAGCCCCTTTCCTTCTACGTGCGTTTTCCTCTGCCTGAAGTGCTGTGTTTGTTTCTCCGAGTCTCTCTCCTCGTTTATTCCTGCTCGTTCCTTTACTGCTGACTTCAGATGTTCCTCCTTGCTAAGCTTTTCCTTAGTTCTTGGCTGGAGTGGGCTGCTCTGTATTCTCAGCACCTTGTTCACATCCCTTTTGGGTCATGCTATTCTGAAATTGTATATGTGTCTGTTTTTCTTCTTTTCTTTGTGTAGCTAGCTCAGTTCTCTTAGTTGTTCAGTAAATACTCAATGAATGAACATAAATGAATGTCCTGTGAATTTTGGTCTCTAGCTTTGAAAGAAGTGTATTAACTGTAGTCCGTTGATGGCGTATTGATAGGTCAGCCATATCCATTCTGGGTTGTAGGTCTTGACATATTGTATAAAATAGTAGATGATGTGAGCTTATGGTTATTTGCATTAAAGGCCAGTGTTTTTCTTGATACGTATGTTTAAGTGCCCATTCACCTTTCAGTTCCCTTTTACAGTAGTCCTCGGTCTATCACCAATTGGAAATTGTACCACTTGAATTCTTCTTATCAGGACATGATTCTAAGTGGTACTGTGCGAAGTGAACAAACCAGATTTTCGAAACCAGTGGTTCAGCAGTCTGTGTATTCTAATTATAGGGAGCATTAGGACTCAAATTCTCTAGGTTTTTAGAAAAGACTTTTGTACTTTAAGGGTATATTGTTAATATCTCATGAGATGCCTCACCTGAGACCTCTCTCTGCTGTGGGTAGGGAGTGTTAATCAGAATCACTGGCTCTGTGCCCTAGGCGGAAAGGACTCCTGGAGTTCTCTGAAAACATGTTCGGAATGGAATTATAGCCCTATTTTCCTGAGTGGAACCAGTTGTAATTTTCCTTTGAAATAATTTCAATATATAAAAGATTGACATTCTTCTCACATGTTTGATGTTGGGAATGTAAGGTATATTCAGAAGTAAACATTTGTGGCCAATTTTTTTGGCTCAGATTACTATGACATGGAATCCATGGTCCATGCAGACACAAGATCATTTATTCTGAAGAAGCCAAAGCTGTCTGAGGAAATAGTAGTGGCACCAAACCAAGAGTCGGGGATGAAGACTGCAGATTCCCTTCGGGTACTTTCAGGACACCTTATGCAGACACGGTAGATGGTTTCTTTTTCTTGTGTAGTTAACTTGTGTGATTAGATAGTAAAGGTTAACCATTCGTTTGCAGCTTCCCTCCTCCCCGCCCCAGCCCCTAGCATAGAGTGCTTTCATTGATTCAGTAGCTAGCCAAATTCAGTGTTCAAGAATTCCAGTTCATCTTTCTTGTTCAGAAATCCATTAACCTACAAATTACAACTCCAGTGCATGATTTAACTCTATTAAGATTCTTTTCTTTATGCAAATTCAGGAAATGCAAGTTTAAAAGCCAGCTGACCATAAGCAGGTCAACTCTAAAGAGAGTTGGCAGATCAGGTTTGGGTGATTTTTTTCCCTGAGAAAACTGGCTGTTTCTGTAAAAGAACCAACATACAGATAATAAATTAGCATAAATGCTGCTGGCCCTGTGTTCTGAGCATTGATGCTAATTTTTTGGTTTATTTCCATAACGACCCTGTGAAGATCAAATGGGTGATGGGGTCAGGCTTGAGGGGAGATTGTCCTTAGTGAAGTTAGTACAGGCTGGAGGGTCACTGGTGATGATGCCGCTGTGTCTGTTCATGGCCATCGTGTGTTAGCAGGGAACCCACCAGTGCTGCACCTGGAAGCCCTACCTAGTCTTTTTTATTGAACCAAACGCAAAGCCAAGGGAGTGATAGTTCTGCTGAAGAGCACTTTAGGGGGCTCAGCGTTTTGTGTTTGTTTCCCTAATTCTATGGTATTTTTTATCTGTCTGGCAGAGATCTTGTACAACCAGATAAACCTGCAAGTCCCAAGTTTATAGTGACGCTGGATGGTGTCCCCAGCCCCCCAGGATACATGTCAGATCAAGAGGAGGACATGTGCTTTGAAGGAATGAAACCCGTAAACCAAACTGCAGCCTCAAGCAAGGGACTCAGAGGTCTCCTCCACCCACAGCAGTTGCACTTGCTGAGCAGGCAGCTTGAGGACCCAAATGGTAGCTTTTCCAACGGTGTGTTGAGAGCTCAGATTTTCAGGGTGCTGTCATTGTGAAGGGAATCTTTGACTTGTTTCTCTGCCTTGAATGAATATTGGTTAAAGGCCTTGCTTTTATTTATATTCGGTAATGGCCTTTTTTCTTCTTTCAGACAAAACCACCAAGTACACTTCATACTCTTTTTCCTGTGTCTGTTTCATAGGTGGGCTGTCACTCCAGTGTGAAAACGGGGTTCAGCCATGGAACCTAAGAGACCTCTTCCTTATGCTGGCTAAAGGATGAACCACCATTCTTGATGCCTTCTTTACCTTTGTATTTTCTTCAGAAACTGTACTGCCACTTTGCCCTTTTATCGGCAATAGTCTCTTGTAATTAACTTGAGAGAAAATTTTAGATTTGATTCTATTTCTACCTCAGTGAAATTTCTTTGAAAGGAGTTTCTCCCCTAATCTGTCAAGATACTTCTTGGAACTGTTTAAATTAATGTTGAAGAGTAATATTTAGCAGAACTCAGATGAACTCCCTTCAGATAGTGCCATGGTTTTCGGCAGGTGACGGTTTCTTATCACCGTTTCTTTCACTGGGTATCAGTGGCAGCTGCAGCGCCACTGATCATTTCCATTCGTGATAGAGAATGGTAATTATGTTCCTCATATCTTCTAAAATTTTTAGAAGCACCTCTTCGTTGGCAGGAGGGATGATTACGGAATCGTAAACGTGTACAGATTCAAAGGAAAAACAATAATGGATTTTGAAACATTTCCTTAAGCAGTCCTCTTGGAAGAGATATGAAAATGTATTGAATACCTTTTTGATCATTAAAAATAGAATAGAGGGAAATCATATGGTAGTGGAGCGATAGCACTGAGCTTTATTTTAACTGGTTGCGTTTCCTGCTGTGAATCAATGACGTAGTGTTGTGGTTTTGATTAGTGGAGGGAGTTGAAAATCTGACCCTATCAACAGGAAGAAAAACTTAAAAATAGTAAAAGCTGCAGTAGGCAATACAGATTTCTTGACTCTGTATGTTTTGTCTAAAGAGAAGACTCCAGTGTTTTCACTACTCTTGATTTTCGATTTGGTAGCTTAATTGTTTGGTTGTTAGGATCTGGTTTCATTTAAATGTTGATGTCCATATGAGGCTTTACGGGGTATACATGTAGCAGCAGTGACACCATAAATATTATATTAGTAAAAATCCTTGCCGGTGCTCTGGCCGCTGTGCTGACAGCCATGCTGAGTGGTGAGCCTCCTTTCCCATTGCTTTGACTTGGGACTCAGTGTTCCACTGCCGCTCAAGGATGAAGCTTTGTAAGATTCGCACAGGGGTGTGGCTGGAGAGACTGTTGCAGAGCAGTTAGCAGCAGCCTCTGGCCTCTGCCCACTTCCCCTGTGAGCAGGGAGTGTGAAACTGCAGTTGCTTCTGGTTGGTTTTATGTTGGGTTGTTTCAAGGATACAGCCAACAGCAACATCTGTTATAACCTGTTGCCTTTTCACTCACTGTCATATGGCAGCACAGATTTTATAGCTTGCTTGCTTGCTTGTTTTTTTTGTTTGTTTTGTTTTGTTTTGTTTTGTTTTTTTGAGATGGAGTCTCTCTCTGTCCTCCAGGCTGGAGTGCAATGGAGCGATCTCAGCTCACTGCAACCTCTGCCTTCCAGGTCGAAGCCATTCTCCTGCCTCAGTCGCCCAAGTAGCTGGGATTACAGGCATGCACCATCACGCCTGGCTAATTTTGTAGTTTAAGTAGAGATGGGGTTTTACCGTGTTAGTCAGGCTAATCTCCAACTCCTGACCTCAAGTGATCCACCAACCTCGGCCTCCCAAAGTTCTGGGATTACAGGCGTGAGCCACCGCGCCCAGCCTATAGGTTTCAATAAAAGGTGAATTTGCCTCTTAAAATTTGAACAGAAAACGTTTTAATAGTTTACAAAGTCATTGTCAGCCAGTGAAGACTAGGGGCATGACTTTCATATGACTTAAATGTTTCTATCAGAAAGATAAAGTTTCTTTGTAAGGTATTATTGTAATAATCACGTTTCTTTGTAAAGTATTATATTGTTCCTGAGTATCTAGCTACTTTAGTTTCCAGCTAGGCTTCTCCTGGGTATTCCCTTAATCTTTTATTTGGACTGGGTTCTTGTGTATATATTATAATCTGCTGTGTGTAGTTTATTATAGGAAAAGGGCAAGACACATTTACTCTGCAGGGATGACACAAAAAACATGTAAAAGTTAGAGAAACTTCCAGTCATCTCAGATTTTCTTTGGAACGAAGATTATTCTGGTATCTTAGAACTAAAATGACTTTTACTGTTTTGTTTTGTTTTGAGACAGGGTCTCACTCCCATTGCCCAGGCTGGAGTGCACTGGTACAGTCACGGCTCACTGCAGCCTCCACCTCCCAGGCTCAAGTGATTCTCCCACCTCAGCTTCCTGAGTAGTTGGTTACTACAGGTGCACACCACTGTGCTTGGCTAAGTTTTTGTATTTTTAATAGAGACAGGGTTTCACCATGTTGCCCAGGCTGGTCTGAAACGCCTGAGCTCAAGTGATCTGCCCGCCTTGGCCTTCCAAAGTGCTGGGGTTACAGGCATGAGCCACCACATCCTATTTAAAGCTTAAATAGGACTTTTACTATTTTTAAAGTAGCATAGAAAATTGTTTCTATCAGGCATAGTCATAATTGCTCTTTGATGCTGCTCCTGTCTGTGCTGCATGACTGCATTTGTGTGCCTTGTTCTCCTGTAGTGAAGACAGAACATGGGTCATTGGAACAGTAAGTACTCATAGAACTAGCTGCTGCTGCTATTATGACTGGTTGTCTGTCTTGCATTTTTTCCGTGTAATCATCAGACTCTAAGGAAGACATTATTTTCTCTTTGTATAGATGAGGAAACAGAATTCAGAGAAGTTAGCTAACATTTGCACAGAGTGTCTAGCTGAGCAACTAAGTGGCAGAGTCAGATTTTAACTGACCTCTGGCAAGAGAACTAGAGGAATATAGTTGAAGTGATACTTGCTTTCATGAACATGAGTGTGAACCGTAATACATAATACCCATGATGCTCTTTTGTGGGGGGTTTGTGGTGTCTCAGGCCAGAAATTAGCAGCGGATTATTGCCTGTAGCTGTAATTTTACTTATTCAGTGTTATTTGAATAAATTGCCAGCATTACAATTTCAATGAAGGCAGATTTTTGGCTTACTGAAACAGGATAAAAATCTGGCAACAGGGGTCCCACTTTGCCCTGTCATAGTAATGGAAGCTGTGATTGGACGTGGCACAGGGAGTGGAGTGGATGGGTGTGTACTTGCTTTCTAGGTTGCTCCTCCCCATCTATCCCTTACTGCATTTATCGTCTTCAGCCCAGTCAGTCTTGCTATGTTAGGGGAACTTCCCAGTCCCTGTAAGTGATGGCATTTGTGACCCCCTTTTTAGACATTGCTGGCTGAGTGCGGTGGCTCATGCCTATAATCCCAGCACTTTGGGAGGCCGAGGTGGGTGGATCGCTGGAGTCCCGGGGTTCAAGACCAGCTTGGGCAACATAGAGAAACCCCATCTCTACAAAAAATACATAAAATTAGCCAGGCCTGGTGGCACGTGCTACTTGGTAGGGGCTGAGGTGGGAGGATCACTTGAGCCTGGGAGGCAGAGGTTGCAGTGAGCCGAGATTACGCCACTGGCACACCACTGCACTCCATCCTGGGTGACAGAGCAGGACCCTGTCTTTAAAAAAACAAAAAAGTAAAAATAGACATTGCTGAGTTTAGCACCTGGACTTCAGCTCAGCAAGTGGGAATCCTTTTGTATTTGGGCCACTCATCATCTTGCTGGCATGTGAGAATTCACATCTCCTTATCACCTTATGTGTTTTCAGTTTTTATTTAATTGTATTGGTTCCCCACTTGACGTCCTCCTCTATTTAATTCAGCTGTGAATTAGTATTGAGAATTAGAATTTTTGGTGAAAACTTTGGCTTTAGTTGCAGAGTCACCGTCCTCTTTCCTTTTCACAGTGAGAACTGTTGTCTGCTTCCTGGCAATCTTTTATAGGTTTCTGTGGCCAGTGTTAATCACATAATTTGGGCTCACTTATTTTATATGACTGTACATTTAACAGAAGGTTCTAAGACTGGGGTTTGAGGGAAATACGTTAAAGGTGCTGTGTACTGAATTGATCATAACGAATGAAATACTTGTATTTCCTTTCCCTTTGTAGCTGAGATGAGTGAACTGAGTGTGGCACAGAAACCAGAAAAACTTTTGGAGCGCTGCAAGTACTGGCCTGCTTGTAAAAACGGGGATGAGTGTGCCTACCATCACCCCATCTCACCCTGCAAGTGAGTACCATCTCCCCTCTCACCCTGCAAGTGAGTACCATCCCCCCTCACCCTGCAAGTAAGTGCCATCCCCCCCATCTCACCCTGCAAATGAGTACCATCCCCCATCTCACCCTACAAGTCACAGCCAGCTGATTTTGGCTTTCAGTTTAGTGTCTATATCTTGCACCTTATTTTGTTTTTCTTTTCTGTGGACAAGTCTTTAGTTTTATAACTAAATTGAGTGATAATTACCATGGTCCTCTCCGGAGCAGCGTATTTCTTGTTTATGGGTGTTTGTTGAGAGGCAGGGGTGGGGGGTGCTTTGTTTGTGCCTCAGACCTATGAGATACTGAAATACCTGGGGTTCCTTAAGAATTCTGTATGTTTAAGGAGACGGGTAAATGGTAACTGCCCCAGTTTGTATGCATTTTGGTCACACACACTATACACAGATTTTGAGGAGTTTAGGGAAAAGTTAGTTATGGGTAATGAAAATATTTTGGACTTGGGTTAAATTTTTCCTTACAAGCCGGCTGGCTCAATGTAATGAGCTTTGTGAGATGACTTTTAGAGGCTTTTTTTTTTTTTTCCTGTGCCAGGGGTGGGTCCTATGGATGGAATCTTCATTTTTAACTCTTTTAAGGAAATGATGTGGGAATAATACGGCTGTACATATAAGTAGACTATGGGATGAGTCTTTTTATAGCACAAAGCCTTGCATAGAGTGTTTATTGTATTAATGAATTCACTGCATAAAATATATACCTTATTAAGTGGTGTGATTTTTATCACAAAAGCCTGTCTTTCCTGGTGGCTTGGCTTGAGTTAAAAGCCTGTTTGTGTTATCCCAGGCTTTGGAATAAATGATTGTGTCCTATTCTGACATATGGTCTTATTTTAAAATATTCTTTTTGTTGCTGTTGTTTTTGCATTTCTCAAAACAAGTAGTGACGGGGAGTGTAAAGAGCCCTTATACAAAAAATAATGCATTGAGAAGATTAAATATGAAATATGCTTTTTTTTGTTTTGTAGAGCCTTCCCCAATTGTAAATTTGCTGAAAAATGTTTGTTTGTTCACCCAAATTGTAAATATGATGCAAAGTGTACTAAACCAGATTGTCCTTTCACTCATGTGAGTAGAAGAATTCCAGTACTGTCTCCAAAACCAGGTGAGTGACTTACTGTGCTACTACATTTGGGTAAAAAATATAAAATGGCATTTTGTGACTGTAAATGGAATTGAACTAACAAAAAGATGGTTTTAGAAATAATTTTGGCAGCATCAGTTAATCCAACTAGTCTTTAAAGAGCAAGTATTTTGACTAGTGAATATATAAACCTTACCATTCTAATTTAAAAATGGTTTTCACTCTCAAAAACAACCATCAGTAGACTGCATTAAAAATGGACTTTTCAAACAGATTGGAGACCAGTCCTGGTTTTTATTTTGTTAGCAGTTGCACCACCAGCACCACCTTCCAGCAGTCAGCTCTGCCGTTACTTCCCTGCTTGTAAGAAGATGGAATGTCCCTTCTATCATCCAAAAGTAAGAACTTTTATTTTCCCAAAAATCAATTTAGTGATAATGTCTCAGTTTCGTCATTTACCTTCTTTTTTGTCAGAGTTACTACGTTGGTACAAAAGCAATTGCAATTTTTGCCAGTAAAATCTATTAAGTTATTCCTTCATTGTCATTGAACTTCCGTCTGGCCCCTTAGGCTAAGTGGTCTGAAACTATTTATTGTTAGTATCGTAAGTACTCAGTGGGGAGAAGCATATCTTTGCTAGTCACATTTTCCATTATCCCCTGCATTTAAATATATGGGTGGGTTTTGGTGGGGGTGGGGGAGCGGTTTGAACCTAATGCCAGAACTGAGATGATGAAATCCAGTAGGTACTGCTTAAAACCATCCAAACTTGTACTGATGGTTTTATCTGCGTGCTAAAGATTGATGATGGTTGATGAATCTCCAGATGTTTACTTGGTCAGAATGAATTATCTCCTTCTTGCCCTGGTAGCCTGAGGACCATATGAAAGGCCTTCACTTGCCCCATCTGTAACTGGGCATAGCTGCGGGTACTCAGTGAAGAGTGTAAGGGATAATTAGAAGTTTTTAGGGTATGCTAAACTACGTTTGAAATTTTACTTGCTGTGATTCTTTGACTAGAATTTTTTGTCTCAAGGGTAAGTACATTTTTCAAGGCTTCACTAGTATTAAAATGGTCCTTATAGATGGAATCTCTTTCTCTGTTAATGGTTAGGGTGGGCTGGTTATTGTCTCTTAAGTTGTATGTTGACCAGGTGGGGTGGGTCAGGCCTGTTATCCTAGTACTTTGGGAGGTAGAGGCAGAAGTGGAAGGATCATTTGACCCCGGGAGTTTGAAACCAGCCTAGGCAACATAGTGAGACCCCATCTCTTAAAAAAAATAAATAACCAGGCATAGTAGTACACAGCTACTTGGGAGGCTGAGGCAAAAGGTCATGCCACTGCACTCCAGCCTGGGTGACAGCGTAAGACCCTGTCTCAAATAATAAAATAATGTGTTTACTTATATTAGCCTTGTGGATGTTGCTGAAGCTCTGTTATTTCTATTCAGCACTGTAGGTTTAACACTCAGTGTACAAGACCGGACTGCACATTCTACCATCCCACCATTAATGTTCCACCACGACATGCCTTGAAATGGATTCGACCTCAAACCAGGTAAACATTCAAATTAGTTTTTCTAATGTCATTTCAAATTCTTTTTTCTAATTTGCAGTTTCTTAATTTATAAGCACACAAAAGTGCAAACTAGACTGTTACTTTGAATTTTTTTATTTGCTGTTTAATTTATACAAGGGTCCTGTGGCAAAATAATTTACTACATGGGCTAAATTTTATCTTATCCAGTGGTTACTTTTTTAACCTAGATTATCTTGCTGTGTTGCCCAGGCTGGAGTGCAGTCACACTGTCATAGCTCACTGCAGCCTCAAATCCCCGGGGTTCAATCGATCCTCCCACCTCAGCCTCCCACTTGTAGCTGAGACTACAAGCATGTGCCACGACACCTGGCTAATTTTTTAAATTTTAAGTAGAGAAGAGGTCTTGAACTTCTGAGCTGAAGCGATATCCTTCCACCGTGGCCTCCCAAAGTACCAGGATTACAGGCATGAACCAGCCAGATTTTAACTTCTCATTACATACTACGCAAGCATATATAATGGCCAGCAAGAGTATATATACATGTACTGTACTTGAATTTCACATCCATTTTCTTTGACATTAGCAACTGGGAAATACTGAAAGGAAGTTTTAGAATATTTTAGTGTGGCCTAAAAATCTAATTACGTGTGGTATTATCTTTTATCTACCTGACATAATTGAATTCTTGTAAAAAATCTGCCCTTTGTATTGTAATCCTATGACCAAATATTTATTGCCTGAAACTAGTCAGCTTTTTAAACTGAGATATATGGTATATATGGATACAAAGCAGATAATTAAAACAATTTTTGGTTCTGTTCACTCAGCGAATAGCACCCAGTCCTGCCTGGCAGAAGATCATGCAGTTTGGAAGTTTCCATGTACTGATGAAAGATACTCTACAGAACTTGTCAAATCTTTGAAACTTGGAATATATTGCTTTCATAATATGAAGTTTTATTGCCTATCTGAAGTGTCTAATTTTTCAAGTTTGTAAGTTTATTAAGTGATTTTAACATTGGGTGTTTTTGTTTTGTTTTTACTATGAAAAGACAGCTTAAGGAAGAGCTAAATTCTGTTAAAATATTTGGGGCATGTGTGTGCACTGCTGTTGTGAGCATCGGCATAGGAAATTGACATCATGGTTAGTAATGGTACTCAGCTTAGGGGGCTACACGGTTGCTGTGAGTGGAGAGATGCAGTGAGGCAGTTGTCATTCTTCTAAAAATTGCACTGCTTTCACTTTTCCCAAAGATTATATAATGTTCATAATCCACCACGAAAACAGCATTGGCCAAAGGTACTGAGGCTGCTTAAAATATTCAATTCTGCTTTTTAATTTTTAAATGAATTTAGTTTGAAACGGATTATACAGGCCTCTCAGGCTGAGTGCTACTTTGGTAAAGTTCCCAGTTTTCTTGCCTTCTGTGACAGGATGAATGAGGTGGGTATGGACGGTGGAGACAGCTGGAATGGCAGGTGCAGAAAATAGGAACAGTTCTATACAGTGCTCTCATTTACTGATAACGTAATGCCTTCTAAATAAATTTTTTGGGAAACTACATTATCACAAAATTATACAAATTTTTTTACAAGTATTTACATACGGTATCCGAAAACAGACTTTAAAGTCACAAGATTATAAATGTACATATGTATTCTCACATTCTGAAAAATAACATTCTCAGAAATAGCTCCACAGAAAATATACTTAGTTACTACTGAAGATAATTTTTGAAATGTAAAAATTAGATTTAAATAGTATATTTTAAATGACAGAACTATGATTACAGAGATCAGATAGGTAAACTGCAAGATAGGATGAAACTTTTGGCCTACTGTATTACTTACAGAGCTTTTTGTGTGTGTGGTTTTTAAAACTGTTAAGGCAAGAAGTGTCAAATGCTTTAGAGTTAAATAACAGATCACTGATTTCAAAGACTTGGTGTATAGTGTTAAAAATTAAAGCTTAAAAGGTGATTAGAAAAGTGGATTAATGCAAAAGGGGTAATAAAGACTGCAACATTCTCAGGACCAAATTAACTGCTAAAAAAAAAAGTTCATTGACTTGCTTAGTCATATACCCAAATGATAAACCTACGTGCGCAAAGGCTCATGTTTAAGACTGTCAAGCAGGCAGTCTACTGTTGTGTTGCCGTTGCTTTTCCATTGGGAGAAGAAAGAATTAACCAGTCATTAAACCATTTGGTAAGTTGCACTTTGCTGCACTGATCCCACAGGAAAGGCTTGAAACACGAGAAGCAGCAAGGACAGAGCACACAAGCGCATAAGGCTGTTGTCTTCGGCTTGGGTGAAATGACAGTTCCTCTTCATTCTAGAAGTTTAATCCATTGAATTTAAGGCATTTATTCATTCCAGCATTGAGATGCTTTGCATCTCTGCAGAAGAAATTTATTTTAAATTGTTTAAATTTCTGGAAATACTTTTAGCTATCATTTATAAATGGTAAATAGTTTCGTTCTCAGTTTCACTATAAAGAACAAATGGGAAACAAGGGCTTCATTTAGTTCAGCCATTTTACAAGGAAATAAAATACTAAAATCTCATTGTTTTTTGCTACTTAATAGACACTGCCCAGACACACATTTAAGAGTGTAATCTTTCAGTTGCTATGGCTTACAAACAAGCTAAGGTTGACCATAAAACATTTGTTGGATGACTTGGTCTAAAATGATCACCACAAAAAGACGGAAATGAGCACGGTTGGCGACTGGAAGCGAGGGGTACCAGAGTGCACGGTGTGCTTTGGCATGCATTTTATACATAAAACGGAACAAAAGGTGCCAGAAGTCCCAGGTTACACAATCAGGAGCTTAGATACTGCACACAAAAATAATTTGCTGGGTTAAAAAAGGTAGACATAGGGCAGATTCTATATGGCCTAACATGTTTCTTCACCTTCCCCTCGTTGCTGGCTGATACAGCGAGGTGGTCAGGGGATGACTACTTAGTCAATGTGACCTTTAGTCGTGAAACTGACAGCAGCAGTGATTAAGGCTGACTTAATCAGGTTGGCCACTTTGAAGGACAGAAATGCAGTGGAAACAGTTTTATTCTATGTAGTTTACATGCTTAAGGTTACAGAGTTTCCACCTGCACTGTAATGGAAATATAATTCCTCTGTAGCCAAAAGCTGGCAAACTTGACCCAGGGGGAAAATTTAAAACTGCAACAGGCTCAAATGTAGAGGAGTATTTTTCTTTTTATGGGCAGGTTGTTCAGGGATTTTTTTTTTTCCCCCTTTAATTTATTGACTGACTGTAAATACATGAGTAGAAACTTAATGGTCATGTATTTCAAATTTTGGCTTAATTTAGGAGAATCCATTGATGAACGAGTACCAACTTACGTTTCAAGCTTCTTAGCCCCATTATCAGTCCTTCAGCCACAGCTGTTTAGAGCTTTAAAACTACCAGGTTCAATCACTGGTTATGCTTTCTGTGATGTAATTTAGTCATTTCTATTTTTAGTATTAACCAAGTAGTAGACACAGAAAATAGGTATTAATAATCTTCATATATCCTGTCAGACCAAATGGGATTCCAGGAACCTAAAGCGATCTATTATGCTATAAAGATAATTAACACATTAAAAACTCATAGGGTCAATACAGATCTTAAACCTCACACTTAGAAAAATATATTTTTAAATAGCAGTCTACATAATTTTCCATCTTCAGGAAACTACAGATAGGCTAGACAGCAAATTCCTGAACTCTGAGTACTGATCTTTGGCAGCATTTAAAGTGAAAAGAAATAAGGATCTAAGAATTCAGCCCTAATCCTCTAAAAAAGGAATTCTAACTGACAAGTTTTTACAAATGGAGTTGGGTTCATTCATTTTGGAAATAAGCCTATGGAGTGGCACACATCTAGCTAAACAAATTTTCCCAATAGAAAAAAAGCTATAAAAATTTTATTCCAAGAGTGATTAATTGTATAATGTTGTATATGTGAATTTAACACTGTTTACATGTTAAACAAATGTGTGTATATTAGACTACATTAAATACGCAATACTCTCTTCCAGTTAAATACTGTTGCTCCCTAAAACCCTTAAACTGTACACCATTGGGAATGATTGTTCATCGTACTACTTTTCCATTAGTGAGGCTACAGTTACGTTTTAAATGTTCGATTACAGAGATGGCGTCTGAACATAAACTGATGGCTTGAAAATGAAAATGGAAATGTAGCAGCCATATACTGCTAACTTTAGATCTGTTCCTGAATTAAAACTACCAGGAGAAAAGTGTCCTTTATAAAAAAGGACTTTATTAATGCCTAAAAAACATCATATTCTCCAGGAAAGCTTGTGTCTGTTTCCTTAGGGAAAATGTTTGCCTTTTAAAAACTGTGATCCTTTAGGGTGATCATTACTTTCCCTTTCCTTATGGAAATGCAAGAATAAAATATTTCATTAAACAATGAACCTTGAAAATAAAATATAAACACTAAGAAACCATTTTGCTAAAAAGATGATGAAAATTATCCAAATTGGGTTTTTGAGTTTTTCTGTAAAGAGTGCTCCACCCTAAATTTTCCCAGCAGGTCTGCCGAAATCGCACACTTCCCAATACAGGGGGACTTGGCCTTTACCATCAAGTATTCGATCCTTCCTGGAAATGGCATTATCTGGCAGTGTATGGATTATGGATTATACCCAGTGTATATAGCAAAGATTTTGAACAGATCAGTCTTTCACTATTTGGATGATTCTGGGCATTTCTCCCTGTTACAGTCTTAGGTTAGCACCACTTGACCATGCAGGGTTGGGTTTTGGTTTTTCTTCTCTGTAATTCTGGTCTCAGGGTTAATTTGTGTAGTCATCTCAGCATCTCTCAGTGAGGCGTATGTACACATTTCCAGACAAGTAAGCTGCAATCAGAGAAGAAAATTGCAGGGAGTTAATTACGTTTTTAGATTTTCATAACAGTTTAATATTTTACATTTGAGCTTTCAAGTTACACATGTGTAATATTTTTCCTCATTAACTCCTTTTATTCTGTATTTGCATTTAAGGATGAGATTCTGAAGAGCCATCTGGTTATACTACCTTCTGCAAATGTTGACTAGCTGGTTTCATAAACCAAAGCTGTAGGAGTTGTTATATTGTCTCTTAACTAGTAACATAGTCTGCTCTTCTTCATGGGCTGAGAAAGTTACTAACCTGCAGTCATCACCTCCAGCACTAACAACATGTCGATCACCACTGGTAAATCGAATATTTGTCACGTGGGGCGAATGACCCAAGAACCTTTTGTGTTTTGCCTAAAAAACAATGACAGAGCTTAGGGCATTTGGTGCACACTCACATCAAAGGATCTTATTAGGAACTGTAATCTCTATTACAAGAGCTGTGGAGAGAGTAGGGAGTTACCACTGCAGCCAGTGATTAGAATGCATTTTCAGCGTGAGTAATGGATCTGCAAAACCCGGCTGTGTGGGCAGTCAGAAGTCTCCAGTACTCTTCACAATTTTTCTCTAAGGAAAAGCATTTGAAATTCGATAAGTGATGATAGGTTTCGTGAAAAGCTAATTACCGCTTTTGTAGGATAGTTCCAAAGACGGTATTACTCGAGGGAGAGGATTTGTTTCTAATAGCTTTTATTTCAGAGTAAACAGATTTAGAAAGTTTTGGGAAAAATTTAGAAACTAGGACGAAACATTTTAAATACACGAGAAAAAGTGCTGATGATACGACATCAAAATTAGGAGTAAACTGATAATAGTAAACAAAACACAAACTTACAAATTTTTCTGGACATGGGAAGTCAAATAACTTAACCATGCCAAAGTCATCTCCTGTTACAAGACTGATTCCTGAATGAGATACACAGGCACAGTTGACATCAGCTTTCTCAGCATGTCTGGACCAGATTCCCAAAACCTCATCTCCTAGAATACTATAGGGAAGGAACAAAAGAAAACTCATAGCAAGTGCGGGCAGGTTGACTATATTCAAAAAGTTTCTTGGCAATTAACATACAGGAAGTAAATCATGGTAAGGCAAGTTGTTTGGAGACCTGAATTTCATCAGGATATCAACTCCTGCCTTTTAAAAATGTAATTTTATAATTTGAAGGGTTTCTAGATTAATCCTTTTAAGATTAAAGTAGTACTTTATGAAAACTGATAGAACTATTTTTCTTTTTTTCTTTTTTCTTTTTTTTTGAGACGGAATTTCGCTCTTGTTACCCAGGCTGGAGTGCAATGGCATGATCTCAGCTCACTGCAACCTCTGCCTCCCGGGTTCAAGCAATTCTCCTGCCTCAGCCTCCCGAGTAGCTGGGATTACAGACATGCGCCACCATGCCTGGCTTATTTTGTATTTTTAGTAGAGACAGGGTTTCTCCATGTTGGTCAGGCTAGTCTCGAACTCCCGACCTCAGGTGATCAGCCCCCTCAGCCTCCCAAAGTGCTGAGATTACAGGCGTAAGCCACTGCACCTGGCCAAAAACTGATAGCACTATTTTTCAAATTAAAAGTGCTACTTGGCTGGGTCCGGCAGCACATACCTGTAATCCCAACATTTTGGGAAGCTGAGGCAGGAGGACTGCTTGAGGCCAAGAGTTTGAGACCAGCCTGGGTATTTTGTAGAGATCCCTATCTTGTAGAGATCCCTATCTCTACAAAAATAAAAGTGACTTATGACATAGGAATTTTTAAAAAGATTTCAGAGATCGGGTCCCGCTATGTTGCCCAGGCTGGTCTCAAACTCCTAGGATCAAGTGATCCTCCCACCTCGGCCTGCTGCATCAGAGATTACAGGCATGAGCCACTATATGCCTGGCTGATAGAGGAATTTGATGGCCTTTTTCATTGACCAAAAAAATGGATAGTCATGGTTACCTGTCATACAGCCAGAAAATTTGAACAAATTTGGAAGCTTTGACTTCTAATAGATTCAAGATAGCATTCCTTTAGATAGAGAACTAATAACAGTTGCTTAACAGCACCCAATACCTTTTTGCCAGTCATTAAATTTAATGTTAAGAAAAATATCAGGGTATCTTTAAAGTTAAAACTTTGATTTCCTTAAAAAAAAAAAATTGATAAATCATGGAAACTGATAAAACATGGAAATACATTCAATAAAAAGGGGTCCCAACATGAACATACCATTTCAAAATATGGTAACAAAAACTTGAAACGCAATTACTATTCCTTAGTGGAATTGCTCTAACAGCTCAGAAATAGGATTTTCCAATTTTTCTAACTGGCCTTCAAAGTCAGTCCGTGCCTTGTGAATATATAAGTATTTACCTAGTCCATGTAGCCCAAGTAATTCTGTCAATAGCGGCATGATCCATAAGATGTTTTCCTGAAGGCACTTCATAGACATGCCGTTTATAGCAGCCACTAGAGACCTTTCACCAGATTCAAATGGGACAAGAATTCCATTAGGTGAGAGACAAAATCCATAGGGGGTTTACAGAATACTAGCATATTGCTACTTGATTTACATGTCAACATTATTAACTATGCAAAAGATCACTACATAAACTTAGAGGAGAAAAGCACTGATAAGTGGGGAAGGAAAGGGGAGCTGTAGGTCGGGAGATACAAAGGTAGGAGTTGAGAAGCTGGAGCTCCAGAGCTGAGGAGCTTCAAATGCATTCACTAACACGAAATGTAAAAGCAGAACTTGCCACCTAGGTATATAGTATTGGTACTGTACCTGGAGATATCTGCTGTCTGCAGAGAAGTCCATTTGAATGACAAAGCTTGGAATGTCTTTGCAGTAGCTGATTCTGTTAAGAGTGGGGCCCAATGTCAGGTCATAAAAATCCACTGAGTTCTCACTAGAACCCACTGCCAGATACCGGGAATCCGGACTAAATCTGAATCAAAACAAAACATGTAAAAAGTATTAGACCACATGAAGTATTATAAATATTTAAGATCAGTGACTTTTCCTTTCTAGTTCTTAAAAGTAATGTGTGATATGGCCTCAAATAGATTTACCTGAGAGATACAAATGATTATGTATACTGAGATTGTCTGGGTTACATGAAATAAGGAAGCTTTATATTTTACTTCAATTTCAAATATTTCTGCAATTGTCATCTCCCAATTCCTTTAAAAACATCTCATGGTTTGAAAAACCTTTTTTAGGCCGGGCCCGGTGGCTCACGCCTGTAATCCCAGAACTTTGGGAGGCGGAGGCAGGCGGATAACCTGAGGTCGGGCGTTTGAGACCAGCCTGACAAACATAGAGAAACCCTGTCTCTACTAAAAATACAAAATTAGCCAGGTGTGGTGGTGCATGCCTGTAATCCCAGCTACTTGGGAGGCTGAGGCAGGAGAATCGCTTGACCAGGGAGGCAGAGGTTTCGGTGAGCCGAGATTGCGCCATTGCACTCCAGCATGGGCAACAAGAGCGAAACTCCGCCTCAAAAAAAAAAAAAAGAAAAATTTAAATTTTTAAAATAGAGGCGGGGTCTATGTTGCCCAGCTGGTCCCAAACTCTTGGCCTCAAGCAATCCTTCCCCCTTGGCCTCCCAAAGTACAGGGATTACAGGTGTGAGCTACCACACCCAGCCAAAACATCAGCTTTTTTTTTTTTTTTTTTCTTTTTTTTTTGAGGCGGAGTCTCGTTCTGTCACCCAGGCTGGAGTGCAATGGCCGGATCTCAGCTCACTGCAAGCTCCGCCTGCCGGGTTTACGCCATTCTCCTGCCTCAGCCTCCCGAGTAGCTGGGACTACAGGCGCCTGCCACCTCGCCCGGCTAGGTTTTTTTTGTATTTTTTAGTAGAGACGGGGTTTCACCGTGTTAACCAGGATGGTCTTGATCTCCTGACCTCGTGATCCGCCCGTCTCGGCCTCCCAAAGTGCTGGGATTACAGGCTTGAGCCACCGCGCCCGGCCTAAAACATCAGCTTTTAAAAGCCATTGGCATTACATAATAAGCTAACAATTCATTAAGATAGTTTTCTTCCATCTGGAAAAAAACGTTGTCTTAATATTAAGCAAAGAACACAGCTCAGCTTAACTAACCTCCAGTTATTAAGGTGAAGTGACACAACTTGAAGCTTGGAAGAATTTTTTTTCTTTTTTTTTGAGACGGAGTCTCACTCTTCTCCCCCAGGCTGGAGTGTGATGGCGCAATCTCTGCCTCCCAGGTTCAAGCGATTCTCCTGTCTCGGCGCCCCAGTAGCTGGGATTATAGGCGCCTGCCACCACGCCTGGCTAATTTTTGTATTTTTAGTTGAGACAGGGTTTCACTATGTCGGCCAGGCTGGTGGTCTCAAGCTCTTGAACTCAGGCAATCTGCCTGCCTCGGCCTCCCAAAGTGCTGGGATTACAGGCGTGAGCCACCACGCCCAACCTGAAGAACTTATTTAAAAGACAAAGTGATGTGCTATTTGCCTAGCAATCCCTGGAGTCATATGAGACAATTCAGTCTCTTGAAATGGCCCATGAGTCTTATTGAGGTACCACAGGGACATGTAAAAGCTAAGGGAAGCCACTGTTACTGTTTTATATATTGAAGTTCTGAGGAAGGTTTCATTTGTAAAAGGATTTTACTGATGAAAAGTGTACAAGATTTTGACAGACCTAGATTCAATAATCTTATCTACTGATCACATAGAAGTACTCAGTAAATGGTAGCCACTGTTGAAAAATGCTTAAGCACTGAAAATCAAAGGTTTAAGAAACATTTAAATTAATCTGGATTCTGGAACGTTTAATCAATAGGTATTGATTAAATTAATGAACTACATATTCCCAAACTGAGGTTATTAAGAGAAGATATGTTTGGAATCACAACTTTAGTTTTCCAGGGTGACAACTTTTGAAGGGCAGATGGCTCTCTTGTGTTACAGTGGGAGATACCTCTTGGCAGAATGAACTTAATGGACATGGCTGAGTGTTAACATGAATTCATCAAACATTACCTACTAGTACTTGCTATTATAAGGCACCGTGGTTGGTGGCCAGTGGGTTTATAATTTAGCAGGAAGAATTAAGTAAGTATACAAACAGCCATATTTTAGCATACAATTTATAATGTGGGAAATGCTACAGGCCCTGGGGACCTCTTTTTGAAGGCATGGCTAAGGAAAACTCTTCAAATGGAAGTTGAATCAAGTACATACTAGCAACTCTATTCCATGTGTTCACTAACCTGATATCATGGATTGCACATCTCCTGTCTCTCTTCTTTCCCCATATTTTTAGAGAACTCACTAGTAAAATGATAAATTCTCCATTTTTCATTCCAATAGCCACCATGTCCCCTTCAGGGCTATAACACACAGTACGAGCAGCATGCCCCAAATTCACTTTGTTTAACATCTTCTGCATTAAAAAAAAAAAAAAAAAAGAGTCATAGGAAACAACATTAAGTACTTCTAAATTAAACCCGTTGCCCTCAAAAATTCTCAACTTAATTCTGAGATAGTTCTTTAAGCACTAGCAATTTAGAACTTCCAACTTTCCTTTTCAGAAATTGTAACCTCTTTTAAAAAATTATCCGTACTTACTTTATCAGCAATATCCCAAAGTCTCACCGTCCCATCTTCTGCAGCAGAAAGGAAAAAATCCCTGGAAGGATGGGTTGCTAGTCCCCAGATTGGCCCATCCACATGACCGTTAACTAAAATATTACAAGCTGCATTTTTCTCTCCAACTTCGATTATTTCAGCATTCCTTGTCCCAACAAGGATCTTGCCCTGAAACACAAGTAGGACCAATACATTGAATGTAATACAACAGCTGCTCTTCTTCATAATATAAAAATGACTCTATTGACCTGCTTTCCAAGAACTTTTTGCTTTGAGCTAATCTAGTAGCAAGGCAGTCGTTAGCTCATGCAAATTTTTCTATGACTACAGGCACACATCTATCTGTAAGCACACTGGGCTGGATTACCTATTAGAGTCCATGCTACAGAACAGAACTTTTCTGTGGCAGTACACCTGGATTCTTCAATAATCAAAAGTTTTTATTTGATAATCTTAGGATCTCCAAACAGGGTAAGTGCAGTTGGATATAGGAAAAAAGTACTAGAATTTATTTTTTAGTTAAAAAGTGAAAGCTTAATTACTATTTAATAAGCAGACGGAAGATAATATCCGTATGATTTATAAATACACAATAAGTACAAACACGCTTAAAAATTTCCATAGGAATTGTAGTTTTGAAGTTTTATTTTGAAATGGACACAGAATTGTTCATATTTATGGGGCGTATGGTAATGCGCATAACCATCACCTCAGACATTTATCATTTCTTTGTGATGGACACTTTCAAAATCCTCTCTTGTAAGTATCTGAAAATACATAAATGCGTGATTCTTAACTACAGTCATCCTACAGTACTACAGAATACTAAAAGGTACTGCTCCTATCTGGCTGTGTAAAACTGTATCCTTTAACCAGTCCTTCCCTATCCCCCTCTTCCTCCCCCTTCTCCGCCTCCAGTAACCACTATTCTACTCTCCACCTCTGTGGGATCAACGTTTTTAGTTTCTGCATAGGAGTGAGAACATGTATTTTTCTGTGCCTGGCTTGTTTCACTTCACGTCAATGAGTCCTCCAGTCCCATCCATGTTGCCACCAAGAATGACAGAATTTCATTATTTTTTATGGCTGAATAGTTTTCCATTGTTTATTACATATTTTATCTAGGGAATGTATGTTTTTTAAGAAAATGGAGACAGCTGTCCTAATATAAATGAATCAACTGGCAAGGGTTTTCAATTCTGTTTACTAGAGTTGTTGAATTGGCGGATTCTAGAAAATATTGGAGTTTTACATACAGTATTTAAACAGAATAGCTTCCTAGCTTATGCACCACACTGGTCCTAACTTTGGCAAAGAAAGCAGCAAAGACAGAGTAATGCTGGCAAGCAAATCCATCTTTATGCATTATTAAGTATTGTTCATTAAGCTGCAAAGGGTGAGAGAATCACAGTAATAACCACTTTCTATTTTCTGCTGCACTGTATCAGCTCACGGAACATCTTACTTTGCCTCTGCACACAGAACGAACACAATCTGTGGCTTGTCCTGTCTCAAGCCTGAAGGCACGGCACCGCCTCAGTTCCTGATCCCACAGTTTAACCGCTCCTCCTTCTTTTGACCTAAGTAAATAACCAAGCCAGAGTAAGTGTTTATTATTGGCTACTATAATTTTTATTATAAACAAATACTAAGTTATAAGCAGAATCCTTTAAAAAAAAAAAAGGCCCTGATATTTATAATTTACTTCTAATATTCTTCTAAACTTTCTATGGCAATTTGAGGATCTACTATATCTCAGTCAAAATAAACATTCAGTTTCAGTGAATTTTGAGAAATACTTTTTTTTCTGACATGAGCATAATTTTATTTAGCCTCTACCATACATTATCCTCTCTCATAATACTTTTTCTTTCCTTTTTTTTTAAGATGGAGTCTCGCTCTGTCTCCTAGGCTGGAGTGCAGTGGGACGATCTCAGCTCATTGCAACCTCTGCCTCCTGGGTTCAAGCAATTCTTCTATCTCAGCCTCCCAAGTAGCTGGGATTATAGGCGTGCACCACCCCACTCAGCTAATTTCTGTATTTTTAGTAGAGCTGGGGTTTCACCATGTTGGCCAGGCTGGTCTTGAACTCCTTGACCTCAGGTGATCCACCCGCCTCGGCCTCCCAAAGTGCTGGGATTCCAGGCGTGAGCCACTGTGCCTGGCCTCATAATACTTCTTGATTAGGAAGATGTAAAAAACAATTTTATTAAAAGGAAACAATTTAAAAAATTAAAAAACAGTTTTATTAATGGAAATGTAAGGCAAAAATAATAGAATTACAAATGCTGTGCTACAGAGTTATTATTTTTTTTTGAGACAGAGTCTTGCTCTGTCACCCATCCTAGAGTGCAGTGGTGTGATCTCGGCTCGCTGCAACCTGTGCCTCCCAGGTTCAAGTGATTCTTCTCCCTCAGCCTCCCGAGTAGCTGGGATTACAGGCGTGCACCACCACTCCCGGCTAATTTTTGCATTTTTAGTAGAGACAGGGTTTCACCATATTGGCCAGGCTGGTCCCAAACTCGACCTCGTGATCCGCCCGCCTCGGCCCCCCAAACTGTTGGGATTACAGGCGTGAGCCACTGCACCCGGCCCAGACTTTATTTTTGAAGGCCAAAACAGAAGCATATTCATTCCCTACAAGGTATTAAAATATCTCACTGGAACAGTTTAGCAGGCTTCTAGTGAGCGGGGGTGTGCAGGAGTAAATGACGTGGAAAATACAAGTGTTGGAGGACGAAATAGAGCCCATTTATGGATTTTCTCCTGGAAGGACTGAAAAATGTATTCCTTCATTTTCTGCTAGATGAGCTGCTTGTTTTAAAGCATGCCTATGTGCATTCTTCCTTTATGTGAGAGGCATAAATTCTGCACTTGTGTTTAACATATGTGGGTTCTTTCAATCCTGTATTGAAATGTACTTCTTAGTCACCTATATGTCACATTTATTTTGGTTTTTGTTTTTCAAACGGGGTCTCACTCTGTCACCCAGGCTGGAGTGCAGTGGCACCATCACAGCTCACTAAAGTCTCAACCTCCCCAGGCTCAAGTGATCCTCCCACTTCAGCCTCCTGAGTAGCTAGGACTACAGGCGTGCACCACCACACCCAGCTAATTATTGTGTTTTTTATAGAGATGGGGTTTCACCATGTTGCCCAGACTGGTCTCAAACACCTGGGTTCAAGCGATCCGCCTGCCTCAGCCTCCCAAAGTGCTAAGATTACAGGTGTGAGCCACTGTGCCTGGCCTACATGTCATGTTTCAACATGCATATGACTATGTTGGTGACAAATCAAACCATAAGTATCTGCTTACTGTTGGGAGATTTGAAAATCACTCAGAAAAGACCTCTTCTCAAATTTTGAGGTCTTGTATACAGTTTAGGTTTGCCTCAAGCAAAAGGAAACAAGGCAGTTCTCTCTAGTTCCCTCATCCTTTTCTAAAGCAACAATGTGCATTCTACTCCTTATAATCCATTCTGAACAAAAAAGAGAGCAGGCAAAACACAACCCTGGCTCCAGATCCCCCCATGGGCCTCCTACTCAGCAGATATGTACACAGGCATACAGACAGTACGAAAAGTACCTCAACTTGTAGGACAACTACCTATCCCCACCTCAGAAAAAGTATCACCCCAACATGAAAAACATTGGAAGTGAATTAATATCAGAAATGAGACTCAACAGAAGGCACATAAAAGGTAATAAAGGAGAAGCATATGAGGAGGAAGGTCAGAGAGGACACTCTGTGTAGCCTAGAAACAACTAGAATAATTAACTGCAAACCTCAGGTAGGTCACAAATGCATAAACATTCTGTGAAAAGAAAGAGGACTCACGGCCTTTCCTTTCCCCCAGTCACGATAAGTCCATCTCGCAGGGTGGTGTACATGGCAAACACAGGCCCGTTGTGAGCTCTCGCCACGATTCTACACAATATGTGATCTTTCCACACACAGACATCACCACTGATGGTACCTGTAAACGTCAAGTTATTCTGAAAAGGAGTGGGGGAGGGGGAGACAAACTCATCAAAAGTTCAAATAGAGTTCAAACAGATAATTTTCTATGTATGTGCAATGCTGTCTCACCCTTGATACAAAAGAGCATGCATCGTGTAGTGCCAGCAGCAGCGCTGAATTCAAGAGTCAGGAAACCTGAACTGGAGGCTTAGCTTTGTCAGGACCTTCTCCTTTCCAAGTCTGTTGCTTATTAGCTAGAATAACCCTGGACAATTCTTCCCTTCCAATTCTAACATACTGTAATTCTAGAGTTTATTTTTTATTTTTTTGAGACAGAGTTTCGCTCTTCGTTGCCCAGGCTGGAGTGCGATGGCGCGATCTCAGCTCACCACAACCTCTGCCTCCCAGGTTCAAGCGATTCTCTTGTCTCAGCATCCCGAGTAGCTGGGATTACAGGCACCTGCCACCATGCCTGGCTGATTTTTTTATTTTTAGTAGAGACGGGGTTTCACCCTGTGGGCCAGGCCGGTCTTGAACTCCTGACCTCAGGTGATCTGCCTGCCTCGGCCTCCCTAAATGCTAAGATTACAGCCGTGAGCCACTGTGCCCAGCCTGAGCCACGGTGCCTGGCCTGGTCTTATATTAAGAATACCCAAAATGTTCAACTGAAATTTGACATAGCACAAACATTTCAATGGTCTTTTTCTCAAAAATGTTTAAGTGTATTTAAATATTCTATAATTATAACTTTTCCTGTAACTATTGCATACCCACATAAACATTTTAATTACAAAATCCACTTAGTTTTTTGATGCACCAAATACAGCCTAGCCAATGCAGGATATTAAAGGAAAGAGACGTGGATTGGAAGCCACAGGTCCAGATGAGATGGAATAAAGTGAGGGGAGAGCAGGGCTCCTGAACACACTTCTATCAGGGCCAGGAACTGTGCTATTTCCTTCTGTCTCACTACCTCCTTCTTCCCTCGAAGTAGAGACACTGGCCCAGAGCACTTCCAGCTGTATGATAAGCAGTGTGTTAAATGATAAAAAGCAAAGGAAATCCTAAACGCTAGTACCACCTTCAGTCATTTGAAAATCATGTTTCTTGATTTACCTTTCTTTTACTCTGACAAATTTTTAGGACTATGAAGAACTACTAGGAAGACAGAAATTTTAGGATATTTAGGGTGACAATTACAAGATTAAGGAAGGCTTCTGAGTATAACAGTAGTCCAAGGAATCAAATGTTCATCATAATCCTTATCATGGTGGCTCACACCTGTAAACCCAGCACTTTGGGAGGTCAAGGTGGGAGGATCACTTGAGCTTAGGAGCTTGAGACCAGCCTAGGCAACATAGTGAAACCCTGTCTCTACTAAAAATGAAAAAAAAATTAGCCAGGCATGGTGGTTCCTGCCCTGTAGTCCCAGCTACTAAGGAGGCGGATTACTTGAATCTGGGAGATGGAGGCTACAGTGAGCTATAATCGCACCACTGCACCACAGCCCAGGCGACAGAGTGAGATATTGTGTCAAAAAAAAAAAAAAAATCCTTTTTCCCCTCTCATTAACATTCTTTTTTACTCCCTAATTTCTGAAAGAACTAGATTTTTGAAAGATGAAATACATGCTTGACCAGGGCATGTAATGATTAGCAGATCACAGTATCATATCAACATTAATGTGGCTGAAGATCTAAGGCAAGAAAATGTAAAGTAGTCAAAGTCACACTACATGCATTTTAAGAGACATACTGCACCAAATGCAATAGCGAGCATGGTCTGCATCCGGGCATCTTCCAGTGTGCTCAGAAGCCCTTTTTTGCTAAGAAGAGCCCTTCCTGCCAGGGTCCAGAACTTCACATGTTTTACTCCCACTGAGACAAACTGGGTATCTGAATCTGGTCGGAATTCTGCCACAAAAATACGTTGATTGTGACCAGCTCTGCTGGCAATTTTGGCACCTGACAAGATACAACAAAATTATCTAGGTTATTACAAGAACCAAGCTAATCAACAGCATCGAACAAATATGTAAAATACATGGTTCAAATAACAAAGGCTTAGAAAAGAGGCCAATGGCCCCTGCTCTACTACCTAGCAATACATGATTTAGAATTATTTGTGTATCGAGTCCTTTTCACTTATCTTCATTCCATTAACTTTTCTTTATACAACTTAAACATTTTGTCTAAAGTGTGGTAGGTAATATTATCCTGCTGATCTGCCATTATCATTAGAAATATACATAATTTTCACTGATAAGAATCTCTAAAACTAATCAAATCATTAATAATAAACATAGTTTCTTGTTGAAGAAAATAGCAGCGAATCATTTGTAATACTAATAATGGTTTCATTAATTTATCTGGTTTTGTGAGGTTACAGTTCCACTGGGCTTTTAAAGTGAAATATACCTGCAGTACCACTAACTGTGTACCATATATTGTGTAGGCCTACAATGAGTAATTATTTCAACCACCAACTTTAAGGCAAATATTAAATACAGAATTCCTACTACCCTTGTATTCTTGTTTTTTAAAAATCAAACACACAAAAGAATCCTACCTTCCTGCCATCTCCAAATGGTAATAGTATGTTCTGGGTCTAGTCCCACAGAAAGCAATAGTTTGCCCGTAGCACTGAAGCTGACTGAACATACTCCCTTTGAATGGTAGCATCTTAGGATAGATAAAGTCTGCTTGTTCATTGCGTCCCAGATGTGAATAGAAGGAGCTGCAGCTAAATAAAGATAATATCAAAAGTTGTAATCTACCTGTTTAAATGTTTCTGTTTCTAAAGCTGATGCATATTCATCTCTGAAACATGGATAAATATGTACCAAATAAAAACTGTACTAAACAAAGAACAGCTCAAAACTAAGACTGAACTTAAAAAAGGAAAAGGAGTTTTGGGGGTGGGGAGGAAAGAAAAGGAAAAAATATAGAACACTTCTTCTGGCTATATTCCAAATTACATTTTTGGAAAAACAGCATTTAGACAAGCAAATCAGGCAATCTCAACTTTAAACAATTCAAAACAAATGCATGTTTTATGTATACTTTTAATCTTTATACAATTACATGGAGAACTATACAAATATTACACAATAAATATTAAACACCAAGTATACATTCAGTACTGATGTTACCTGAAAGAGAAATGAAAAGCAGACACAAATTGAGAAAGGCAGTAGATAGGAAACCACCTGAATAGATCTCAAAAGAAATTTTCAACCATAAACAGATAGACATCTGGTAAAAAGCTAAGTTCATATCACTTTATAAGACATGTACTTAAAAAACAGGATTTCATGAGAAAGATAAAACTGCTCATCTTTAAAAAATGTGGTTATTATTATTAATCTTGTGTAGCTTGTTTCTGCTGCTTAAAAAAATTATCCCAGTTCTCCATATTTTCTAAAGTTAAAAAATTATAGTTTTATATTTTCTTTTTTATGAACTGCACCCTATAAAAATGAATAGGGATAGGTCAATTCAGCAGTTAATTCAATCTCAGAACGTAAGTACTTTTAATGAAGCAATAAAAATACTAAAGTGTATTTGCTTCAAATTATAAATGTTATGTTTTAAAAACAGAGAAACATTAAATAAGCTGCCTTAAATCATTCAATGCAGAAATAAATGTCACTCTCTAAAGAAAATATTCTGATAAATTTAGATTATATTTTATGCCATCTGCTATTTGTAGTACACAATGATAAATTAAATCTAACAGTTCTTCAAAGCAGTTAAAATATATTAAACCAGAGACTTACGAGTATCATTAAGTAGAAATTGTTCAAAGATTTATGCAACTGTAAAATATCAAAACTACATGGAAAATACATAAAAGTTTATCATATAATAAAATAGGTTATGTTTGTAAAATGTATGACAATAATGCAAGTATTGAACTAAAATTAAAATATTCTTCATTCATTAAAAGTCAAAGTACCCCAAGGCACAGGTAAATTTAACCTCCATAAAGAATGTTAGGTGGCTTAAATTTAAAATGTAACTATATACCAGATCACTCTATAAATTTTGCCAGTGATAAATATTATATAAATATTGTTATATGTTTACAAAATGTACCTCTAGGCAATTCACGTTATATTTGCCAAATTGTGATGAGGTAGACAGTAGATTTTCAAGAAATATCACTAATTTTTGCCTCCAAATTTAATATGCCACAAGTTTAAAAGTTTCATTTATCTAAATTTAAACAGCAAGTAATCTTAAATTCTATTACTGAGCTTCTCATTTTTATAAAAAATTAAAGGAGATGGCAAGAAGGTGAAACCAGAATTTATGTTTTAAAACCTATAAGTATGTAAGGTATGGAATTGCCACACACTTAGACTGCTCTAAACTTACATCAGTAACAGTATTTAAAACTAAAATTACTGCAAATTTTCAGGACCTCTCGAAGTTACTAAAGATGAAACTATGTTCATTAAGTATATTGTATTTTCTCCTATCATTTGGAAATGGTCATTCCTGATGCTTGGGTAACACATATACAATTCTTACTCCTCCTGTTCCAGGAGGCCATGAGGTATTAAGTACCTATCATGGCAGGCATGTCATTGGGGACATCGCATATTTTCTAACGCTTACCTTCTAGGTAGGTACGTTTTTTCCTGAACTCAGCCTCAGAGAGGATAACTGACTTGCCCTAATACAACTCCGAGCTGGGAGAGGCAGCACAGGTATGCTGTTCTCAAGATCCAGGTTCCATTCTTGCTCTTTTCCCCATATCTAGCTCCCTCCAGAAAATCAATCCCAGTAACTTTTCACTAACGTTTTTGACTCTTAGTTTCCTGTATAGAGATGCCGTAAGTGTCTCTATAAATTGTTATTTGGGTCTTACAAGAATCAAAGTTTTAAAGGATATTTTTTATCCCCGAGTTTGCCTTTGATGCAGTATAATAAAAACTGTTTTTTTTTTGAGATGGAGTTTCACTCTTGTT
This sequence comes from Theropithecus gelada, assembly GCF_003255815.1. NCBI lineage: Eukaryota > Metazoa > Chordata > Mammalia > Primates > Cercopithecidae > Theropithecus > Theropithecus gelada. Next base: position 90,021,731 of record NC_037675.1, read on the forward strand.
GCCCAGGCTGGAGTGCAATGGCATGATCTTGGCTCACTGCAACCTCTGTCTCCCAGTTCAAGCGATTCTCCTGCCTTAGCCTCCTGAGTAGCTGGGATTACAGGCACTCCCCCACCACACCTGGCTAATTTTGTATTTTTAGAAGAGACGGGGTATCTCCATGTTGGTCAGGCTGGTCTCGAACTCCCGACCTCAGGTGATCTGCCTGCCTTGGCCTCTCAAAGTGCTAGGATTACAGGCATGAGCCACCATGCCTGGCCTAATAAAAACTGTATTTTAAAAGAAAATTTTAACATGGGCCATTAGGTATGCCAATTGTATTTTGCCCTTTAGTCTCTGTAGTGAGTAACTCCTTACTGCATACTCAGCATCCATTACATCCTTTCTTCCTACCAAGGCTCCAATTTTATTCAGGAATCTACTCTCTCCTAGAGTGCAACTGATTCAGGGGAAACAAACTGCATGTTCAACTAATAAAGTCTGAGCCCACTGTAACAATACTGCCTCCACTCCCAACCCAGACCTCAGTGATTAGTTTAATAACCCAGATTTAAACCAATCAGCACATGGTATTCCCCTAGTATCTTCTCAGGTTTGCTTTGTGTCCTCACACAGTCAGGTTAAAATGTAAAATGACTCAGTCAGGCTAAAAGCAAGGATTTTTAGGTCATAGTTCTGAAAAGGATTTTCTTCCTTCTTTCCCACTGGATAACAGCAAGGAAGCACGTAACTCCAATTGCTACTACAGTCATTTTCACGACCACAAATGCAACCAGCCTTGTGGGTGAAGCCAACACTGTGGAGAGCAGAGCAGAAGAGATGGAAAGTCCCTGGGTTCTAGATGACATTGTGAAGCTCCTGAAGCAGCACACTCTGGAGGCTACCCTCCCTCTTATTCTTGTGTGCTAAGGAATTTCCTTATCCTCTGCTGTAAAATGCAGACACCCACTGAAGTTATTTGATGGGCAACTGCCTGTCACTACAAATACTAAGCAAGACCAGAGAGTGAGTTTTCTCTACTTAATTGCCTTAAGGATCAAAAATACCAAATTCTAAGGTGCAGTTTTAGGAGGGCTGAAATTACTTTGTCAGAGACAAAAGATATTCCCATAGTGTCCACTGAAAACATATCTAATGTGTTCAATGGTAACTTTTCTTTTTTCTTTTTGAGACAAGGTCTCACTGTCACCCAGGCTGGAGTGCCATGATGCGATCATGACACACTGCAGCCTCGAATTCCTGGGCTCAATTGATCTACCTACCTCAGCCTCCTGAGTTGCTGGATCTACAGTCACATGCCACCACACCCATCTAAGTTTTGTATATTTTTGTAGAGATGGGGTTTCCCATGTTGCCCAGGCTGGTCTTAAACTCCTGAGTTCAAGCAATCGGCCCACTTCAGCCTCCCAAAGTGCTAGGACTGCTGGGCGTGGTGGCTCATGCCTGTAATCCCAGCACTTTGGGAGGCTGAGGCGGGTGGATAACTTGAGGTCAGGAGTTTGAGACCAGCCTAGAAAACATGGTGAAACCCCATCTCTACTAAAAATACAAAAAATTAGCTGGGCATGGTGGCAGTCGCCTGTAATCCCAGGTACTCGAGAGGCTGAGGCAGGAGAAATGCTTGAACCCGGGAAATGGAAGTTGCAGTGAGCCAAGATTGTGCCACTGCATTCCAGCCTGGGCAATAAGAGTGAAACTCCATCTCAAAAAAAGAAAAAACAAAACAGAAAAACCCAAAGTGCTATGATTAAAGGTGTGAGCTACTGTGCCCAGCTCATATCTCTTCTAATGTATTTATTCTCCTATATTCCAAAGTGACAATTTAAAAACTTTATCCTTGTTCCAACCCAATACCCATTCCCCACCTCCTCACTCTCAGTTGACGATACAGGGAAAATGGAAGTCATTAGACAGTACTTCCTTATTTTCTCATCCCCAAATCTACCAGTCTTCCCATATTTGTACAAGAAAGAATGTCGAATAAATTTCACTCCTTATATCTGTGGATAATTTCTTCCTGCCAAACTGATTTCTCTCAAAGTATTCCCCATCTCATTTAGCTCACTGTTCAAGCAAAAAGTTAACAACTGGCCTTGATTCTTCACTTTGTCATACCCCCATATCCAATTAATCAGAAAGGATTACTGGCTTTACTCCAGAATACACTCCATATTTGTCTCGTTCTCTCCACATTCATTCCTGCCACCCCGCTTAACTGTTTTTCGCTTGGACTACTATAACGGACCCCTAATTTTCCAGTTTTCTCTCTTCCCCCTCTACATTCTCAATAGTGTAGTGAGAGTGGTTTTCTCAAAGTATAAATTAGGTCACATCACTCCCTTGTTTAAAATTCTCCAGTGACAGACTCTGCACTTAGCATGAATCCAAACTCCTCTCCCTGAGCTACAACATCCTGCATGAGATTACCACTCTACCTCCCTATATTCATCTCAGAGGCCTTCCTCCAGTCACACTGACCTTCCAGTTTCTTGATCCAGCTTTATGGCTTACGCAGGAAAGATTTAATATAAGCAGGCCCAAGGTCACTGTCATCAGAAGGGCCTGCTTGCTGGGCTAGCTCTTGGCCAGTGTGTAAGAACGTTTGAAGTGTTCTCCATGTTGACAAAGCTCTTTTGTCCACCTGGGGCGCTGAACACTTGCTTTCTTCAGGGCGTCTGGTATTTTGGTAGTTGAGGCTGGTCTTTATCCCTGTGTGACCAGCCCCCAATAAAAACTCTGGACTCTGAGACTTCAGTAGGCTTGCCGAGGCAGAAACACCTCATGTGTGTTGCTGGATTTGACTGCTGGAGGAAGACGCAGGTTCTGTGGCACCCTGGCACAAGGGTGTTGGAGAGACATCGAAACCCTGTAACTAGATGCTCCAGATTCTACCTCATGTGTCTTTTCCCTTTTCTGTTCACTGTAATAAACTAAAGCCTTAAGTACCTCTGAGTCCTGTGATTTCTCCTAGTGAACAGCCAAATGTGTGGGAAGTCTTGCGACCCCTGAAACTGGTCTAAGCCTGCAGTCCCCAGATCATGCCTCAGCTATCCACTCCTGGCATAGCTGAATGTTACCACCTCTGAGAAAACAAATACTTTGTTTTATTGCCATCATCTCATTTATTGTTTTTATCACATTTATTGCCATCTCAACTCAAATCATCAAGGTTTTTTAATTTTTCTTTTTTTGTTTGTTTGTTTTTTGTAGAGACAGCATCTTGCTGTCTCGGCAACAGCCCAGGCTGGACTTGAACTGCTGGCCTCAAGCGGTCGGCCTCTCTCAGCCTCCCAAAGTGCTGGGATTACAGGTGTAAGCCACCATACTCAGCCTGTCATCTCATTTGATTACAATACAATCCATGCTTCACTGTGCCTTAAAAGTGTGATATTCAAAAACTATTTTTGTTTTTACCCTTGTTTTGACATGATGGAGATTTATTGGTTAAAAACCAAAATAAAATAACAAGAGATAACAGATAGTGCTCAAAATCAGTGAATTATAATTGTGTTACTGGAACCTGCAGGGTACCAAAAAGCAGTGCAAACAGATGAGTGTCATCTATAGCCTCTGTAGCTACTACACACCTCTGGCCATTGTAGCACAAAAGCTGCCACAGAACATATGTAACTTGATAAGCATGGTCATGTCAAATAAAACTTTTATTTAAAGTGCTTAAAACAGTGCTGAGCACATAAAATAGATTAAAATATATTAGCTCTTTTTAACCATTATTATTATTTTTTTAATTTCTTAAAAATTTTTTGTAGAGACAGGGTCTCACTATGTTGCCCAGGCTGGTCTTGAATTCCTGCGCTCAAGGGATCCTCAGACCTTGGCCTCCCAAAGTGCTGGGATCACAGGTGTGAGCTACCATGCTTGTCCAAAAAAACCATTACTGTTACCACAGGCTGAGTTCAGAATCATGACATTAAAATAATATATTCTTAATGAAAAAAATAATCCGCAAGTTCTTTATAGAGTAACAAGATACTTGATGATATGGTTTGGATTTATGTCCTTGCCCAAATCGCATGTTGAATAGTAACCCCCAGTGTTGGAGGAGGGGACTGGTGGGAGGTGATTGGATCATGGGGGTGGATTTCCCCCTTGCTGTTCTGTGATTGTGAGTTCTCATGAGATCTGCTTGTTTAAACGTGTAGCACTTCCCCTTTCTCTTCCTCCTGCTTCAGCCATATAGGACATACCTGCTTCCCCTTTGCCTTCCACCATGATTGTAAATTTCCTGAGGCCTCCCCAGCCATGCTTCCTGTACAGCCTGTGGAGCTGTGAGCCAATTAAACATATTTTCTTTGTAAATTACCCAGTTTCAGGTAGTTCTTTATAGCAATACAAGAACAGAGTAATATACTTGAACTTAAGTTTAATATGCACTATCATCACCAAACAATATAAATATAGCAGAAAATGTTTAGTTTTCCTTACCTGACATGTCTGCTGAATCACCTATAATGGAAAATAATTATCTATAAATAACATAAATCTGTAAAATCTGTAAAAAGCCAAATATCATATTAATTATAAACTATTAGATACAAAATTGGTTTTATTACTTTCGATTGAGTAAACTGTGAGAGAAGGCACTCATTTCAATTATACAAACTTATTAACATTCTATGTATGATCTTTCAATGTTCCTTTGGATAAAAATTTTGTTTTCTTTGCATTTAATGAGTTACATAAACTTTTAATTATAACAACTTTTAAAATGATACTGATATGATTTAAGATGATGTTACCCTCATTTTGGTTTATATTTTGGTACTGCTAATAATAGACTCTCTGGAGTTTTAATTACAGCAAAGGTTACTGTATAACTCAAGAAAGGAAAAAAGTTCTTTCTTTCAACTAAAGATTTTCCATATGCATCTTTTAATGCATCTTTAAATGCATCTGTCTCCAGGGAAGAATTAGATCTAAACCCTCTGAGCTGAGAGATATGATGGCAAAAGTTACTGTATAACTCAAGAAAGCAAAAAAGTTCTTTCTCTCAACTAAAGATTTTCCATATGAGTACAAGTCTGCCAAGAAAGAAAATGTGAAAGCCCATGCTCATTATATTTGTGGCAGAAATACCTAACAACCAAACTTTTCAAAGTAGCAGTCTTTAGAGCAAGAAAGAAAGTAAAAATATAGGAATCCACTGAAGACGGGTGATTATTTTTTGCTTTGGTAAAGCTTTATATCCACATGAAATAATGATTTAAAAAACATATTGATAACATAGGTCCATAGTGCCTTGACCTGGAACATGAGGAAAAACAATAAAGTACTTAACTCTGCTGAGCAGACCACACAGGAAATACCATTTTTAGTTAATATGTTCTATTAAAAACCAAATGGTGAGAGGGCTTGGAACTTTGCCACCTGAAGCCTGGTTGCAAGACTGGGAGTGTTTGGTTTGGAGAGACCAGGTTAACAGGGTCTGGGACAGAAGTACAAATGAAGGCTTAAATGTCATCGGCCTAAATATTTTACAGCTATCCATCAAGATAAAACTTACCAAATAAAATATATTCTAGCCTCTTACCTTGATGAGTACTCTCCTATAATGACCTGGAAGGCAGATACCAATTTAGAACTACTGTGAGTTTGGGCAGCATGAGACAACCAGACCCATTCTCTTCCATCCCACACCACAAACAGCCATGGAAGCTCATGTGTGCTGCTATGAACTGGATGTCTGTCTTCCCCCAAAATTCATATACTGAAACCCTAATCCCCAGTGTGATGGTATTAGGAGGTGGGAAGGTTATGAGGATGGAGCCCTCAAAGTGAGATTAGTTTTCTTATAAGAAGAGACAGCCATCTGCAAACCACAGAGAAGGCCCTCACCACAACCTGACCATGCTGGCACCCTGATTTTGGACTTCCAACCTCCAGAGCTGTGAAAAATAATATTTCTGTTGTTTAAGCTACAAACTCTGTGATATCTGTCATGGCAGCTCAAATTTCTTAAGATATGTGGTTATCCCAGCTACTACATTAAAACTCCATCCACCCCTACACAATGAACAGCTTGGCCACCCCTCAAGAGTACACACATTGGTTGTACAGTCTGCCACTGGGAGGACAGATGCAGAGAAAAGGCTCATGCAGGGCCATTAGTAGGTTCAGGACCATCTGGTAGAGAATTCTGGGATTTCATATACCCAAAGCATGGTCCAGTGGAGAAGTAGGCTCCCCCATGGAAAGCAATCCTCTTGCTCTCATGTACACCTTGTTCCATGGAATGTAGTTGCAGGGTGCCCAAAGGAGACATTCTAAAAGAGAAGAACTAGGCTGGGCACAGTGGCTCATGTCTGTAATGCCAGCACTTTGGGAAGCCAAGGCAGGTGGATAACAAGGTCAAGAGATCAAGATCATCCTGGCCAACACAGTGAAACCCCGTCTCTACTAAAAATACAAAAATTAGCCGGGCGTGGTGGCGGGCACCTGTAGTCCCAGCTACTCAGGAGGCTGAGGCAGGAGAATGCGTGAACCCAGAAGGTGGAGGTTGCAGTGAGCCGAGATTGCACCACTGCACTCCAGCCTGGGCAAAAGAATGAGACTCTGTCACAAACAAACAAACAAATAAAAGAGAAGAACTAGATAAGACTCAGGGAAAATATGCTAGCTGTGTCCAAAACTGGAAGATAATGTCATATGAATGTGATTAGATGTTCTAGATACCCCAAGAATGAGGGCCAAAGAGTAGCAATCACAGACAGATTTCTGTTCTATAATGAAGAACCATTTTATAACTAAGCTTCCCAGGGAAACGTTTACTTCTTTAGGTATTAAGTGGCAGCAGGGTTCAAGCACACTGTAACAGAGAGGATAAAATGATATACTTGGCCCTAAAATTCCAAGATTCTAGCCAAGAAAAAAGTTTGAATGTAACTGGCTAAAATAGTACAAAATCAAACATTTCAATTCCTCTATGATCTATATGATTTTTAACAGAAAGAACAATAAACATTGTAAATGCTGTTTTGTGCTTTGTGGGTACTAAACAAGCCTGACAGCAAAGTAACAAAACAATTCTCTTAATGTGTGAAGAGAAAAATAAAATCCTTCCTCATTCTTTAGTCTTCCCTTGAGTCTATCTTAATTAGTCACAGTAATTTTTGCTATCTATTTTCTGGAAGGGTACAAATGGTGTAAGGAATGGAGCTACATATATAATCTAAAATTTACTTCTGTACTCCCCAGAGTTTGACTTGGAAAGAAACAGGAGGGATATAATTAGTCATTTCATATTTCCTATAGTGTTGTCTTTCAAAATAAAGGAGGAAAAAGGGCCAAATTCCTAAAAGATTAATTTGTGACCATGACATTTCTTAACTGAGAGAGAAAACCACGGCACTAAAGTGATAAATAAGTTGCCTAACAGAGGGAGAGCAAAGGAAAGAAAAGGAGAAGTCAAGGTGGAAAATGAAAGAACCATACTTTCTAGAATTCTATTTGCAGAATACGAATTCCATTAATACAGGGATTTTGCCTTTTTGTAAGTTGCCCATGTCCCCAGCACCTAAAACAATACCTGGCACATGGCAGGTGTTCAGTAAATTTGTTGAGTAACTGAATTTATTCAATAAACATTAACTAAACAGTAACTATGTATCAAGAGGCATTGAGCTAGATATTTAGGTAATACTTCCTCAAGGAGATGGGCCTTGTTCCTTGTGCACAGTGAAAATAAGAATTCACTTTCCAAAAACTTAGCACAAACAGAAGCTAGACCTATGTATTTATATGCAAAGATTAGAATATTTTCTGTATAATGGGTAATGTTCCATTTACTTTTAAAAGTAGAAAACCGTACAGAAAGGAAAAACACAAAGGTCTATGTGGCATAGCTTCAGAACCAGGCAACTCAGACAACAAATTCCTGACTATCAACTTAGAACTTGCATGAAAAATGAAGATATTAAAAGTATAAGTTATCTTAGTCAAGAAGGAAAGGGACCTGGAAAGCTAGTTTAGCCATCAAGGTCCAATAAATTCCAACAAACACACTGGTTTCAATGAATTTTACAAACTTATTGAAGTGTATGAGATTTCTGCCATATTCATATTTAGTAATCACAGGTTGGCAGATATGTCCTAAATAGACCTGCCATCCTCTCATCAGTTTGACTGTGGAGTTATGGCCTTTAAGTTTTTCACAGAGGTAAAAGAACACAGGTATATTTCAAAACAGCTCAAAACAGTTGGTGAATTAGGTCAATGACAAAAGAAAAAGACAGAAGGGATTTACCAACAAAAAACAGACTTGGGTCCTCTCTTCTTTCTAGCCTAAACCTCTGCTGAAGCAGGGTTCTACCCCCATCCAGTCTAGTTATTTCTTAGCTTCCCTTGTTTACTACTTCCTCTTCAAACTCCTCTTTTCTGCTTTATATACTATTGAATTAAACCTTTTTGCTGACCAGAAATTCCTGCTAAAGGACTAAATCCAACTATTTCAACTACCATACAATAGTTTACTTTAAATTCTGGATTGTCAAGACCAACTCAGATAACCAGAGTGAGTGAGAGAAAGGTACCTGGAAGCTAATAATATGGTATAATTGGGTAGTGTTTTATGTATACATAGATTTTGAACAATCAATAAATAATCAATCAATAAATAAAATTATATTTTGATTTTTCCTTGAATTTATTTGAACAAAGCAAATGCTTTAAATTGTTTCTTTTAAAATATAGAAACATACCTACTTGGCCAGTTGCCACTATGTTGATAAATTTGGGGTGCTGGTTTACTGTGAGGCACAGAATATCATCATTATGTTCCTGATAAAAACTCTGAGAACCTACAAAAAAGAATTTGAGAATTAAGTTTGAAAATTTTAAGATATAACAGCCAAAAGCCCTTACCCAGAACAATAAACTACTCTTTAACTTATTTGCTTATTCAAAACATATTTTGAGTACTTACTATATATACAGCATCATAAGGATAGAAAAATGATTCAGAAAATCATTTAATAGGATACAGCCGTAAAAGGGATAAACAATATAGTACAAGGCTGAAGATTCCAAGTACAAGAGAGTTGGGATCAAAATGCTATGGGAATTCAGAGCAGAAAAGATTAATCTCATCATGGGAATATGGTAATCCTGGACTGACCCAGACAGATTTTACAAATGTAAAAGTCAGCGGGGAAGGGCCTTGTAGGCACAGGAACACTTTAAGCAGAGGCCTAAAGGCAGGAAAGTGTTATGTATCCATATAACAGGCTCATTTGGCTGAAGTGTAGGGTCATGAAGAAGAAAGATGAGTAACATGGTTGGAAAGGCAGTTTGGGACTAGAGTTAGGGAGGATTTTGAGTGTCAGCCCATGAATCTTCTGTTTTGGTTTCTTAGAGAAAAGGATTTGCCAGAGTCACACAGAAACCAGTAGTAATTTTCCATTGAATAATTTGGGCCATATTGAGTCATATTTTATATTTGTTCTGAAGTCAGTGGGGGAGGAACTGAAATCTCTTTTTTTTTTTTTTTCTTTTTTGAGACAGTCTCACTCTGTTGCCCAGGGTGGAGTGCAATGGCGTGATCTTGGCTCTCTGCAACCTCCACTTCTCCAGTTCAAGCAATTCTCATGCCTCAGCCTCTCACGTAGCTGGGATTATAGGTGTCTGCCATCGTGCACAGCTATATATTTTTTTGTATTTTTAGTAGATATGGGGTTTCACTGTGTTGGCCAGGCTGGTCTCAAACTCCTGGCCTCAAGTGATCCGCCCATCTCAGCCTCCCAAAATGCTGGGATTACGGATATGAGCCACCGTGCCCAGCAGGAACTGAAGTTTTTTGATCAAATGAGTATAATGTGATTCATCTGGTAGTAGTGACAGTGAAGAGACCTTGTAAGACTATGACAGTAGTCTGCGCAGAAGGGAATAAAGATAGATGTGTGCAAATAAAATGAAGAGGTAGAAAATGAGTTCAGAGCAGTAGGTTGGATCCAGAGGATAGAGAACCATGAATAATACTAGGCCCACAAAAAAGCAAAACAAAAATCAAAGTGGGGCACTTCAACAACCCACTGATAGTGTCAGACAGATCATCAAGGTAGAAAACTAACAAAGAAATTCTGGACTTGAATTAAATACCTGACCAACTGGACATAAAAGACAGAACACTCTGCCCATCAACCATAGAATATACATTCTTCTCATCTGCACATAAAACATACTCCAAGATTGACCACATGTTCAGCCATAAAGCAAGTCTCAATACATTTAAGAAAATTGAAATATCTGCCATACTCTCCTAACCACAGTGGAAAATAGAAATCAATACCAAGAAGATCTCCCAAAACCACAATTACATAAAAATTAAACAACTTGCTCCTGAATGACTTTTGGGTAAATAATGAAATTAAGGTAAAAAATTTTTTAAAAATCTTCAACGTAAATTAAAACAGAGACACAACATGCCAAAATCTTCGGTATGCAGCAAAAGCATGTTAAGTGTTAAGAGGAAAGCTTACAGTGCTAAATGTCTATCTCAAAACGTTAGAAAGATCTCAAATTAACAATCTAACATCACACCTGGAGGAAACAGAAATATAAGAACAAAGTAACCCCAAAGCTAGCAGAAGAAAATAAATAACGAAATCAGAGCAGAAATGAACAATACTGAGACCCAAACATCCATACAAAGAATCAACAAAATAAATCGTTTTTTTGAAAATATAAACAAGATCAATAGACCATTAGTTAGATTAACAAAACAAAGAAGATCCCAATAAACACAATCAAAAATGACAAAGATCACATTACAATCAATCCCACAAAAATACAAAAGGCCCTCAGAGATGATTATGAACACCTATAAATACACAATCTAGATCTAGAGGCTATGATATTAGTTGTGGGCTTCTAAAAAAAAAAGAATTAGAAAAATCTAGAGGAGATGGATAAATTCCTAAAAACACAAAACCTCCCAAGATTGAATCGGGAAGAAATTGAAAACCTACACAGACCAATAGTGAGTTCCAAAATGGAATGAGTAATAAAAAACCTATCAACCTATCAAAAAGCCCTGGACCAGGCCGGGTGTGGTGGCTCACACCTGTAATCCCAGCACTTTGGGAGGCCGAGGCGGGTGGATCACGAGGTCAGGAGATCGAGACCATCCTGGCTAACACGGTGAAACCCCATCTCTACTAAAAACTACAAATACAAAAAATTAGCCAGGTGTAGTGGCGGGCACCTGCAGTCCCAGCTACTCGGGAGGCTGAGGCAGGAGAATGGTGTGAACCTGGGAGGCGGAGCTTGCAGTGAGCCGAGATTGTGCCACTGCACTCCAGCCTGGGTGACACAGCAAGACTCCATCTCAAAAAAAAAAAAAAAAAAAAAAGCCCTGGACCAGATGGATTCAGAGCTGAATTCTCCCAGGCGTACAAAGAAAAGCTGGTGCCAATTCTACTGAAACTATTCCAAAAAATAGAGGAGTAGGCACTCCTCTCTAACTCATTCTGTGAAGCCAGTATCACCCTCATACCAAAACCTGCCAAAGACACAATGAAAAAAGAAAACTATAGGCCAATATGCTTGTAGAAAACTACAGACCATCATCCCTATGATGAACATAGATGTGAAAAGTCTCAACAAAATACTAGCAAACAAAATCCAGCAGGACATCAAAAAATTAATTCACCATGATCAAGCAGGCTTCATCATTCCTAGCATGCAAGGTTGGTTCAACATATGCAAATTAACAAATGTGATTTACCATATAAACAGAATTAAAAACAAAAACCATATGATTATCTCAACAGATATGGAAAATGTTTTCCATAAAATCCAGCATCTCTTTCATGTTAAAAACCTTCAACAAACTAGGAATTGAAGGAACACACCTCAAAATAATGAATCATTTATGGCAAATCCACTTCCTAGACTATGAACAATGTATCCTCAAACTGGTGAGAAACCAAATATAGTAAAAACTAAAGCAGGTGGCCTAGTCTCCATCTGCCCTCTCTCTAGACACCCCACCACTAGAAAGGTGATTAATTACAAATCAGAAAAGTAAAAATAAAATTATAAGTATAAACATGAGAGTTTACATATACAGTCCTTTCTTGTTTGTCTTATCTTACTCTTCCTCATTCTCTCTGAAGGACAGATACGTGATACCTCGATTAAGAAGGATTTTTCTCTCTAACCAGTATGTTTTAAATGGCCTAAATTATTAAATAGAAAATTGCCACTGATTTCTGTGTGATCTTGGTGAATCCTTTTCTTTATGAAACCAAAATAGAAAGATCATATTAATGGTTAATACCAACAAGGGGTGGTGGATTATAATTTACATTATCGATCTACTCTTTACCCATTCAGAATGAAGCTATCAGAGGAAAACAAGAATGAACTAGATAACCTTTATTTTTACTTCTAACTTTCAGACTTTTATGAAGTTTGCCATTAAATTGTAATAAAACAATTCAAAATTAAATACTTAATGTCACTATGATGCTAAGAGAACATTATTTGCTCTTGAATAATCCAACTGAATAATCCAATCAGTTAAATGAACATCAAGAAATAATTTTCTCACCTTCTTGGGTCAAACAAGGTATCATCATAGAGCCACAGATAAACAGCTTTCTTAAGTCTTTCTTCCTTGGCTTTCCAAGGCCTCAGTAAGAACACTCCCAGCCCCAGCAATCACTCACCCAACATGCTACATTCAATCACTATCAGAAACAACCATCCAAACCATTTATTCTCATCATGAGGTTATGGGGAAACAGAATTAAAGTTACCAATGGTTTCAGTATAAAACATGGTTTTAACATACAGTAAAACCTTTACTTCTAATAGACTTATGAGCACTCTGCATTATGAATTCCTTTTCTGCTGTATTATACTCTATTAAAACTGAAATTTGTTTACTTGAAATATTACTAGAAAGTTCTGAAATACGAAATATTTTTATTCTGGAGGGTTTCTCCTACATTTAAATTACTATTTATAGCTTTAACAAAGATTTTAAGCAGCTAGATCAAAATTTATAAGTTAAAAAAAGTGAAAGAGGGATGGAGAATCAGGATTTCCTACCTGTAGCAACATTGTGCAGAATTCCAATGGATGCAGTGTGATAAATTATATCATCACCATCATTTAAATAGTGAACATTATTCCTACAGTCTCTGCCTCGATAACCAAAAACGAGCTCCAACACAAGGTCCTATATTGATAATAATAAAACCATTATATTCTTCCTCATGTCCAAATGTTCACCATTGTTTTGTTGTATACATAATACTAGTGTCTGCAGTTAAAATGGAGTATGCATTTTTGATGTTTTACAAATTTCATATACAAAATTAAACTAGTCGTACTTCTTTATATAACCTGTTTTGGGCAGCTTAAACATACATTCTATACTTTTCTATATAAAGTTATGAAAAAGGAAAATGGAATCACAAGGTAGTCTGATCCCAAGAACTTTAGTTCTTAAGATTTCACATGTTAAACACTGAGGTACAGTTGGCCTTACACATTCAAGAATTCAACCAATTCCAGACAGAAAATATTGGGGAAAAAACAATAAAAAATAACATTTAAAACACAATATAGTATAACAAATATT